>NC_020491.1:628324-633675 GCF_000184155.1 Fragaria vesca subsp. vesca
AGAGGAGGCGGAGACCCAGAGAGGGAGAGAGAGGAGGCGGAGACCGGGAGAGGGAGAGGAGGCGGAGGAGGCGGAAGAGGAGCTAGGGTTTTTCTGCTGTCGAGCGCTGGGTCTTCGCCTCTATACCCGACAACTTTAGCCGACGAAATTATTATTTCGTCGGCTCAAGATAATAATCTCGTCGGCTAAGATAATAACATCGTCGGCTAAGATCAAATTCGTCGGCTAAACCTTTGAAATTCGTCGGCTAAACCTTTGAAATTCGTCGGCTAAATCTTTGAAATTCGTCGGCTAAACCTTTAAAATTCGTCGGCTATAGTACTTTTTATACATTCGGCAAATTGTGATTGTGATGATCAAACTTGAGAAACGAAAATCCGACCGTCAGATCTGACCATCATGATAAAATACATGTATGAGAAAAAATTCAACTTGATCCGACAAGATTAAGGGCTCGATCCGGACGGTCAATCCGTTAAGTCGAACCCCTAAACGGACGGAAAAGGTCATTGGACCGTCTAAATTATGTATTTTGGCCAGACCTTCAACTGAAAATAGTTTCAAACCGATGAGACACAACATGTTGTATAAAAATTTTACGCAAAATAACCACCGAAGATAGGGCTACTCATAGGGAGAAAGAATGAAAAATTGCATTGACCGCAACTATCGGCACCGAAACTTTACCGGAATACTGTGATTTTTCAACCGTGGACGTATTTGACCATTCTGATCATATCTTATTTCACGAATTTTTTGCATTTGAAGGTTTTACGTATAGTTTGTTTTTGAAACGGAACATTTACTTAACACTTGGTAAACAAGTTATACAACATTAGTAGGCATGTTGTGATTGTGATGACCAAACTTGAGAAACGGAAATCCGACCATCATGACAAAATACATGTATGGGCAAAAATTCAACTTGATCCGACAAGGTTAAGGGCTCGATCCGGACGGTCAATCCCGTAAGTCAAACCCCTAAATGCACGGAAAAGGTCGTTGGACCGTCTAAATTTTGTATTTTGGCCGGATCTTTAACTGAAAATAGTTTCAAATCGATGAAACGCAACAAGTCGTATAAAAATTTTACGGAAAATAACCATCGAAGATACGGCTATAGTATGTAATAGAAAAATTTTAGGGTTTAGCCGACGAATACCCTAATATATTCGTCGGCTATAGTATGTAATAAAAAATAAAAAAATAAATAAAGCCGACGAAATATTAGGGTATAAAAAAATAAATAAAGCCAACTGAAAATAGTGATCTTAACCGACGACTTATAATATAATTCGTCGGCTAAGATTGTTTTAGCCGACGAAATATACTATAATTCGTCGGCTAAGATGGTTTAGGCCGACGAATTATGGTGTATTTCGTCGGCTAAAGTATAAAAAATACATTAAAAACTAAAGTTTTAATGTAAACCATACTCACTTCCTGTTCATATATCACCAAAATTCATATAAAATAATAGAAATATGAATTCAACATATGTAAACTATAAAGGTAATACATTCTTTTTTTTACAAATTAATGTATTACGTCCTCTAAATTAAAACTAAGGCTCGTAATCGGAATCATCCGATGAGTCTTCTTCGGTGTCAAAATTAATTTCTGGTAATCTATGTATTTCCTCATCGCCAGAGTCTTCGTCTGTTTCTTGATTTGAATCAACATCAATAAGCCTTGGCTCTTCATCACGAATTCGCACCGAACGACCCGCTTTAAAATTATTAAGGCGAACGGTAGAGAAGTTAGAAATACCTATTGCGTTGGGCTCTTGATACGCAACATCTTCTTCCTCTTCTTCGGCCTCTCCAAGTGTAGCCGCCCGGTAAATGTTTCAAGGGTGCACAAGGTTGACTACTTTCCACGCGTCACCCTTAGCAAGGTCATCAAGATAAAACACTTGTTTTACCGATGTGGCAAAAACGAACGGGTCATTTTCGTAACAACTTGTAGCAGCGTTCACCGATAATATTCCGTACTGATCGATCTTCATGCTCTGCGGCCTAGTATCAAACCATCAACACTTGAAGAGGTGCACTATCATGCCTTGCCCATAAACGAGTTCCACCACTGAATGGAGAACACCGTAATAGTCAACTCCATTCCGCCCACCATGCGCCATCACCCCAGAATTCTGTGTTCTCCGTCTGCTGTCTTTCTGTTCACATATAAATTGCACGCCATTCACCTTGCACATCGGATAAACTCTTGACATTATCGACTTCATCGCTAGAAGTCTTAGTTCGTGCGACCAATTTGGGTGACCATCAAATTGAATATGGTTCATCTACAACCAACCATTCAACTGTAAATATGGATAATTATGCAATAAACATAAATACGTACAAAAATATTGAATTACGTACCCAGCCGCCAAAATAGTTTGCGAACTCCCTGTTGTGGTACTCGAGATCACCTTGAATGTCTGGACAATATAGATGGATGTCTTTCCAGTATTCAACTTCTTGACAGTTAATCAATACCCACCAGTGGGCAATGACTAGCTCATGTAGTTGCAATTTGTAGGTGTCTGGCAAAATTCCATAAACTTCAACATCACTAGAGAGTATGGAAAAATTGAACGTCAGTACATCTACTGGTATGGTTTGCGGAATTTCCTTCAACGCTCCTAAATACAACTTCATGTAGGTGACGCACTCGTGCGCAATATATGCTTCAGCTATACATCCTTCAGACGCGGATTTATTAGCCACATAATCTTTGTAGTCTCCAAGTTGCCTATAAATCAAGTTGCAAAGTGTTATGATTATTGAACATGTATATTGAGGAATTCAGGTGTAAAAAACGTACATTTCCATGGGATACATCCAAGTGTAGTGTACTGGACCGGTAACCAACAATTGCTCGGGAAGATAGATCATCAGGTGAGGCATGATATCAAAAAAATTTGGAGAAAATATCCTCTCAAATTTACACATGATATAAATGATGTCCTCTTGCATTTCCCGGAGGTTAGATTTTTTCATTTCCCGTGTGCATAACTTCTGGAAGAATCTTGCCAACGCTACTAACAGCTCCACCACCAGACGGGGAAGGAACGGTCGAATGAAAACAGGGAAGAGACGTTGTAGCAGGATATGACAGTCATGACTCTTCAACCCGTACATCTTATTATCCCGGAAGTTCACACACCGGGCTATATTTCCTGCATAGCCTAAGGATACTTCACACAACTCATCCACTTGAAAATTACGTTCTTCTGGTCAGGCTTCACGGTGTAAGGAGCTTAAGGCATTTTTTCTTCCCTTCTTTCAACCACAGATGTCTTCTTAATTGCATTTGTTTAGAATCAATGCGTGCCTTAAGACCGTCTTTCGTCTTCCCCTCGAAGTTCAGCACTGTGCCCACCACACTGTCGCAAACATTCTTTTCTATGTGCATCACATCTAGGTAGTGCCTGATCAACAACTTACTCCAGTATGGGAGTTCCCAGAATATGCTTTTATGTGTCTAGAATTTGTACCTGTCGGGTCTTTCAGGTATTGCCATCACAATATTGGGATGATTGCTGAGCTGCCCAAAATCGTACTTATTAAGCACTACTAAAATTTCTTCCCCCGTCCATCTTCTAGGAGGCACACCGTTTTCTACAGTCCCATCAAATGCCTATGCATCGAGCCGCCATTTGTGATCTTATGGAAAGAGAGTTCGGTGACCCAATTTGCATATCTTGTTGCAATGACTGCTGCTCCCCTCATCGCTAAGGCACTCTGGACAAGCCTTGTATCCCCTAACAACGTTGCCCGACAACATCCCACGGGCAGGAAAATCACTGATGCTACCAACAACCATGACATGCATCTGGAACATCTCGTGCATGTACTTGTCATAAGTGGGATGACCAACGTCCCACAAAAACTTAAGCTCTTCAATCAAATGTCTCAAATACACATCGAGACACTTCCCTGGATAACCGGGCCCCGGAATCAACAAACTCAACATATTGTATTCCTTCTTCATGCACATCCATGGAGGAAGGTTGTACGGTACCAAAATCACCGGCCATACACTGTATTGAAGACTCATGTTGCCAAAAGGGTTGAACTCGTCGGATGAGAGCCCGAGCCTCACATTTTGGATCTCTGACGTAAAATGAGAAAACTCTCTGTTTATATGCTTCCAAGCCTCCCCGTCAGCAGGGTGTATAAGGGTATCTTTGTCATGCAATTCCCTATCAGCGTGCCATCTCATAGCTTCGGCCGTGTGTGAAGACATGTACAACCGCTCCAGCCTATCCCTCAACGGGAAATACCGAAGTACCTTCACAGGTTTCCTATTGCCTGCAGGAGTCAGCTTATACCTGTCAGTGTGACATACCGGACATGCGTCAAGGCCACCAAGGTCATTCCCTTCTGGATCTTTACCCTAGAAGAGAACGCAGTCATATCTGCATGCATGGAAAGCCCAAGATCTTTCAGGATACATCGGACCTTTTGATGAGTGGTAGGAAGACGATGACCGTGGGGTAGCATTGAAGCAGTGTACTGTAGATAATCATCAACAGCCTTCACGGTCGATTTGTCTCAACTTTAATCTTCATTACGTCCATCACACTTTCAAGAACGGTCTTCTGACAACCGGGGTACACAGGGGTTTGTTGGAAAGCAAGCAGTTTGTTGTACTTGTCAATACCAGTAGTGTTGACAGCTCTAGGGAAAGGCTGCACCGGCTCAGGCATACACTGTCCTTGAGCGCATACACCGCTCTCATAAGAAAACATGTCGTTGATGAAGGCCGTTGTTGGATCGTTGGATGTACTACCCATCTCAGAAAATTGTCCATGATCATGCGGACCCCCTGATGATGTTTCACCATGATATAACCAACATGTGTACTTCTCCCAAAACCCGTTACTCTTCAGGTGCTACCATACTTTGTCAATCGCAAATCGATGCATATCGTTGCGACACTGACATTTCGTGCACGGGCAATAGAAAATCGTATTCCCGTTAGCATTAGCCAGCGCATATTCCAGAAAACTCATAACTCCTTTACCATATCTTTTGTCCTATTTTGGAAGCGAAATCTAACTCTTATCCATATCCTGAAAATATAACAAAATATATATGTATAACGCTAGCTAATTATTAATTAAATTCTATGCCATATATAAAATTTCAATTTATTTAGTATATATTCTACGTACTACAACTAATTGATAACAAATTAATTAACACATATATATATACTTAATAATTATATAACAATATTATATATATCAACATCATCACAAAATCATCATCAACAACTTCATACCATCAACACAATATTATAAATTAATTAACATATATATATATATATCTACTATTATGAAC
>NC_020491.1:633829-642134 GCF_000184155.1 Fragaria vesca subsp. vesca
CAACAAATATATATATACATCCACGTACTCAAAATCTATGAATTCAATCACACTCCAAAATCCATAAACTCAAATAAAACTCAAAATCAACATGTATACACATGTACGTACCTATATATAGCTCCACAAACTAATTATGAATAGATTTCGACAACACCCAAACTTTTTCTCCCGTTTTTTCTTCTCCCGTTTTTTTTTTCCTAGATGAGCTGCTGTCCAGATTTGCAAATATAAAGCACTTTAGCCGACGAAATTAAAATTTCGTCAGCTAAAGAATGTTTAAAGTCATCGGCTAAAGTCTGTGAACTTTAGCCGACGAAATAAATTCTTTCGCCGACGAAATTAAAATTTCGTCGGCTAAAGTTGACCATAGCTGATGAAAATATAAATTAGCCGACGAAGGAAAATTTCACAGACTAGTTTTTTTTATTCGTCAACTAAAGCCTTTCTTCTGGTAGTGACCGACTCATATAGGCTTTGGTTTTGACCAATTCAGGTCATCCTAGAAGAGATATAATGGTTCGAATTTTAAGAAATTCTCATGGACATCCATTCGTCCACTCAAAACGAAGACATTCGGGATCTAGCTTCATCATGAAGCATGATGGTAACGCCATGGTTATAAATGGCAGCACCCTGGGGACATTGACGTCACCCGAACACGGCTCCAACTTCCTTGAGGCCGTCCGGTCACTTCCTCAAGAAATTGAGGTGCACCGGCCTTCCCTCGATGTCTCATTGGCCCCCTGTAATGGTCATTGTTTGTTTTGAAAGCCTATTCTTTAGCTAAATTAGGAGTGAGACCCTTCTACGCTAAATGACATAAAAATGAACATTCAATTTTTACATCAAATTATGTAGATAGATACAACCAACTTGCGGACACTTTTTTATGCTTTATGGTGTTGGTTGAAGTGTTAACACACCGGTCACGTGTTACACTATTATCTACTACTTATGCTGCTTATACTTCTACGGGCTCACTACCCATTCTTTAAAAAAGTTTATCGGGATATAAGTTGAAGTGTCACGTACCCCATGTTCACATGCAATACGGTCTCACCGAGGCTACGACCAAGCAACTTTAGCTTGTCGCTCGAACATTATTGATGCGCACCAATCTTTCTATTGCATCTTGGGGCTATGCAATATCATGCAGCTTTATTATTCATCTACGACCCACCATCATTGAATATTTTTGTACTACAACTCGTTACTGCGTACGAGGATTGACACAAAATTACAATCCTTGAGCTCGGCAA
Source organism: Fragaria vesca subsp. vesca (assembly GCF_000184155.1). NCBI lineage: Eukaryota > Viridiplantae > Streptophyta > Magnoliopsida > Rosales > Rosaceae > Fragaria > Fragaria vesca. Next base: position 635,092 of record NC_020491.1, read on the forward strand.
GATTGAAACGGATCTCCAATCCTTGAGCTCGGCTAGATGTTATTTCTAAGTGCCAAATCGCATTGCCACTGCGTACAATGATGGGTCATTTGAGATGAATAAGTACTTAAGTTTAGGTTGGATATGAACCTCCACCTATAATCCGCTTATGTAGAAACCTTGTCAGGCGATCTTATTCACCGCTAAATTGCGGATTGTCACTTTGGTGAGACAATATTTCTGTCGTTAGGAGGAGATAAGAACACAAGTGTTCAAGTGGAACGACGTGAATTGTCGTGGTTTGTCCCTACTAACTCTCATCTTGATCGCAAATGCTTAAAGTATTAAAATGACGAGATCACATGCTGCAAATATATCTGCAAGGATTGATGTCTTACAAGAGGACATGGCGCGACCAAAAGGTGTTGGTCTTGACGCCATGTCGCCATCACTATAGATGGTGATATAGTGACGCCATATAGTGGCAAAATTGGTGTCACAAGGCCGTGTGGCTCCCTAAAAGGAGGGATGCCCTTAGGTTCGATATTTTCTTGCACTAGGAAGAAAGCGAGCTTGGCACAACCTGATTCATTGATCAGTGATACTCAAATCCCTCTCATGAAGTCTGAATTGTGATTATCGTTAGGGGGCGCCACAATGTCAAATCCAATCTATATAGAGATCTCTACAAGTATTATACTAATGTACATGAGGACGTGGGATAAGAAGTTTACTATCGAACCACCCTTCGTTGATGGATATCAACTTAGTTGATTGGCCTAATGGAAAGATGCGATCCAACATTAACAAAGAGAACTATGCCTTTGTTAGATAGCTAGCGTAGTGAGAACAAGAGCTTAGACTCATCTTATGGCGTAAGGTCTCTCACTAACACGCACTGAGATCGACTACGATGAGATATGCTCTCGTAATGGATGTCATTGAACTCCACTACTTTGTCAGTTTAGTAGTTTCCGAATAACTGAACATGCAGCCTATGAATGTGGTCATAATAACATCTCTACGGGATCAGAGATATACATGAAAATCTTAAACGAACTTCATTCATCCGAATCAAGTGGCTCCAGACCATAAAAGCATGCGTTTGCTAAATGAATTGAAACGCACATGGACTCTACTTGATTTGGAAGAGAAATGGTGAATTATGCCTTTGCGTGTTCATTCCGAATTTACATGGACTCTTGATGGATCAAGAGATACCAATATGTATCAACATTCGAAGTTAGAATGAAAAAGATCTTGGGAAGACACGGTCTCGAAAAGGTACTTGATGACTGTATTGATGATGATTTTCCATCAATCGGCTTAGGCTCTGTAATGAAAGTGAGGCCTACATGTACTCCTATGATTAGTCAAAGTCTTTACTCTAAAGAGAGATCCGTTATTTTGTCTAAAGCAAGATGACAAATATGTGTTAAGAGATGGAGTTCCCATCTAAGTACAATAAGACGCATCAATGTACTCAACACAATACGAAAAATTTGACATCTCATTTGCTATGAAAAGTTGTAAAGCTAAGTGTAGCTATGCACCCACGCAACGCCAATGTAATGGCAGTAACTCCTTTTTCAATACTTAATGGTATGAAAGGTTGAGGCTTATTCTATCCCTACATATGAAAGACACATTAAAAGTGAAATCAGAATCTGTCAAGTTTCATAGGTCAACTTCCACGGGACCTACAGAAAATCTCACTCACTGGAAAATGATGAAATTGATACCATTGGAAAGGTCTATGTGTCTACTTTATAGGGACACCAACCATTTGATCATACCTATCATATTGAGTGAGTTATGGCTGTTTTCGTAAAGTAGGACGAATCTGTCCAAGAATCTGATTTTGGCAAAACAGTCAACTTCGACTGGACTTTGTGAATAGCTCCTGACGAACCAGAATGAGTGTAATATACGGTTGGAAAGCTAAATTAGTCTAGTTTCCAAAACCGTTTACGGTTCGTTCATATGTATTTCCTAGAGGAAGTTATGGCTGTTCTAGTAACTGAAGGTCATGCTACGCGAAAATCTAATTTCCTGCACGAACTAATGTTTTGAGTTCACAAGCGGCCTTCTCCTCAAGATTTAAGTGTAAAAGATCATTTGAGGACAATACGGCATGATTTAGTTAATCATTGCCTAATGCCACATTTGAAGACATGTTAAAGAACATTGACATGCTAAGTTATTGAAATTTCCGTGATTAATAAGAATCAGGAAGAGCCCTATGATTGATGTAAAGATCAGGGGGAGGTGCAAACTTCATGGGGAGTCTAGCACATACATACATGTCACTATCAAATGTGAAGGGTGTGTTGTACTCTTTTTCTCCCACGATCAAGGTTCAGTTTTTCTCCCACAAGGTTTTTGTGGCTTGACGAGGTTTTTGACGAGGCAACATAACTGCACCATCGGCATAACAGCGCGCGGCACAAAGGGGAGTGTTCTAAGATATTCTATATCTTTCTAGATATTCTTTATGTGTGTCTTGGCCTTATACCAATAGGATATGTAGTCTGACTAGATCTATGTATTCCTTATCATTACCATATTGGTACTTTGTAATTCCTTATATAAAGGGCTCCTATCAATAAATAAGACGATGATTTCTCTATTCTCTTGTTATCTCTTTTTCTCTACATTTTACCCTTCGTCACAAGCTACAATAGTCTGAGCACATCAGCAGGAGTTGACATTCAGACCAAAATCCACAAACGGAATTTGCTAAGTCTGAGTGACTTGAGTCATCTACCAGATTTCATTAAAATGGCCACCGGGAAGTCAAGCGAGCCAGACAAAGACCGAATGCAGCAGCTGAAGGCCTTCGACGAAACCAAAGCTGGTGTCAAAGGGATAGTCGATGCTGGAATCACCAAACTCCCACCAATATTCGTGCGTCCAAAAAAGGATCCCTCCGTCGTCGGCGACAGTACGGTTTCAAATCATTTCAATATCCCAGAGGTGGATCTAGCTGAATATAATGGGAGGCGTGCTGAGGTGATTGACCAAGTCCGGAGGGCCGCAGAGAGCTATGGGTTCTTCCAGGTGGTAAACCATGAGATGCCCCAGAGAGTGATGGAGGAGATGATGGAGGCGGCGCGTGTATTTCACGAGCTGCCGAGGGAGGAGAAGGCGGAGTACTATAGTAGGGAGATGGCGACCAAGGTCAGATACTTCTCTGGCAGTACCATGTATCGCTGGATGTTTGTTGATTGGAAGGACAGTTTGCTGTGTGACATGAGCGACGAGCAGTTCGATCCTCAACAAATTCCTCTCGTTTGCAGGTATAAATATGTCCATCTGTTTGATTCTCAAAAAACAAAAAAAACAAAAACAAAAAAAAACGTACCATCTGTTTGAATCATGCATGTTCAAGTGTGTTCATCCTTTAATTTGATTATAGATTTTTGATCAATGATCCTAGAAGTTCTATATGTTAACGAAATTTTTTTTTTTTTTTGAGAAAGAAAATCTATATGTTATATTGTTTTTTTTTTTTTAGGGTAAAAGAGGTCATAGAACTTTATTGGATCATAATTACATAAGAGAAGCTTCACTTGCCAAGGCAGCTAGTGAAATAAAAGGAGAAGAAAAATAAAAGAACTCTTGTTCTACACTAGCAGCATGCGCTGCCATAATATGTGCTATAGTATTAGCACTCCTTGGGATGTGTCGAAACTTCACATTTGGATTAGCTTCAATGATAAACTTCAGATCATCGTACATACGCCCAAGCAGAGGTATTGAGGCCTCCAATATGCCCCAGTTGCCTCTCTACTAGTTGAGCATCGGTCTCTATATCAAAACTGGATCATATTTCATAACTATGTTCCATCACAAAAGTCAGAGCTACCTTGCAGCCTAGTACTTCAGCATGTTCAGCACTAAGAAGTCCCTGCAATGGTCTCCCTCCACCAGCAATAAAAGACCCCTAAATGGTCTCTTATAACAAAACCTACACCACCACATCTTGTTTCCTTGTTAAAGGAACCATCAACGTTGAGTTTCAGCCAACCCACATGAGGTGCACACCAGCGCACCCTTCTCACAGAACGGACCACCTTAGGCTTCAAATTGTGAAATCTGAATGCATGCAGCCTTGTCATAGATGCCAATACTACCTCCTGCACAGAGCGGTCAGAGCCACTTGTTTTTCCCAAATCCTGTTGTTCCTCTCCTTCCATATACCCCATAGAAGATAAATAAGATCTCCCAGGTTATGTATTGTGAGAGCACAAGCACTAAGGCATTCAGAAATATCCAAATGAGTAGTATGAGGATCATAGCAAGCTAGCTAGAGAACCATCTGTTTGCAAGACCTGCTTTGTATAGGGAGTTAGGGACAGTCCCTACTCCCTACAAATATGAGCAGTGGGTTCCACACTAACAGGACAAAGAGCACAGATGTGGGACTCAAGTCAATTGTACCCTTTTTGAGGCCAGTCTCTCCAATGTAGGCAAAATATTATGGCAAACTCTCCAAATATGAATCTTTGCAGAATTAGGAATATTTACCTTCCATAACTTCTTCCAGAAGTTCACTCCCATAGAGAATTGGAAGGGACTTCGAGAAGATGAAATAGAAAAATTGAAACGATGGTCAAATTTCACAGAGAACTTACCACTACTCTCCAACCTCCAAACCACTCTATCATGAGTGAGTCTTGAACTCAAAGGTAAACTTAAAATGGCATCTGCCTCCTCCTGTGAAAAAATTGTTAGGGTTGCGGCTCAAAACTAATTCCTTGTCTGTTTTGGATTCTTTACTTCTGAAGGTTTTGGGTAAGTTATTCTAGTGTATCTAGGATTCTTAGAGTTTATCCTTAGAAGTAATGGTTTAGTATTCCTGTTATGGTTCTAAATCCTATTGTAAGTCGGATTAATTGTGAGTCTATATATAGGACCTTGGAAGCATAGTTTTAGGTGTGGTGTGATGTAGATCAATTGAGAGTTCTGATCTTGAGAGTTGTAAGCTATGGAAGATCAGATGTATTTGAGAGTTCTCTGTTGAGAATCTAGAGTGTGAGGAGAGAGGTTATTTGAGGGTGGAAGAACCGAATTGTTCTTCAGTTGTAATCTTCTTCTCGTTTAGTGGATCCATCATCATCACCCGAGGAAGTAGGTCATGTGATTTGACTGAACCTCGTTAAATATCTTGTGTTCGTGTTATATTGTTTCTAGTCATTGTCTTCATTCAGTTTCGGTCCTGGGCTGGGAAAATCGGAGGGTGACCCGGATTTCCTAACAAAAATTCTTCGAACCAGACTTGTGTCCCGCTGAAGAGAAGCACCGATCAGATCACTGACTTTCCTAACCTCTGAAGCATATTGATTCACCATAGGTTTAAAACTAGGGATACCTGGAACCCAGCAGTTCTCCCATACATTAATGTCCACACCAGCAATCTATTTGTTATATTGTTAACGTTTGTTCAAGTTCTCAAATTGCTTAGTTCTGTCATAAAGTCGTAACTTATGATTGGTTTGTATCGCTTCATTTACATACGTGACAACAAATAAAACAAAAATGAACTTTGTTATTAAAACATGAAAATAATTACTAAATACATGAGTTTATAGCTACCAGTTCCATTTACATGATTATTTTATTAGTCATTTCCTATATCTTTCATTGGTATATATATGAAATGATTGACAAAATATTTTTTTAGACAAGTTAACGTGATTTTTCATTCCTTCGATTAATCTCCAGAGAATTAACTATGGCGTACTCTAGGCACGTCCACAAGTTAGGGGTCATTTTGTTTGAATTTCTATCTGAAGCGCTTGGCCTCAAACCTGATCACCTTATAAACCTGGATATCGCAAAGGGGCTTACGATTTTGAGTCATTACTATCCATCATGCCCAGAGCCTGAACTAGCTTTTGGCACTGTCGAACACTCGGATCCTGATTTTATGACCATCCTACTTCAAGACCAAATTGGTGGACTTCAGGTTTTGTACCAGGACCAGTGGATTGATATTCCTCATGTAACTGGAGCTCTACTGGTGAATATCGGAGATTTCTTGCAGGCAAGTTTTGCATATCATATATATCACAAAGGTTGTTTCCTATGTTTCACTGCATATTGAAGTTATAAACGAGTAATTGCATCTTGTAAAGAACTTTTCTGATCATAGCATAAGAGTTCTACTTGTGAATAATATGAAAGCTAATATATACATGTTATCATTCTAGAAATTAATTCATTACCGCTCTTACCTGATGAATGTGTGTGTTGGTGCAGCTAATCTCAAACAATAAGTTCCTAAGCGTCAATCACAGAGTATTGACTAAAAAACAAGGTCCAAGAATTTCTGTGGCATGTTTTTTCAGACCTTCACTAGAGAATTGCTCGAGAGTATATGGGCCGATCAAAGAGTTGCTTTCAGAGGAAAAACCTCCAATTTATCAGGAAACAACAGTGAAAGATTATGTTATGTGCCACTACAAGAGATCCGGGCTAGAAGACTTGAAGCTGCATATGAAATAACTGAAGTTGCTCCTTGAGAATGTATGGTCTAGTAAAAGTTTATACATTAGTTATAAGTGATCAATTCATCTCTTACTTGTTGATAATCTGAATATTCTTCATGCCTTCATGGTGTTAGTATTGACGTCATTTGATCTTAAGGATATCTTAAGGATCTTATGAGAATTTGGTTCGTTTATTGAATTCATCTAGTTTCATGTCTTACAGATCGCCAAATTTGGCTGAAATTTTGTATATATGATATGGGAGTGTTTCTAATGAGGACCACTAAGTTGATGACTAGTTGAGGACTTTTTCGTTTCACCCCGTTTTTTTCACATATTCACATCTCGACTGTCTAGTTTGTGTATATATATATACAGCGCTTTTCAGCTGCGGACGTCCGCATTTATTCTTACGATGCGGATTTCCACTATACACTCATTTTTCAATCGAATTTTCACATCTCCACCGTCTAGTATTTAGATACTAATGTATAGATCATCTATACAAAATTTCAGCCAATTTGGTTATCATTAAAGCACTCAAAATTGCGTTTTTCTGTTATAAACATG
>NC_020491.1:642154-645466 GCF_000184155.1 Fragaria vesca subsp. vesca
TCCACCGTCTTGTATCTAGATAATATTGTATAGATCATCTCTGCAAATTTCAGCTAATTTGGTAATCGTTAAGGCCCTCAAACTCGAAAAATAAATGGACGGATTGAATTATGTCCAGTTGTGTTCATACCAGAAAAACTCGAGTTTGAGGGCCTTAACGATCACCAAATTGGCTGAAATTTTGCAAAGATGATCTACACAATATTATCTAGATACTCGACGGTGTAGATGAGGAAATTCGATCGGAAAGTGGTGCAAAAATGGAAATCCGCACTGAAACCTTCGATTCGGACGTCCCTCCGTTCTCCACCGTTCGGCGTCGACGACTGCTCGTCTCCACCCGAACGTACACTAAAGGAGTCCCCGATCACTTTCTCTGCCCGGCGAGTCCGCCAAATTCCAGTTTTTCAGTGAGATCGATCTTGTGTGAAGTTTTGGGTGGAGGTTGCTACCCAAACCTTTAAATCGATCTCGCCGAGAAGAGAAAGTGATCAGGGACGCAGCTGGTGTCCGCTCTGATGGAGGCACGCCGTCGTCGGAGCCGTCCAGTGGAGAATGAAGGGACGTCCGTACTTTAAGGGCTATGCAGACGTCCTCTTTGGAACGGCTCCTTGTAATACACACACACACACAGCGCTTCTCAGCTGCGGACGTCCGCATTTATTCTTATGGTGCGGATTTCCACTTTACGCTCACTTTTCAATCGAATTTTCACATCTCCACCATCTAGTTTTTAGATACTAATGTATAGATCATCTCTGCAAAATTTCAGTCAATTTGGTTATCATTAAGGCACTCAAAACTGCGTTTTTCTGTTATAAACATGAACGGTTCAAGTTCAACAAAATTATGTTCATCCACAGAAAAACGCAGTTTGAGTGCCTTAATGATAACCAAATTGGCTGAAATTTTGCAGAGGTGATCTATACATTAGTATCTAAATATTAGACGATGGAGATGTGAAAATTCGATTAAAAAGTGAGTATAAAGTGGAAATCCGCACCGTAAGAATAAATGCGGACATCCGCACCTGAGAAAATCTGTATATATATATACACAATCCAGATCAGAGCAGGACGTCTGCACCGCCCTTAAAGTGCGGACGTGTCCCTCCGTTCTCCACCGTCCGGTGCCGACAACGCCTTTTCTTCTTGTCGGAGGACAGCAGAGGCCTCCGGGACGGCATTGACATGAAAACGAAGGTCAGACAAATCAGGATCGGAGCTCTGGGCAGCAACCTCACTGAAAACTTCAAGACTGATCAAGGTTAGCTGGAAACTTGTAGCCGGCGAGTCCACCAGCAAGAGGAAGCTCAATATCAAGGTCTGCTGTCTTCCGGCAAGAAGAAAATGCGTCATCGACGCCGAACAGTGGAGAACGGAGAGACGTATATATATATATACATATATACATACATACAGGGCCCTTCCACTAAGGGATCCCTTTTTTTGACATATATGAGGGATGGGGGATTACACCCACTTTTCGATTATATTTTTGAATATCCACCGTTCAGTTTGTTGGTCTTTATATATAGATCAATTCTGCAAATATTTTTCAGTCAATTTGGTGATTGTTAAGGTGTCGAACAAGATTAAATCAATGAACGAACCAAATCTACTAAACTTGAACCGTTCATGCTTATAATTATAAATCGTAGTTTTGAATGCCTTAACGATCACCAAAATTTCTGAAAATTTGCAGAAGTGATCTACTCATATAAAACTACATATTGAACAGTGGAGATGTGATTTTGTGATCAAAAAGTTGGTGTAATCCCCCATCCCTCATATATGTCAAAAAAAAAAAGATCCCTTAGTGGAAGGGCCCTATATATATCAACTCTACAAATTTTCATCCAAATTAAAAATCGTTACGATATAATTGTGATTTACCGATTATAAACTTGAATGGCTCATGTTTGACAGATTTGGATCGTCCATTAATTTGATTTAGTTCGATTCCTTAAAGATCACCAATTTGACGGAAAATTTATATAAGTGATCTACTTGAAAGCTCGATCTATTTATATAGACCTAAAAATTAAATGGTTGAGATGGAAAAATGCGATTGAAAAGTCGGAGTAATAAATCATATATGGAAAAGCCCTCAACTAAATGGTCCTTATTATTAGAACTCCTCTCGATATGATATATACTATAGACCTGAAAACTGAATGGTTGAGATGAAAAAATATGATAAAAAATTTAAAATACTAGTAATTATACGTCCTCTGAAAGTCATCATTATTTTAGAGATCTCCATTAAAAGAGCTCCCATAAAGCTAGTATGATGAGAACATTGCTACGAAATAGGCATCAATGCAGAGAAGGTAATTAGTTCAATTGGATTGTATTGGTAGCCAATATAATATAATTATATACTTTGTATATACATAATTGATAAAGTGAAAGTAAATTAAGAATAGAGAATCGTGAAAGATGTGTATCTCATTCATTGATAGGAGCCCTTTATATAGGGAATTACACATTACCAGTATGGTAAGGATATAAATACATAGATCTAGTCTAACTACATATCCTATTGGCATAAGGCAAAGGCACACATAAAGAATATCTAGAAAGATATGGAATATCCTAGAACACTCCCCCTTGTGCCGCGCATTGATATGCCAATGGTGCTAATCTGTTGCCTCGTCAAAAACCTCGTCAAGTCACAAAAACCCTGTGGGAGAAAAACTGAACCTTGATCGTAGGAGAAAAAGAGTACAACGCACCAGCCTACTTCATTGAGATGATACTCATCCTGATGTGAACATTATTCAGAGAGACTTGATAGCCGACGCATGCCTATACTTTTCACATGTTTCTCAAAAGTAGACTTAGGTAAGGACTTAGTAAATAAGTCTGCTACGTTTCCTTCGGAACTAACTTGGTTCACTTGAATGTTGAGAAACGCCTGTTGCTGTTGGTTGTAGAAAAACTTAGGTGAAATGTGCTTTGTATTATCACCCTTGATGTAACCTAACTTCATTTGCTCAATACAAGCTGCATTGTCCTCATAAATGCATGTAGGTCTATCAGTTGTAGAACTTAATCCACTAGTTCCTCTAATGTGCTTAATGATTGATCTCAACCAAACACATTCCCGAACAGCTTCATGCAAAGCTATAATCTCTGCATGATTTGAAGATGTCGCCACTAGAGTCTGCTTAGTAGACCTCCAAGATATCGCCGTATTTCCAATGGTGAAAACATAACCAGTTTGAGAACGTCCTTTATGAGGATCAGGTAAATATCCGGCGTCGGCGAAACCCACCAACGTATTGTTGGGTGTCTCGGCATAGGACAA
>NC_020491.1:645534-648118 GCF_000184155.1 Fragaria vesca subsp. vesca
ATATTAAATCACCTGAGCATCTTTTGGACATATGCAGTCTGATGGATAAGGATCCCACAGACTCGGTGCTCTAGTTCAAGACCTAGGCAAAAACGAGTCTTCCCAAGATCTTTCATCTCAAACTCGGATTTCAGATAAGCCGCGGTCTCTTTGATTTCATCAAGAGTACCGATAATGTTCATGTCATCGACATAAACGGCCACTATTGCAAATCCGGAACTTGTCTTTTTTATGAACACGCACGGGTATAGTTCATCGTTCTTATATCCCTCCCTAATCAAGTAGTCACTTAGACGAGTATACCACATTCGCCCGGATTGCTTTAATCCATAAAGTGAGCGTTGCAACCTTATAGCATACGCACTCCATGGTTTAGAGTCACTTGATTTAGGTAACGTAATGCCATCAGGCACTTTCATATATATCTCTGAATCTAGATCCCCATAGAGATATACCGTAACCACATCCATGAGCTACATGTCAAGTTTTTCAGACACTACCAAACTGACTAAGTAACGGAAAGTTATGACGTCCATGATTGGAGAGTAAGTCTCCTCATAATCAATCCCAGAGCGTTGTGAGAAACCTTGTGCCACAAGACGGGCCTTATACCGAAGTACCTCATTCTTCTCATTACGCTTTCTAACAAAGACCCATTTATGTCCAACAGGCTTTACACTCGGCGAAGTTAGCACTACTGGGCCGAAGACCTGTCTCTTTGTTAGAGAGTCTAATTCTGCCTAGATTGCAACTTTCCATTTAGGCCAATCTGCTCTGTTTTGGCATTCTGCAACAGAGCGTGGTTCGATGTCATCGTGCTCAATGATTTCATGAGCCACGGAATAAGCAAATATATCATCGACATGGGTTGATGACCGGTTCATCAATTCATAAGTGTTATCATAACACATGGAGATCTCTATATTCTCTGATGTTGACATTGACCCTGAGGCGTCCCCCATGGATTCTAATATCAACTCGTGGACATAACTGTAATCAGAGATGATCTCGTGAGAAAGATTCTCAACATCGATGATCAAAGGATTGACTTGTGCCTTGTCGGTCCGTTTCTTTCTCGGTCGCGTGTCAACCGAACCAGGTGGCCTCCCCCTTTTCCTTTGGGGAGCCACGGCCTCCATCCCTCCACCATGGGCGGCGCCGCCGACGGCGGCAGTACCGAGCCCGGGGATGGCCGTGCCCTTTCTAGGGACTTCGAACCTAGCAGGAACATTTGCAGCTGGTATATTTGATCTTGTCACTTTCGCAATCTCGGAGAAAGAGTCAGGCATCTTATCTGCTACTTTCTGAAGTTCGAGAATACGTTTCACTTCACGTTCAGATTGTGAGGTGCGGGGATCATAATGAGACAGAGTGGGGACAAACCACGACAATTCTTGTCGTTCCACATGAACACGTTTGTGCGTATCTCCCTCTAACGATGGGAAGAGTGTCTCATCAAAGTGACAATCCGTAAACCTTGCGGTAAAGAGATCACTTGTTAATGGCTCGAGATATCTGATAATCGTTGGAGATTCATAACCAACGTAGATACCCAATCGTCTCTGAGGACCCATTTTAGAACGCTGTGGAGGCGTAATTGGCACATAAACCGAACAACCGAAAATGCGTAGATGCGAAATGTCAGGCTCATATCCAGTGACCAACTGGTACGCACTGAATGGTTGTTTGGCAGTGGGTCTGAAACGAATAAGTAAGGCTGCATGCAATATTGCATAGCCCCATGACGCAATTGGAAGGTTGGTGCGCATTACCAACGCTCGAGAAATAAGCTGAAGCCGCTTAATCGTAGCTTCGGCGAGACCGTTTTGCGTGTGAACATGGGGTAGGGGATGCTCGACTTCAATCCCGATAGACATGCAATAGTCATCAAAAGTCTTTGATGTAAATTCTCCAGCGTTATCCAGTCGAATTGACTTAATTGGATAATCCGGGTGGTGAGCCCGAAGTTTAATAATTTGTGTTAGGAGTTTTGGAAATGCAGCATTACGTGTGGACAAGAGCGCGATATGAGTCCAACGCGTTGAAGCATCCACCAGGACCATAAAGTATCGAAATGGTCCACATTCAGGATGGATGGGTCCACAAATATCACCTTGGATACGATGTAGAAATGGAATGTTCTTAGTGTTATCTTTAGCGTAAGACGGTCTTGATACTACTTTCGCTAAAGAGCAAGCTTTGCAAAACGAACGATGAGCGTTTGAAAGAGTCAACGACATATCAAGGGAAGAACGGCGCGCCTCAATTGCTTGAGGGAGCGGCCGAGCGGCAGCCATGAAGTTGGTGCCGAGCCTGGGAGACGTCAAAGTCCCCTTTGGGCCGTGGTGACCAGTTGAGGCGTCACCACCATGATTCAAAATGATATCATTTCCCAGATATTTTCGTTTTGATTTGAAGAAGGGATGTCCATGAGAATTACGCAGAATTCGGATCATCATGTCCCTTCCAGGATGACCAAGTCGATCATGCCAAAGCTTGTATGAGTCAGAGTCCCAAAGATCCTGTTTGGCGACTACATGGGATTCAATAATCTGAATCGTAGTAAGTAAAGACCACTAGATTG
>NC_020491.1:648713-656389 GCF_000184155.1 Fragaria vesca subsp. vesca
CTCAAACGAAGTGACTGTCCAGGGAGGACAGATTACTGTTTTTTCGCAGATTTGGCATTAGCAAAGTTTTTGAAGCTTGCTGGTGGCATGGAGACAAAAACTCAGCCACAGGGACGTGTTGATGATCAAAGAACCTAGGGGATTCGATGATGGTCCGGTTTTGTCAAGTCTTTAACGTCTTTTACAAGACGGCAATTGGAGTAATAGCGTAGAGGGAATCCAAAATCAAAAGCTTTCGGTAACTCCAAATTAAGTATGACCAGGCATGTCCGTGGAGGGTCGGTAGTGCGAGGCACACTTAAACCACTAGCTCCTTAATTTCGGACAATTCTAAGACATCATACTAACTTGGATGAGCCTAGTTGAACAATTGATGATGGAAAATCCGTTATAGGTAAAAGACTTGAACCGGAAAACACGTGAGTAACTCTCCTTGAGAGTCACGGCGCCGTATGTCACCTCCTTTAAGGGAGAGACCGAAGACGGCGTTGATGCCATGTTTTCTAAGGTAGATGTAAATCAATTCGAACCATGTAGAGACAAGAAGAACCATGAAATAAACTTTCATTAATGTGCTGAAAAGAGTACATAAGGGTCTCAAAAAAAAAGAAATTGAGAAGAAAACTAAGCATGGCATGCTGACGATGCCTTATTACATCATGACTTGTAAAAGGGAAAACAATCTAGCCGGTGACGTCAAAGTCAGGGGCATCTAAGTCAGAACATTGTCCATTAGGGTCAGTGACCTTGAAGGTAACATTATGTTCAACTCCATTGTTTTCAGTGGAATTGACTTCCATCAATTCCTTGTATTTCTTGTATGCGGCAACAACATTTGCAGGAGCGCGACAGCTTTTAGACTAGTGGTCCTTGGACCCACATCTGTTACATTGACCATCAAAGGCAGAAGAAGAGCGAGCATGTTGCTTCTGAGGAGGAGCGGCGCCGCCCTTGGGGCCGGCGGCACCGGTGTCTCGACGCCATGAGTTGGTACGGCCACTAAAGCCGCTACCTTGTCCCCGAGAACTAGAGGCACGGTGGTGTTGATTCCCACGTGCATAAGGTTCATTCCTATGTTGATCCTTGCGTTTCGGAGCTTTCTTACTCCAGTTGCAATTGTAATTAGATTCCGGAATTTTTCGGGTGCCTACAAGACGCAAATTATGCTGATCATTGATCATATTATTCTTTTCTTCCATAAGGAGTTGCGTCATTAAGCTGCTAAATGTAGTAATCCTCTTATTTGTGAACTCAAGCCGATATTGGTTCATGAAGATCTTAGCAGCTGAAGGGAAGGTCGAGAAAGTCTTTTCGATCATGTCGGCATCACTTTTCTCGACTCCACAAGAGCTCTGTTGAGCTTGTAGGCAAAGCATATCCCTGTTGAAGTCATCAACCTTCTTGTAATCCAAAAGTCGGATTTCATCCCAGCGAGCAATTAGTTCTGGGAGCAAGGTCGAGTGAATGTTGCCGAAGCGTTCGACAAGGGCATCCCACAGATCTTTTGGATCGTGCTTGGATTGATACTGCCTGCGCAGTGTGGGATCGATATGCTTACGAAGGAACATGAGTGCCTGAGATTTTGTTCTCTTGCTAGGCGGTTCCTGATCTGGATCGGGGAATATGGTCTCGGTCAGATCCTTAGCGATGAAGGTATGTTCTATGTCCGAGACCCAACGATGGTACTCAGTACCATGGGCGTCGAGGACGTCAAATTCAATGCCTCTGTCCATCTGCATACAAGAGAGAACAAGTCGTATTAGTTTTCTGTTGGAGACCCTGAAAAAGGTACTCAAATACGATGCTTTTGGTTTGTCTCTCTAGGGTTGATCAAACACAACCCTAAATGTCCGTAGTCGATCAAACACGACCCGGAAAAACTTGTGTGAAGGTGATCAAACACACCTTTAAAATAGCAATAACCAAAGTTGATCAAACACAACTTTGGACCCGGGGAGGATAACCGGGATTTTTAAACCTGCAAAGACACCGTCCCAAGCATAGAATGGAGTAGAAGAAGAGGAGAAAGCACTTTATCTCCCCCGAGGTTATTGAACTTTGAAGAGTTTTAGGGTTGTAAAGTAAACATACAGTAAAACTTGGATGCTTGATCGGACGAGAAGGAAGCAGTGGAGCGGACGGCTGGGGAGCGGCAGTCGTGGGGCAACGGCGGCGGAGGCAGCAGTGGCGGCGGCGGCGGCCGAGGAAGGGCCGAGGGTTTTCGGCTTTTGGTTTTAAGGTTTGGGAAAAACTATTAGCTCAAGGGTTTGAGCAAAGGGCTGATAACGTGATGAAGTGAAAGTAAATTGAGAATAGAGAATCGTGAAAGATGTGTATCTCATTCATTGATAGGAGCCCTTTATATAGGGAATTACACATTACCAGTATGGTAAGGATATGAATACATAGATCTAGTCTAACTACATATCCTATTGGTATAAGGCAAAGGCACACATAAAGAATATCTAGAAAGATATGGAATATCCTAGAACAATAATTTATTATTAAGAGGAAATTTTACCAATGGTACCCTATATAACATCCATTCATCACTATGGCATATGACATTGCAAAACTATAATATTCAAATATTGGTACCCCAACATGTAAAGCTGACATAAATTTGATATCTTTTCTCTAACAGTGTCAAGTCGACTGCTACAAAAGTTGTTTCATGGGCAATTACGTCTTTTTATTTTTCTCGGCCTTTTCCCTCTCTCCCTCTCCCTCCGCCGCACACAACCACATTGAGCACATGTTCTCAACTATATATCTCTTTAATCAGACATAAAATTGTTGCAAACTAAACCTTCCTCTTCTTGTTACGTTTTTCATTGTTTTCTTCTTGTACTTGCATTATTTCTCCAATAATTAAAACTCCCCCAAAGTTCAGAATCCATATTCCAACTAGCCACAAAACTTTGTTGTTTCTCCGGTAAACAAAATTCCCAATTTTCCAAACAATTCTCAATTTTTCAATCTCCATTCCAAGTTTCCAACCCAACACAATGGAGAACTCGACCCAAGAATCCCCTCTGTTAGAACTCATTGGCTCTGTCAGAGATTGATGTTTAGGGTTGGTAATGTTTAGGGTTGGTAATTAAGAAAAGTAGTTGTAGAAGAAGCACAAGTAGCGAAATTTGTGAATTCAAATATTGAAATAAGTTCATGCCACCCATTTTAATGGGGCATTGGGTTCACTAGGATACAAAAGAAATGTATCTGGGTCTCTGGCTGTCGAATCTCGTCAGACCGCAGCAAGATCCAGTACTTTTACAAGAGAGTGGTAGCAAAACGGTCTTCGTCGTAAAAAAAATTTGTATTAACCAACGAGACGAAAATACCCTTTAAAAGTACAAAATTAAGCCGTCATTGACAGCAAATACTAAAAGTGATTTCTGTTCCATTGTTTGAGTACCAATATGTTAGTTTTCAAATATGGTGTATTGAACTTATGAATGGTCTTTATTTAAGGTATAGTTTGTAAAATTTTCTCTATTATTAATATTGGTGTTCTTTTGATGTAGGGGTGTCAATCCGTTAATGGGGTAGAGAGCTGCCAATATTACACAATAGCTCACCTTATAAATGACCCGTTATCGAACTATCACTAAGAACCCTAATACTAAAACTCTTAAGTAAAGCAGCCTTGAATAGAAATGAAGCGCAAAGTAACCAATGACAGTACGTACCAATGAAATAAAAAAATAGAAGTAAGCTTATTCAAAGCCTTACATGACTCTACCTAAAGGAACAGCTCAACGTGCTACCAACAACCACCTCATATGGTGAGATGACAACTCCCACAACCTCATCCCTTAAACTCCCCAAAGCCGATTCTTTGGAGTCAACCACAGTCTCTAACATCGTGGCCTTATTCTGGCCACCAAAGGGATGACCCCTCTTCTTCCGACCACCAAGGAGATTAGCCCTCTTATTCCAAGCCTTACTAGCTAAACCACACAACTCTTCTAACTCCTCGTCCGACAAGTAAGTCTTCATCTGCTTTCCTGCTTCCTTATGACCATCTGAGATTCTGAGCGCCAATGGCGCACTCCCAAAACCCTCATTGGATTGTCTAGCTGAAGAGGCCAGCCCATTACTCCCAACATCAATTGAAGAAATCGACTCATTCCCCGCAAGCCCCGCACTCAAACCTACTTTAAGGCCATGTTTGGCTCATGAAATAAAGGCCTTGGGAAAAGAAAGTCATTACTTTCCTATGTTTGGAGGAGACGTCTAGAATCTACCCGGGGGTGCATCTACCCAAGGTGTTTGTGGACAGGTGTCAGCAGGCGGGCATTACACGGCATGATACGGGTTGACAGCTCGTTAACTAGAGAGATGGTAAATACGGGGATGTATTTGGGGGTCTGGGTTAGTTTGTTGAGGTAAATACGGGGATGTTAGTTAGTTTGTTAACTTTATCGTTTGCTGATGGTATTGAACTGAACTGGTATCGAATCGGGGCTATCGAAAGGGGATCGAGTGGGCAGACGAGGTCGCGCTTTGTTCTGAGATATTATCGCGGCGGCGGCGGCACAATCTGGTGACATACCTTTTGGCGCTTGGTGAAATTCTGGGCATAGAGAAGAATTTGTGCCGTCGAGTTTTCCATGAAGGAGGCCGTGACTATTTCCAACAGCAGCCCTCAACTTCGTCTCCGTCTTCCTCTATTCTCCAATCACTTCCTCTCCATCTGGTACTTATCTTTGTTTGGTTTGTTCGGCTCTGCTTTTTTCCAGTCAAAATTCGATTTTATGTGTTTATTAGCTGGGTTTTTCAGTGTTTAGTATTGGGTTTTGTTTGGAATTAGGATTAGCGGGGTGTTTTGTATGTTGAGGTTTTACTCTCCTGGTTTCAAATTGTAGTGCTTTATGGTTTACTAATTCAGAAGTGTGGAATTGAGTGGCAAATTGATATTGGGTTAATCAGGAAATGTGGATACATTTGTTGTTCATTAGCTACAAAATGGGTCAAGACTGGCAATGTTTCAGTGTAGACTTTTTTGTGCAGAGGCAAAAATGGAAGACACCAACGAGATCGAAGACATTTACGAGATTGACGATACAGACGAGTGTGGTCTCCGTTTCAGTGATGCAAAGTACTACGATGGTCCTGCTTTAGGTAAAGACAATTATTTGAATGAAGATTCAGAGAGGGAGTTGCGGGAAAAACTAGAAGATCCAATGATTAAACCGAGAGAGGCTGATAAACCACCTGATGAAGAATTTCCACCGGCTGATAAAATTAATGACGATGTGTATACCTCCGAATGGTATTATGCTTTGAAAGGGAAGGAGGTGAGATCACTTACCTATGAAGACTTGAAGGACATCACATTTCGCAACGTTAAAGAAGGCGAGAAGTTCTATGGGTATTACTGCTTTGTTGTTGGGTTTAGTAAGAGGGTTTATAAGAACGACAAGGTTACAATTAACGGTGTAGAGCATGTTTCCAGGAAGGTATGGTGTTGTTCAAAAGAGGGTTGTGAAAAGAGTGCAGCAAATGGAAAGCAGGATGTGGTTCATAACACAGAAACGTCAACTGAAGAAGAACATGCGAGTGAGGATGAGACTTGTTTGAAGAAGAGGAAGAAGACAAAGAATGCTGTGAGGGGATTGAAATATTCCAGAACAGGATGTGAAGCTCTTTTTGTATTGAGATTGGATAAGAAGACGATGTTGTACACAGTTCGAAAGTTTGTGACTGAGCACAATCATGGGCTTGCAGAACCTGTGGAGCGACAGTTTCTATCATGTTTTAGGGAAGTGACTGAGGATGACATATCTGTCGTTCTATCTCTGCGAACGGCGCATGTCCCTACTAGTGTTGCGTATGAGTTTCTAGCGCTTCAAGCAGGGGGCCCTCAGTTTGTTGGATTCATGTTGAAAGACTTGTACAACAAATTGGACGAAGTTAGAAAACATAATAATGACAAGGGTGATGCACAGGCTGCCATAAATTGGTTGCGAATGAAAGGTCATGAAGAAGAGTCTTTTTTTGGCAGGTATACTCCTGATGGGGAAGGGAGGTTAGCTAATCTGTTTTGGAGGGATACTGAGTCCCTTCTTGACTACAATGCTTTTGGTGATGTTGTGATAATAGACAGTACGTACAAGACAAACATATACTGCTGTCCGGTTATTTTATTTGTAGGTTCGAACAACCATAGAGGAAGCGTCTTGTTTGCATGTGCCATTGTTGCTAATGAGAAGGAGGAAACATTTACTTGGGTGATTCAGAAATTCCTTGAGAGCATGAATAACAAGCATCCAAAGACGGTTGTGACTGATGGGGATGAAGTCATGCGTACTGTTTTAAACAAACTCTTGCCTACGACGCGGCACAGGCTATGTGCGTGGCACATTGGTAGAAATATTGGGCAGAATGTGAAGGATGCGGAGGTGCAAAAAGAATTGGGGAAGATGATTTACGCTTCTTATACCATTGACGAATGGGAGGACGCTTGGGACAATATGGTAGACAAATTTGGGTTGGAGAACAACATTTGGATTACAGCACTTTACGAGAAGCGTGATAGGTGGGCAGAAGCATTTTTTAGAGGTCAGTTTTGTGCGGGGATGTGCAGCACCCAAAGATGCGAGGGTTATAATGGTAAGATTAAGACTCGGATTGGAAGGTTTACTGTACTCTCTGACTTTCTTCCCAGATTTGACTCAGGTGTTGGTTATTTGAGAAACCGTGTTTTGCTGGACATTTACAAGTCCAAAAACCAGAAGAGAAAATACGACTCCCATCTTAAGAGAGTCGAGGAAGATGTATTCAATATCTTCACGGATGATATATTTGTGGTTATAAAGGGTCAGATATTGCTGGAGGCCAGGTTCAGTGTGACTAGTCGTATTCAGTTTGGTGGGTCAGAAGACTTGATGTTTTACTTGTCCCAATACGAGAGACCAAACCGTAGTTGGACAGTGCTGTACAGGCCGGTTGATGGAGTGTACTCATGTTCTTGCCTGCAATACGAGTCAGATGGTATTTTGTGTCCACATATTTTCTCAGTATTGAAATATCAGAATGTGAGTGTATATCCGAAATCAATGATTCTAGATAGGTGGACTAAAGGGGGTGGGAGATTGAAAGTTGATCATACAGCCGCTAAAAGTGGTGACAACATGTCAGGCAGACTTCTAAGGTACTCCGCGCTTATGGCCGAAGCAAAGAAAGCATGTCATAACTTGTCTTATTCAGCTGAAGGTTTTGATACAGGGATGGTCCAATTGTGTGGGCTTGTGGAGAGTTCCAAGAACTACCGGGCTAGCAAAAAACCAAGGGTGGCAGACCAGGAGCCTGACAATGGCATGTGTAATGTCCTAAAAGACCCTGTCATTGCAAGAACTAAGGGTATGCACGGTAATAATGTGGCAGCCGCGGTTAACGGGAATGTTGGAGAAGGTAACAAGTGCGGAAAGTGTGGTATTCCTGGTCACAACATACGCAGATGTCCGCTTTTAGTGGTTGAAACAGACCTGGCTGGGAAGAGTGTTAAATCTGGGAGGTCTGCACAATCTGGGAGGTGTGACAAATCTACCAAGGCCGACAAGTCCGGTGATGCTAAACAATCTGATAAGTCTGCTAAAGCCGGTAATGCTGCTAAATCTGGTATTGCTGTTAAATCCGGGAAGGAAGGTAAGTCCAGGAAGGCTGCTAAA
>NC_020491.1:656409-670580 GCF_000184155.1 Fragaria vesca subsp. vesca
CCGGAGAACTAACATTGAAAAATAACAGTGATTCAACATGTATTCACAGTTTAAGAAGATTACCAATTGACTTAAGTACTCTCCTTTGCATGTAACACATTATAGTTCCCAGTAGGATAATAAACATAGAAATCGTGACCAGAACAATCACCAATAACTGTTTCTTGTTCTGTCGACCTCCTTCCTCTTCAGCTGTTAAGGAAACATGGTGGTGAGTCTGGTGACCTATATATTTTCTTATCAAAATGAAACATGCCGAATACCTGGAAGCTAATATCAAGTTATCAACCTACCTGCAGCCCTAGAGAGCACCCAATTGTCATCATTGCCAACTTGAAACACACTGTAGCCAAGAAGCCCCATCTCTTTAGCATACGAAACTTTCGCGCTGATAGCCTCCACATCATCAAAATCAAACCAACTTGACCGAATTGTGCAGTAGTTCATTACATAAGTGTCATTGTACATGGGAACTCCACCATATGTCTTAATGAACCATTTGATGTGCTTATAGGACATGGACCCGTCTATGGTAACCGCAGGACCTAACGCCGGTGCACCAACATTATTAACATAGTTACTGGGATTCTGAACAGTCCATCCATAACCATGGTAAGGCAAGCCTAAAACCAACTTGCTAGCAGGTAGTCCTCTGTTTATCAAGTCCTTAACATGACTGTTCGTGTTAGTCCCATTTGATATTGGGTCATATAAAGCGGCATGAGGGTGTGTGTAGTTTTCCTTTTTAGGAAGATAGTAATCATATGCCAGAAGACGAACCCAATTCAAGTTCTTCCTAACAGAGTCGATCGGATAAGTTACAGTATCCACAACCTGCATATGAAGTGCCATTGTCAAGAGCAAACCTGGCTTTCCTGACTTGCTTGCTTCAGAATCCACCGCAGCGCGCCACTCATCTAGAAATGTTCCCAAAGATGTAGTGTGCATGACTGTTCTTGGTACAGCCCCTGTAAGGTCTAAGCCATCAAACTCATAAAGTCTAGCCGTTCTAATTGAGGATTCAATGAAAGATTTCCGGTGAGAAGACTGGTTCAGCATTGAAAATAAGACTGAATAGTCTTCTCTGCCACCCCAGATGGAAAGTAAGGTTGTGATTTTGGAGTTTTTGAGCTTGACAACTTTTGTGAAAGTGGAGAATGTCTGTTGGGTGGAGGAGTTGATTGAGAGCTGGTAAGAGCTAGAGTTTATATACGCAAAAGCACATATAAGGTGAGTGAACAATGTGGAATCTATGTCAGAGACAAGGAAAAATTCACCGGTGTAATGGTAACCGGCTTTGATCCATGTCTGAGTGTATGAATAATTGAAGTTCAAAGAAAAGAGGAGGAGGAGGAGGAGGAGGAGGAGAACTTTTGATAGATGGTATTGCATTTTCGACAACATCTAGCTTGTTTCAGAAACACAAGAATGAGAACCTTCACCTTAAATCTGATGAAGAAATTTCGTAGGAAAGTGATGACAATTATAATATAAAAAAATTGAAGTTGGTAATGTGCACATGGAAAAATACCAGACTTCATGCAGTGTATGAGACAACAAGAAAGCTAAGTTGCCATTTCTGGGGCTGCTGCCCCTCTTCCCTTCAAAAAAGAAAGCTAAGTTAGTTGCCCCATGAAAATGATGGACAGAGACACCATCAGCACTTGTACAAATTAACTAATCAAGTCCTTTCATTTGTCTCTACAAAAGAGAAATGAAAATCTTGTATTCATAGAGACTCGTGTCTTGACCTTGCTGATCGAAAACCCCTCTTTTTTCCGGTTAAATATATAAAACACTAATCTTGTGACGTTTGCAGTACCCTGTTTTTATTTTGGGCGACTAACATATTTATAAGATCTTATATTACATATCAACAATGACTGCTCATCCCCATGTACTGAAAGAAAGCTGCAAAACAATACAAATATAGAGCTCGATCAGACAACATATAATAGTTACTTAGTTAGCAAGGGAATGTTACCAATAGCAATAATTAACTGTTTGAGAGAGAGTCCAGGTAGTTGTGTCAGCACCAGTATGCCAAGCAAAGTAACCAAGAAGAGACTTTCCTTTAGCATACGAAACCTTGGCGCCAATACTCTGCATCATCGTAACCAATCCAAGTCGTCCCATTGTAACAGTAGTTACTAACCACCGTCGCATTGTACACCGTCTGAAACCCTCGGCTGATCAAAACCCTAATCTGGTTGTAACCCTGGTCTCCGTTAGCTCCGATAGCCGAGCCATTAGCCGGAGCGAAAAATGCATGGTTATTAGAGTTTAACAATCTCCAAGCGTACCCATAAAACGGAAGACCAATGACTATCTCCTCCGCCGATGGAGATGAGGGTTTTGACGTTAGGGTTTTTCTGTTGGACTGTTTGAGTGAAGGTGGAGAATCGAGGTGAGTTTGCGGAGGAAATGGTAACTTGGTAAGTGGTGGGGTTGAGATCTGCGAAAGCACAGAAGAGGTGGGTGAAGAGGGTGGAGTTTATGGCGGAGACTGCTTGGCCGCTGTCCGGAAACCAGTAAGCGGCTTTAACGACAGTGGTTTGGGTGGCGGACACATTGAGGTAGGGGCCAAGGAATAAGAGGATGAGGGAGAAGAGAAATGAAAGAGTTATTGATTTGGAAGACATTGTATTAGTTGCAAGCAACTTTAAGGAGGACTAGATACAATACTTAGTTATATATAGCTAGCTGTAGACATGTTTGTCAATCTCATGATTCAAATCCTGGATTTCAACTTTGATTTGGAGACTTGTGATTGCGGTCCATTGAGATTGTTTGAGCCCAGTGGATATTTTGGTCCAAGACTCGGAACAAGTTTTGGATAACATTCGGGCCAATACCTGTGGCTCTTTTTAAATACGAAGCCTATGTAGAGTGGCGAGAGCTGGCAGCGCGCGAGCTAGATTTTTGTAAGGATTCTGATACCCCGCGGGATTCGATGTCCTCGTGGGATCCTTGTTTCAATTCGCATAGGACTCTGCAGTGCATGGCAAGGTAGAAAGGGGTTGTAGCGCCTCGCTGGATAAAACCGCTTAGTGTTCGAGTTCGCATACGACGCTACAGTAAGATAACGCTTTGCGGTGGGAGAGACCTAGGCGAAGTCTGTTCTGGACACGTGTTGCATGGATAGCGCTGTTCGCGAGCTGGTCGTATCCTGGTGGGATTCTAATTGCTGAGTCCGAATGGATTTGTGATTAGGTCTCTGCCGATTGCTTGCGGATCGCTATATAAGGGAGCTTGAGGATCTGGTCTAGACACATAATCAAATCATACAAAACAACTACAAATCTTCGAGCATCCTCGAAACCCTAAAGTTCTAAGCGCATCTCGCCTTAGTTCTCAGATCCCTTACGGATTCGCCCTTTCTTTCTATTTGTTGCTCTGCTCGCTCTAACAGTGAGTATCGATTCACAGGTGATTAGAGGTTTTACTCGTAATCCCTCGTCCGCGAGGTGGCACCGGAAACCCCCTTCTTGCTTGTTTAGAAGTCTAGCGCAGCGTACTTTTTCCTCGTCCGCGAGGTGGCACGCCCCGCAATCTCCTTTTTTACTTTTTGCGTCACCGGAGTCCTAACTCTGCCCCTGCTGAGACGCGTGGCCAAAACAGAGATAGCTAGAGAGGACCAAATCTGGAAATGGTGCTCTTGACAAACTTTTGCCTATTGGTAACGACAGTTTCGACTCGCATCACACATGTTGGATTAGAATGTGACACCAGTTCTGCAAATTCCCTCGGAGAAATTGATTCTGGTCCAAAATGTCAGCTTGTATTTATCCACAAGTAACTAGGAAGATTAATGTATGTATGGGACATTTGAGACGTAAGATTAAAAGATATAATTCTCCAGAAGTAGCTAAAACTACGTATGTGCATATGTATACATAGTTGTGTGATTTAGCAACTTCTCCATGATTGCCACCTGGTTTATTGGAGTAAAATTTAGTTTAATTTAGCTCATGATCAGCGTAGTTTGAAACCAACAAGGGAACATATTGATTAAGGTTAACATAAGTTTAAAGATACAAGTTATTTTGTAATTGTCCCGACTACTGTCTGCGAGTCTTTTAGTAACGTCATTTTCCTTAGAAAAGAAAAGAAAAAAGGTTTAGATTGTTCTCTTAGACAATAACATAGACTATAGCAATCTTCTATCTATTTGTCGGGTTTGTCTCTCATACCATATGGTATGACATACTTATTGTAAATATTGTAAATATGTCTAATTGTGTGGCACATAAGGGCTTTTGAATGGGTAAATAGTCATTACATGGTTATTTATTAGTTGTTTCTTCAATCAATGATAGCCACCCATTTTGTGAGACATGCTATACCATATGGTACACTAGAATTTTCTCTGTCTATATACATTACTTATCAATCCCATGCATTTTTTTAGGGTTTAGGCTGACGAGCAACTCGATGACAGCAGCAGGTGAGTTTAGGCTGGTCGTAGAGCGGCAAGCCCATTACAACCTTATTTGGGCTCATGCCACTGTTAATCCTTGACCTAAGCCAGTAAACAGATTTCACATTACTATTTCAGTCGAATAATGGTGCATTGAGCCCAATAATATTGCTCCAAGCCCCATTGGCCCAATACAAGTACTTCTCCATGTACTTAAGCGGATATGAGTGAATGACGGGATCCAAGAAGAACTCGACTGAAAAGTAGACGGCGGCGGTGAGCAGTGGAGGAGGGCGATTGTGGCCTGGGCCTCTTTCTTGTTCACGCGGCCATTGCTTTAGCCAGTGGCCCAAGGCCTTCATTTCTTTTGGGCTTTCAGGGTATTCCCAGTCTAGGTCCAACCCATCAAACCCAAACTTACGTGCAACTTCTATAGTCGAGTCAATGAAATTTGACAGTGAGGACGGGTTTGAGACCATGCTAGCAAAGATGTCTGACAGTGCTTTGTCTCCGCCACCACCACCTATGGACAGAAGGGTCTTCACCGCGGAGTTTTGTGGCGGAGGACTGTGGTGAAGTTCGAGAGGAGCAGAGTCGTTTCATTTGAAAGCTCAAATTTAAATGTAACGTTGCTAGGCACTAGAAAGGCATAGTAGACGTGAGTAAAGAAGGAAGTGTTTATGGCTGAAGGTGGGAAATCATCCGTAGGAGGATAATAGCCTGATTTCACCGCCGGAGGGTTCTCCGATGAGGAATCTGCTGCACTTTCGGTAGCGATCATCACTAAGCAACATAGAAGAAAAGGAATAAGATGCACAAAGCTGTTGAGGCTTGTCATTTTACACAAGAATGAATGAAATGTGGATTATTAGAGCTCAATCATGGCTATGAAGAGCTAAAGGCTATTTATCTTTTTCAAAGTTTTGAAGTCTTTTCGCTGCATACAATTCGAGGTTCATCAAAAAGTTAAAAATAGTGATTACAATGAGAAAAGTATAAGAATATTAAGTCGTCCCTTATGATTTATGCACAAGCAGCAGTTCTAAACTTTTAATTATGGGAGTAAACAAATCATCGACTCTGTCTTCCTTATTTGGCAATGGAATCTGATAGGTCCAGTTGAACGACTTATGAATATGATCTGTTCTGGTCTGGTCTGGAAAAATATAGCTTATATATTATGATGTGTGTTAACTTTTAGTTTGGTGGACTATTTGGTTGTCCTGCATTTGATGTCTGGTTGTGCAGATGCGCGCTAAAACGATGAAGACAGGAGTTTAGGGAGTTGAGGAAGCTCCAAACGGTAACAGAAGAGCTTCACCAGCAAATGTTGTCTTAATTGAACTTAATGTATAGTTCATGCCAAAATGTTATGACAGAAGAATCAAAATTGTTATACAGATCTCTTACATTTTATGTTTCAGAAAGAATTGTCATCGGGCCACAATTTCAGACATTGTTGCATCATTGACAGAATAGATTTCTTCCCTGAATGTGTGTATATGATCCTCATCTTCATCCTTAACTGAGAAAGCAGGCTTTTTAGGACTAATGATGGCAGCACTTTCGTTCTTGAGCATCGAAGAAACCTCCAGCATGGATGGTCTATCTACTGGATTTTCTTGGACACATAACAAGGCTACCTCCATGCATCTTAAGAGCTTGCAAGACGATGTCGAATCATCTAGAGTAGGATCTACAAAATCCATGCCTTGGCCTTCTTTCCACAACTCATATGCCTGAAATGTCCGAGTTAATGTTATACAATTCTAAATTCTTGCCCATATATATTATGCAAAACATAGAAAGCCTTTGTACTTATCGACTTACGTATTCTAGAAGGTTTAGATTTCCATCTATGCCATAAAAGCATGAACTTCTCTTGCCACTTATGATTTGCAGAAGCAGAACACCGAAGCTGTAAACATCGAATTTCATGGAATAAATGCCTCTTCTTACATATTCAGGGGGAACACAGCCACTGCATTTCACATAAGAACTGTGAGTCTGTGATCGGTATGATATATGAAACATATGTCTACTGAAAATGTAAAGTGAAATTCACTTACTATGTTCCTACAATGCGACCAGTGTTTGCCTCAAGTTCATTCTTTCTGAAAGCTCTGGCTAGACCAAAATCTGATATTTTAGGGTTCATCTTATCATCCAACAAAATGTTGCTAGCTTTCAGATCACGGTGAATTATTGTAGAGTTTGAGTATTCTTGGAGATATAGAAGCCCTTGAATTACCCCTTCAATGATGTGGACACGTTGCTCCCAATGCAAAAGATCGCATCTACTTGGATCTGTATGAAAGTAAACTACCAACCGTCAGATTGATCAAATGAGCTTAAATTGGTCTTGGCAGGCTTCTTTCAATCTTATGGGAGCGTCACTTCACCTTTGGACCTTCTGTAAGTGCTTGTTATGCATTTTAAGCTATAGAAATAATTCAATGTGATTCAAATTTTCAAAGCAAAGGAGAATGGAGATACCAAAGAGGTAGAGATCCAAGCTTTTGTTTGGCATGTACTCATATATCAGCATCTTTTCTTCCCTCTTGGTGCAATATCCCAGAACTCTAACTAGATTCACATGGTGCAGTGTTGCAGTAAGTGTGACCTCATTTTGAAACTCTTCAAGGCCTTGGTTTGAAGTTTTCGATAGTCTTTTCACTGCTATTTGCTGGCCCTTCCTTAACGTACCCTAGAAAAACCACACCAAATCATTAGCATATTCCTGTAGAACACTGACTTTCGACAGTAATATGAAGTAAAGATTCTGCATTGGATTTCAACTTTTATATAATGATCGTCGATTTGTTATGGATGCTACCTTGTATACAGGTCCAAAGCCACCCTCTCCAAGCTTATTCTTACTCGAAAAGTTATT
Organism: Fragaria vesca subsp. vesca; assembly: GCF_000184155.1. Classification (NCBI taxonomy): domain Eukaryota; kingdom Viridiplantae; phylum Streptophyta; class Magnoliopsida; order Rosales; family Rosaceae; genus Fragaria; species Fragaria vesca. Next base: position 663,723 of record NC_020491.1, read on the forward strand.
TGTAGCTGCTTTGATGGTTGCATAACTAAAAACTTGCAGATTAGGAGCATTGCTGTCAAAACTGTCTGTACTTGGAACTATATTTAATAGCCTATAAACTGATCTTTTGATGTTGCCTACAATCCCTAAGCAAAATCACAACAAAGAACAAATTAGAAAACTACTTTCCCCAGTGTTTGGCCGGAGAACTAACATTGAAAATAACAGTGATTCAACATATGTATTCACAGTTTAAAAAGATTACCAATTGACTTAAGTACTCTCCTTTGCATGTAACACATTATTGTTCCCAGTAGGATAATAAACATAGAAATCGTGACCAGAACAATCACCAATAACTGTTTCTTGTTCTGTCGACCTCCTTCCTCTTCAGCTGTTAAGGAAACAAGGTGGTAACCTATATATTTTCTTATCAAAATGAAACATGCCGAATACCTGGAAGCTAATATCAAGTTATCAACCTAGCTACCTGCTGCCCTGGAGAGCACCCAATTGTCATCATTGCTAACTTGAAACACATTGTAGCCAAGAAGCCCCATCTCTTTAGCATACGAAACTTTCGTTTTGATAGCCTCCACATCATCAAAATTAATCCAAATTGACCCGATTGTGCAGAAGTTCACTACATAAGTGTCATTGTACATGAGAACTGCACTAGATTCATATGCCTTAACGAGCCATTTGATGTACTTATAGGACATGGACCCGTCTATGGTTTCCCCCGCATGACCTAATGCCGGTGCACCAACATTACTAACATGGTTACTGGGATTCAGAACAGTCCAACCATAACCATGGTAAGGCAAGCCTAAAACCAACTTGCTAGCAGGTAGTCCTCTGCTTATCAAGTCCTTAACACGACTGTTCGTGTTAGTCCCATTTGATATTGGGTCATATAAAGCAGCATGAGGGTGTGTGTAGTTTTCCATTTTAGGAAGATAGTAATCGTATGCCACAAGATGAACCCAATTCAAGTTCTTTTTAATAGAGTCAATGGGATAAGTTTCATTATTCACAACCTGCATATGATGATAAACTGCCATTATCAAGAGCAAACCTGGCTTTCCTGACTTGCTTGCTTCAGAATCTACTGCAGCGCGCCACTCATCTAGAAATGTTCCCAAAGATGTGGTGTGCATGACTGTTCTTGGTACAGCCCCTGTAAGGTCTAAGCCATCAAACTCATAAAGTCTAGCAGTTCTAATTGAGGAATCAATGAAAGATTTCCGGTGAGAAGATTGGTTCAGCATTGAAAACAAGACTGAATAGTCTTCTCTGCCACCCCAGATGGACAGCAAGGTTGTGACTTTTGAGTTTTTGAGCTTGACAACATTTGTGAAAGTGGAGAATTTCTGTTGGGTGGAGGAGTTGATTGAGAGCTGGTAAGAGGAAGAGTTTATATAGGCAAAAGCACATAGAAGGTGAGTGAACAATGCGGTATCTATGGTAGAGGCAGGGAGTTCATCACCGGCGTAATGGTAACCGGCTTTGATCCATGTCTGAGTGTATGAACAATTGAAGTTCAAAGAAAAGAGAAGGAGGAGGAGGAGAACTTTTGATAGATGGTGTTGCATTTTCGACAACATCTAGCTTGTTTCAGAAACACAAGAATGAGAACCTTCACCTTAAATCTGATGAAGAAATTTAGTAGGAAAGTGATGACAAACACCTAACATTGAAGTTGATAATTAATGTGGACATGGAAAAATACCAGACTTCACGTGATGAAGTGTATGAGACAACAAGAAAGAGTTGCCCCATGAAAATGATGGACAGAGACACCATCGCACTTGTACAAATTAAGTCCTTTCATTTGTTTCTACAAAAGAGAAAGAGAAATGAAAGTCTTATATTCAAAGAAGACCCCTCTTTTTTCCGTGAGTCTTTTCTTCATCCTGTGCTGTCGTTATTGAAGCGATTCAGTGAAAGAATTCAGGTGATCGGTAGACTGGTTCAGCAATAAAAACAAAACTGAATAGGAGAAGATCAAATTTTGGTAACATTTTCAACAGATATGTGAATATAAGATCGAAAAATGAGATAGGCCGAAAAGTCCTCAACTTAAGGGTCCTCATTAGAAAAACTTTATATATATAGATTGTAATCGGTAGTTAATAAATACATCCCCGGCCCACGATACTACCGGAAGCCAAACATGAGGTAGACTGAGCAGGCCTCGTCCTGGAGGTCATAACAGTCTAGGCCGGGCAGCAGGCACACCACAGTGGGCCAGATAAACAGACCACAATCACACATTTGTCCCACATCGTATAACATACAAGATACAAGTCAACGCGGGGTTATAAATACAATGCTAAAGTCAACCAAAGAGGTAAGAAATCTTCTAATACGTATTAAATATACTTCATCAAATCACACTACTGACTTTATTATCGGAGAGAGAAAGACCGGAAAGTCCCGGTCGATCTCTTATTACAAGTGGCAAGCCGGAGAGGTCAAAGAGGGAAGATCACTCTAAAGCTTCTTCAAGGTCGGCAAGATCTTGCAGAAACATATATATATATATATAGGACCAATTTGGATGAAATTTTGCATAAGTGATCTACATATTAGGACCTAAAAACTGAATGGTTAAGATTAAAAAATGTGATCGAAAAGTTAGTCTAATGTTCAATCCCTCATATAAGTCATAATGAGGGATCCCTTAGTGGAAGAGCCATGATATATATATATATGGGGGGATTATTAATTAAATGGTCTTTTTCCATCTATAGGGTTTTCAGAACCACAAGAAGGAGATAGAACCTTCGACCACAAATCTTCTTTGTTACAATTAATTAAACACCTAAAATGATATCTTGGTTAAAGATTAGAGACAATGCTCACTAGTCCTAATTTTAAGAATTTTATTCCCACTAACAAAATCAGATTTTAAAATTCCCAAGAGCCAATTTAAACAACATAAAGACAAATATGCCCTTAATGAATTAAATAAATTACAATAGACCATTATAAGAGTCTATTATAAAATAAAGTTTCTATGACCGGATTCCCACGACCAATGACGTTAACCGGACTTCGGTGACTGTTGACCGGGCTCCGGCGACCGATGACTAGGCTCCGACGACAGTTGATCGGGATCCGACCACTGTTGACCGGACTCCGACGAAAGCTAGGAGATCTATTGGGGGTAGTAGGGGTCTACTGGGGGGCAGTAAAGGGTCTGTCGGGAGGTATATTAGGGGCAGTAGAAGGTCTGTCTGGTGGTGTACTGGAGGCAGTAGGGGGTCTACTGGAGGCAGTAGGGGGTTCTATTGGGGACAGTAGAAGGTTCTACTGGGAACAGCAGGCGGGTCGACTGGGGGAAGTAGGGGGTGTACTGGGGGCAGTAAGAGGGTGTACTGGGGGCAATAAGAGGGTCTACTGGAGGCAGTAGGAGCAGACGACCTGCATTTTCTCCACCGTCAAACCCCTCACCAACAGCAACAACCAAACTAATATATTTTGGTCTGCCGCATTCAACACAAAACAACCAATATTGGGATGCCGACTAACTCTTCCTCCTCTGAAATCTCACCCCAGTTTTAATCCCTCCAAACTCGCCGTGTAATTCTCTCCTGAATCCCAATCATGGAAGACCCGAAACTCCACATTGAGGAATTGAACGACACCGTTTCGTTCTCCGATTTCCTGGAAGGCGTCCAGCTCTGCATCCTCTCCTTCCCGACCCCACCGGAGATCTCCAGCTTCGCCTGCAAGTTGAAACTGTTCGTTTCGCTGTGCAAGAACGACGGCAAGCTCTGGTTCTCCATGTGCGACCACCGCTGGGGGTCGTAGACCCAGATCAAGAAATGGGGCGGCGGCAAAATCACCTACCGGAATCTCTACCAGACTCTATCCCGGTGGGAGAATCTCATCGGGTTCTGGGACCAGGGCGGGCATACGACTTCTCCGTCTTCTCCTCATCTCGCAGTACTCGTGCTTCCAGTAGCCGATCCGGTTACCGTCGTCATCGTCTAAGTCGATTCCGAGGCCGTTGCAGATGACCGATAAGCCTTACAAATCAATATTTGGTTGGGAAATTAGGGTTTGGGGATTTGTGGATGGAGTGAGAGAGAGATGAGGGATTTGGCAGAGGCGATTAGATTAGATCAGAGAGAGAGAGAGAGAGAGAGAGAGAGAGAGATCTGTAGAGAGACGGAGGAGGGAGGAGAGAAGGAGAGAGTCGGGAACAAAAGAGGGTATTTTGGTGCAGAGTGTCGATTGGGAAGAGCTCCAAGAATTATTGAGGTTGTTTGGCATCCTCCGGTCATTGGGATGGAGCTTGAAAGCATGCAGAGGGTGTTGGAGGTTTTGGTGCTGTTTTTCGTGACTTTAAAGGTCATGTTCTTGGTGCTTTTTCTTCCAACATTGACATTCCTAGTTCAGTAGCAGCAGAGGTGATGGCAGTTATAGTTGCTATTGAGCTTGCTTGGGTACGAGACTGGAAGCATATTTGGTTAGAGGTTGACTCGTCACTTGTGTTAGACTATCTACGGTCTCCTTTGCTTGTATCTTGGCATCTACGTGTCCGTTGGCTTAATTGTTTACGTTGCATATCGAATATGACCTTTCGATCTTCTCATATTTTTCGTGAAGGGAATAAGGTTGCAGATGCTCTGGTTAATCACGGTACGTCATTAACACAGCTGGTTTGGTGGGATTCACCTCCTCATTTTATTTTGTCATATTGTAGTAGGTGACCTTATGGGTCTTCCCCAATTTCGGTTTTCATAGTTTTGTTTCGTTGTTATTTTGTTATGAGAGGTTTTGGTCTAATCCCCCTCTCTTGATGTCTCTTTTTTCTTTTTTAATACATAAGAGTGTTAGGGGGTCATTCCTCTCTCACTCATCTTTCAGCCAAAAAAAAATAAAATAAAATGGGTAGAATGTTGAAAATTTTGTTTGTGGGAATAACACCCTAACAGTGCATAGGCTGATGGGAATTTTGAAATTTAATTTTGTTAGTGGAAAAAAAATTCACAGCATTAGGGCTAATGAGAATTTTCCCTAAAAATTATCAAATAATTGCGAACGTACTGCATGCCAAGATTCAAGATTATAGTGCAATGGAAGCCCTAGCTAGGTAGTGCAATATCACTTTATCAACTTATGTATGTTTGTCGATTCCCAGCACTTTGCCCAAAATGACATGGATTTCCGGGGTAATTTCACTTGGAATAATAGTAAATCATTTCTTGTAATTCATTAATTCAACTGCAAACGTCACAAGATTAGTGTTTTATTTATTTAACCGGATCATTAGCCATACTGCAATGCAATTAACACGGCAAAGCTAGATAGTACTGTTCCTGTTTTTATTGTGGGCGACTAATAACATATTTATAAGATCTTATATTACATATCAACAATTGCTGCTCATCCCCATGTACTGAAAGCTGCAAAACAATACAAATATAGAGCTCGATCAGACAACATATAATAGTTACTTACTTAGTTAGCAAGAGGGAAAATAAACCACGCTCTTGTATAACATAGTATTATATGAGGGATGTGAATGTTACCAATAGCAATAATTACCTGTTTGAGAGAGAGTCCAGGTAGTCGTGTCAGCACCAGTATGCCAAGCAAAGTAACCAAGAAGAGACTTTCCTTTAGCATACGAAACCTTGGCGCCAATACTCTGCGTATCATCGTAACCAATCCAAGTCGTCCCATTGTAACAGTAGTTACTAACCACCGTCGCATTGTACACCGTCTGAAACCCTCGGCTGATCAAAACCCTAATCTGGTTGTAACCCTGGTCTCCGTTAGCTCCGATAGCCGAGCCATTAGCCGGAGCGAAAAATGCATGGTTATTAGAGTTTAACAATCTCCAAGCGTACCCATAAAACGGAAGACCAATGACTATCTTCTTGGTTGAGATTCCGGCGTTGTTGATCCACGACACGATTCCGGCGTCTCCGTTGATGAGAGTGGTGGATCGGCCGTTGTATAATGCAGCTGGCGGGTAAGTTTTTGTTTTACCTTCGGCGAAACTAGGACCGTAGTAATCGTACGTCATGACGTTGATCCAGTCCAGGCTGCTCGAAACAGCCTGGAACGGATAGTTTATGCTGTAGTAATCCGCATTCCGGAAGACTGCAGCGGTCAACAGCAACGCCGTCTTGCCGGAGGTGCTTGACTCGTTGGCCACCGCGGAGCGCCATTCCGTGAGGAGGCTGCCGAAGTTGGTCATCTCGGTGGCGGAGGAAGGGTACTCCCAATCTAGGTCAAGGCCGTAGAAGGAGTAGTTTCTCGCTAATTTGATGGACGAGTCTATAAATGCTTTGCGACGAGCGGCCTGGCTGGCCATGGCGGCGAAGGTGGAGGGGCTGGAGTTTCCTCCGCCAATGGAGAGGAGGGTTTTGACGTTAGGGTTTTTCTGTTGGACTGTTTGAGTGAAAGTTGAGAACTGAGGCGAGTTTGCGGAGGAAATGGCGACTTGGTAAGTGGTGGGGTTGAGATCTGCGAAAGCACAGAAGAGGTGGGTGAAGAGTATTTTGGAGGAACTTTTCATCATATCAATCAACTTGTCGAACGAAAAATCCCATATGTACAAATTAGTAGAAAACAAAGAACATTTCAAGTATTCATACATATAACGTAGATTGTACGTCGTTTCGTATTATGTTTCTAAAATACCAGGTGAATATGCCGTGTTATAGTTTCATACAGAAAACAATGTACATTATGGAGGCGTTTGGTGACTTGGACTAGATAGGATATATAATGAAATCTTGTTCAAACCTGACAAGATTGGATATGTGGATATCCGGCCTCTTATCAAATACAGCGTTTGGTAAAGTGTATAATTAGCTGGTTAAGATAAGCCAAAACAGAGAATCTCAACAATTT
>NC_020491.1:670600-682092 GCF_000184155.1 Fragaria vesca subsp. vesca
AAGAAGAACTCGACTGAAAAGTAGACGGCGGCGGTGAGCAGTGGAGGAGGGCGATTTGTGGCCTGGGCCTCTTTCTTGTTCACGCGGCCATTGCTTTAGCCAGTGGCCCAAGGCCTTCATTTCTTTTGGGCTTTCAGGGTATTCCCAGTCTAGGTCCAACCCATCAAACCCAAACTTACGTGCAACTTCTATAGTCGAGTCAATGAAATTTGACAGTGAGGACGGGTTTGAGACCATGCTAGCAAAGATGTCTGACAGTGCTTTGTCTCCGCCACCACCACCTATGGACAGAAGGGTCTTCACCGCGGAGTTTTGTGGCGGAGGACTGTGGTGAAGTTCGAGAGGAGCAGAGTCGTTTCATTTGAAAGCTCAAATTTAAATGTAACGCTGCTAGGCACTAGAAATGCATAGTAGACGTGAGTAAAGAAGGAAGTGTTTATGGCTGAAGGTGGGAAATCATCTGTAGGTGGATAATAGCCTGATTTCACCGCCGGAGGGTTGTCCGATGAGGACTCTGCTGCACTTTCGGTAGTGATCATCACTAAGCAACATAGAAGAAAAGGAATAAGATGCACAAATCTGTTGAGGCTTTGTTGCACAAGAATGAATGAAATGTGGATTATCAGAGCTCAATCATGGCTATGAAGAGCTAAAGGCTATTTATCTTTTGAAGTCTTTTCGCTGCATATAATTTGAGGTTACACAAAAAGTTAAAAATAGTGATTACTGTTGAGATATATATCCCACATCGGGAAAAATGGGACATTGCCTGTGGTTTATAAGGGTTTTGGCCACTCCATCCATTGCCAATTGGTTTTGAATGTGAACCCCAAACTACTTTATCATGGTATCAGAGCGAGTTACCCAGACTACTTTATCACAAAGAGAAAAGTATAAGAATAGATTGAAGCCGTCATTATAGGATTAAACAAATCATCAACTTTGTCTTGCTTATTTGGAAATGGAACCTGAGAGGTCCAGTTGAACGACTTATGAATATGATCTGTTCTGGTCTGGTCTGGGAAAATATAGCTTATATATGCTATGTTTTCTTAATTTTGTTATGGTATTAACACTACCATATTATGATGTGTGTTATCTTTTAGTTTGGTGGACTATTTGGTTGTCTTGCATTTGATGTCTGGTTGTGCAGATGCGCGCTAAAACGATGAAGCCAGGAGTTTAGGGAGTTGAGGAAGCTCCAAACGGTAACAGAAGAGCTTCACCAGCAAATGTTGTCTTAATTAAACTTAATGTATAGTTCATGCCAAAATGTTATGACAGAAGAATCAAAATTGTTATACAGATCTCTTACATGTTATGTTTCAGAAAGAATTGTCATCGGGGCACAATTTCAGACCTTGTTGCATCATTGACTGAATAGATTTCTTCCCTGTATGTGTATATATGATCCTCATCTTCATCCTTCTGATGTCCGAACTGAGAAAGCAGTCTTTTTAGGACTAATGATGGCTGCACTTTCGCTCTTAAGCATTGAAGAAACCTCCAGCATGGATGGTCTATCTACTGGATTTTCTTGGACACATAACAACGCTACCCCCATGCATCTTAAGAGCTTGCAAGACGATGTCGAATCATCTAGGGTAGGATCTACAAAATCCATGCCTTGGCCTTCTTTCCACAACTTATATGCCTGAAATGTCCGAGTAAATGTTATACAATTCTAAATTCTTGCCCATATATATTATGCAAAACATAGAAAGCCTTTGTAAGTGATCTAGAAGGTTTAGATTTCCATCTATGCCATAAAAGCGTGAACTTCTCTTGCCACTTATGATTTGCAGAAGCAGAACACCGAAGCTGTAAACATCGGATTTCATGGAATAAATGCCTCTTCTTACATATTCAGGGGGAACATAGCCACTGCATTTCACATAAGAACTGTGAGCCTGTGATCAGTATGATATATGAAGCATGTCCACTGAAAATGTAAAGTGCAATTCACGTACTATGTTCCTACAATGCGACCAGTGTTTGCCTCAAGTTCATTCTTCCTGAAAGCTCTGGCTAGACCAAAATCTGATATTTTCGGGTTCATCTTATCATCTAACAAAATGTTGCTAGATTTCAGATCACGGTGAATTATTGTAGAGTTTGAGTATTCTTGGAGATATAGAAGCCCTTGAATTACCCCTTCAATGATGTGGACACGTTGCTCCCAATGCAAAAGATAGCATCTACTTGGATCTGTATGAAAGTAAACTACCAACCATCAGATTGATCAAATGAGCTTAAATTGGTCTTGAATTGGCAGGCTTCTTTCAATCTTATGTGAGCGTCACTTCACCTTTGGACCGTCTGTAAGTGCTTGTTATGCATTTTAAGCTATAGAAATAATTCAATGTGATTCAAATTTTCAAAGCAAAGGAGAATGGAGATACCAAAGAGGTAGAGATCCAAGCTTTTGTTTGGCATGTACTCATATATCAGCATCTTTTCTTCCCTCTTGGTGCAATATCCCAGAACTCTAACTAGATTCACATGGTGCAGTGTTGCAGTAAGTGTGACCTCATTTTCAAACTCTTCAAGGCCTTGGTGTGAAGTTTTCGAAAGTCTTTTCACTGCTATTTGCTGGCCCTTCCTTAACGTACCCTAAAAAAACCACACCAAATCATTAGCATATTCCTGCAGAACACGGACTTTCGACAGTAATATGAAGTAAAGATTCTGCATTGGATTTCAACTTTTATATAATGATCGTCAATTCGTTATGGATGCTACCTTGTATACAGGTCCAAAGCCACCCTCTCCAAGCGTATTCTTACTCGAAAAGTTATTTGCAGCTGCTTTGATGGTTGCGTAACTAAAAACTTGCAGATTCGGAGCATTGCTGTCAAAACCGTCTGTACTTGGAACTATATTTAATAGCCTATAAACTGATCTTTTGATGTTGCCTACAATCCCTAAGCAAAATCAGAACAAAGAACAAATTAGAAAATTTCTTTCCCCAGTGTTTAGCCGGAGAACTAACATTGAAAATAACAGTGATTCAACATATGTATTCACAGTTTAAGAAGATTACCAATTGACGTAAGTACTCTCCTTTGCATGTAACACATTATTGTTTCCAGTAGGATAATAAACATAGCAATCGTGACCAGAACAATCACCAATAACTGTTTCTTGTTCTGTCGACCTCCTTCCTCTTCAGCTATTAAGGAAACATGCTGGTGAGTGGTGATCTATTTTCTTATCAAAAGGAAACATGCCGAATACCTGGAAGCTAATATCAAGTTATCAACCTACCTGCTGCCCTGGAGAGCACCCAATTGTCATCATTGCCAACTTGAAACACATTGTAGCCAAGAAGCCCCATCTCTTTAGCATACGAAACTTTCGTTTTGATAGCCTCCACATCATCAAAATTAATCCACATTGACCCACTTGTGTACATGGGAACTGCACCATATCTTAATTAACCATTTGATGTATCTATAGCCCATGGACCCGTCTATGGTTTCCGCAGGACCAAATGCCGGTGCACCAACATTATTAACATAGTTACTGGGATTCGGAACAGTCCAACCATAACCATGGTAAGGCAAGCCTAAAACCAACTTGCTAGCAGGTAGTCCTCTGCTTATCAAGTCCTTAACAAGACTGTTCGTGTTAGTCCCATTTGATATTGGGTCATATAAAGCAGCATGAGGGTGTGTGTAGTTTTCCTTTTTAGGAAGATTGTAATCATATGCCACAAGATGAACCCAATTCAAATACTTTTTAATAGAGCCAATGGGATAAGTTACATTATTCACAACCTGCATATGATGATAAACTGCCATTGTCAAGAGCAAACCTGGTTTTCCTGACTTGCTTGCTTCAAACCGCAGCGCGCCACTCATCTAGAAATGTTCCCAAAGATGTAGTGTGCATGACTGTTCTTGGTACAGCCCCTGTAAGGTCTAAGCCATCAAACTCATAAAGTCTAGCCGTTCTAATTGAGGATTCAATGAAAGATTTCCGGTGAGAAGACTGGTTCAGCATTGAAAACAATGAAAACAAGACTGAATAGTCTTCTCCGCCACCCCAGATGGACAGCAAGGTTGTGACTTTTGAGTTTTTGAGCTTGACAACATTTGTGAAAGTGGAGAATTCCTGTTGGGTGGAGGAGTTGATTAAGAGCTGGTAAGAGGAAGAGTTTATATAGGCAAAAGCACATTGAAGATGAGTGAACAATGTGGAACCTGTGGTACAGGCAGGGAATTCATTACCGGTGTAATGGTAACCGTCTTTGATCCATGTCTGAGTGTATGAACAATTGAAGTTCAAAGAAAAGAGAAGGAGGAGGAGAACTTTTGATATATGGTATTGCATTTTTGACAACATCTAGCTTGTTTCAGAAACACAAGAATGAGAACCGTCACCTTAAATCTGATGAAGAAATTTCGTAGGAAAGTGATGACAAACACCTAACATTGAAGTTGATAATGCGGACTTGGAAAAATACCAGACTTCATGTGATGAAGTGTATGAGACAACAAGCTAGAAAGCTAAGTTGCCCCATGAAAATGATGGACAGAGACACCATCAGCACTTGTACAAATTAAGTCCTTTCATTTGTTTCTACAAAAGAGAAATGAAAGTCTTATATTCATAGAAGACTTGTATTCATAGAGACTCGATCATGTCTTGACCTTGCTGATCGAAAACCCCTCTTTTTTCAGTGAGTATTTTTCTTCATCCTGAGCTGTCGTTATTGAAGATTCAGTGAAAGAATTCAGGTGATCACTGATCAGTATACTGGTTCAGCAATAAAAACAAAACTGACTTGGAATGATCATAAATCATTTCTTGTAATGCATTAATTCTACTGCAAACGTCACAAGATTAGTGTTTTATATATTTAACAGGATCATTAGCCATACCGCAATGCAATTAACCCAGCAAAGCTAGCTAGTACTGTTCCTGTTTTTATTGTGGGCGATTACCATATTTATAAGATCTTATATTACATATCAACAATGACTGCTCATCCCCATGTACTGAAAGCTGCAAAACAACACAAATATAGAGCTCGATCAGACAACATATAATGGTTACTTAGTTAGCAAGGGAATGTTACCAATAGCAATATATAATTACCTGTTTGAGAGAGAGTCCAGGTAGTCGTGTCAGCACCAGTATGCCAAGCAAAGTAACCAAGAAGAGACTTTCCTTTAGCATACGAAACCTTGGCGCCAATACTCTGCGTATCATCGTAACCAATCCAAGTCGTCCCATTGTAACAGTAGTTACTAACCACCGTCGCATTGTACACCGTCTGAAACCCTCGGCTGATCAAAACCCTAATCTGGTTGTAACCCTGGTCTCCGTTAGCTCCGATAGCCGAGCCATTAGCCGGAGCGAAAAATGCATGGTTATTAGAGTTTAACAATCTCCAAGCGTACCCATAAAACGGAAGACCAATGACTATCTTCTTGGTTGAGATTCCGGCGTTGTTGATCCACGACACGATTCCGGCGTCTCCGTTGATGAGAGTGGTGGATCGGCCGTTGTATAATGCAGCTGGCGGGTAAGTTTTTGTTTTACCTTCGGCGAAACTAGGACCGTAGTAATCGTACGTCATGACGTTGATCCAGTCCAGGCTGCTCGAAACAGCCTGGAACGGATAGTTTATGCTGTAGTAATCCGCATTGCGGAAGACTGCAGCGGTCAACAGCAACGCCGTCTTGCCGGAGGTGCTTGACTCGTTGGCCACCGCGGAGCGCCATTCCGTGAGGAGGCTGCCGAAGTTGGTCATCTCGGTGGCGGAGGAAGGGTACTCCCAATCTAGGTCAAGGCCGTAGAAGGAGTAGTTTCTCGCTAATTTGATGGACGAGTCTATAAATGCTTTGCGACGAGTGGCCTGGCTTGCCATGGCGGCGAAGGTGGAGGGGCTGGAGTTTCCTCCGCCGATGGAGAGGAGGGTTTTGACGTTAGGGTTTTTCTGTTGGACTGTTTGAGTGAAAGTTGAGAACTGAGGCGAGTTTGCGGAGGAAATGGCGACTTGGTAAGTGGTGGGGTTGAGATCTGCGAAAGCACAGAAGAGGTGGGTGAAGAGGGTGGAGTTTATGGCGGAGACTGCTTGGCCGCTGTCTGGAAACCAGTAAGCGGCTTTAACGACGGTGGTTTGGGCGGCGGAGACATTGAGGTAGTGGCTAAGGAATAAGAGGATGAGGGAGAAGAGAAATGGAAGAGTTATTGATTTGGAAGACATTGTATTAGTTGCAAGCAACTTAAGGAGGATGTATTAGATACGCACAAGACGTGGTTATATATAGCTGTAGATATATACGTTTGTCAATTTGATGATTCAAAATCTGGATTTCAACTGTGATTTGGAGACTTTTGTGCATGCGGTCCATTGAGATAGAGAGGACCAAATTAGAAACTGGAAATGGTGCTCTTGACAAACTTTTACCCATTGGTAACGGCAGTGACTCGCATATCACACATGTTGGATTAGAGTGTGACACCGGTTCTGTAATTCCGGAGAAACTATTTTGGTCCAAAATGTCAGCTTGAAATTATCCACAAGTAATTAGGAAGATTAATGTATGTATGGAACATTTAAAACGTAAGATTAAAAGATATAATTCTCCAAAAGTAGCTAAAACTACGTATGTGCATATGCTATATATACATAATTGTGTGATTAGCAACTTCTCCATGGTTGCCACCTGGTTTTTACAATTGGAGTATAATTTAGCTCAACCTAATTAGTTTGAAACCAACAATGGAAATTAGGAATGCGTAACATAGAAAAGTGAACAGATTGATTAAGGTTAACGTAAGTTTAAACAAACAAGTTATTTTGTAATTGTCCCGACTGTCTTTGATTCTTTTAGTCTACCAACGTCATTTTCCTTAGAAAAAAAAAAAGTTTGATTCTTCTCTTAGACAATATATAACATAGACTAAAGCAATATTCTTCTATATATCTACACATTACTTATCAATCCTATGCATTTTTTTAGGGTTTAGGGTGATGAGCAACTCGTCTATCTATAGTTGACATCTTGATCGGGATTTAGATTGGAACTGATAAGCCTTGGACTCTGATCGAAGAGTCTAAGATCTTTCACTATTAGGCATGCATATATTAGGCATCTGTCATGGGTCTAATTCCTCTTCGCCCTATGCACACGTTAGTAACATTTTATAGCCATTGACATCCCCACCAAAGCAAACTAACCTCACTAGTTCCAATTCTCAAGAGTATTTTGGAGGAACTCTTCTATCATACCAACTCGTCGAACGAAATCACCCATATGTACAAATTAGTAGAAGACAAAGAACATTTCAAATTTTCATACATATAACGTAGAGTGTACGTCGTTTCATAACAAAGTGACTATGCCGTCTTATAGTTTCATACATAAAACAATGTACATAGTTTCTAGACCAATCCCGTATCGGAACATTTGGGCATTCGACGGTGAAGTTTAGTGCAAAAAGTCCCGGGTCGCCACCGGTTCGGTCCAAGTCCGGTTCAGGTTCACACAGTTCCTGCCACCTGTTGCAAACTAAGACCCAGAGATGAATCGGACGGCTAAAACGCCACGTTGATCTTACAACAATTTCGTTGACCTACACACACACACACCTCTTAATCTTGACCACAGAGGTGATGCTAAGCTCATTACTACACGCGCCACCACTCTCCGCCTCTCTTCCCCGCCTCTTCTCCACGCGCGCTGCCATGGCCGCCACCTCAGCTCGAATCGCAGTTGTCGGCGACGTCGTAAGCATCTCTCTCTCTCTCTCTCTCTCTCTCTCTTCTCGGACTTTGAAAACCCTAGCAAATTTAGTAGATTTCTTACTCAACTCATTTTCAATTCGTGTTCTGGTTTATGAAGCATGATCAGTGGAATCTAGAAGAAGATACAAAAGCGCTTCGATTTCTGCAGGTATACATTTCGCTCTTTCTTCTTTGATTTTTTTTTTTCCTAGATTTTTTATTCTAATTTTTGGCGATATAGAAATGTGTTTACAAGCTCAGCTAGAGTTAATCACAGTAGTTAAACTTGTATATGATTTGATACGGTTAGAAATCCTTATCGAAAGTTGGATATGATTGAAGTAGTGAAAATTGGTTCTATTGTATATAAAAAATGTTGACTTCATAGTTCATAGTGATCGGAATGCATACTTCTTTTAATTAATTTCATTTGACTTTGAAAACGTGCCGACTTGCCGAGATCTTGTTGCAATCAGATAGTTGTATATGCGAGGAATCTGATATAAGTTTGTGTTGAAATGCAGCCGGATTTGGTGCTTTTTACAGGCAGGTTCCACATTCTTTCACCATGCATCTACTTAATGTTTTTTGTGCCTCTCGATTTGCATATCAGCACCTGCCTTGATTTTCTTGCCGTCCCCAAATGGTGAGCTAAGTAACTTTGATAAGCATATGAAAGAGCTTTGTCTAAGTACAATATAAGCACCAACTCTAATGAGCTCACATTGTGCCCTGATTTTATAATGACTTAACCTAATTATGTTGAAAGAATATAACAACAAAAGAAGTTTAGACATGTCTGGGAGAAGCTGGATTTACCTCTTGTTTCTCCGCCAACATGGCTGGTAATTTTTCTTGGGGTTATGTAAATCTCTATTTATCTTGATCTTGGGTCCTTTCTTTTCCTTCATTTCGTTTAGGTGATTTTGGTGAAGAGAACATTGAACTGGTTCGGAGTGTTGCAAATCTTGAATTTTCTAAAGCAGTTATTTTGGGAAACCATGATGCATGGCATACAAAGAAGTTTTCAGGAAAGTAAGTTTTTATATCCCCGGTTAAATGAGGTTTCTCCTGAATTTCCTTCTGTTCGTATATGTGTTTCACACGGTACATTCATTCTTAGTTTATGTAGACACGCCTTGTCATCAAATTGGAAGTGTAACTCTGAATATGGTGATTTTGATTGTCAGGACAAAAGACGGCGTTCAACTTCAGCTAGAATGGTGAGTTTCTCTTATCTTCATTATCATCAAATGTTATAGATTACCTTTTGAATCACATATCATAAGTTAGGTAAATGAAAAGATAGTTTTACTGTATGGTTGGGAGTCAAGAATGCCATCTACTTTCTTTATAAGTTTCACTTTTAGAAATTAGAGTCCCATACACTTTATGGTTAGTTAGTTACCAACTTGAGTAATCTAGTCATTGTTCTAGATTGGCATCTATCATGTCATGTTAATCAGCATGGGTTTATAAATGTAAACCTGCTTCCAGTGATCTAAAAGCACATATTAAACCAATGTAAAGGCTTCTGATGATTATTTTAATAAATTTCAGCAGCATTCATTTGAAACTAGTCTGTGCATGATGATTGGTTTGTTGCTACTATAAAAGACTTATCTAAGTGACAATATATATGTGATGTAATCAGTCTTGGCGAGGAGCATGTAGCTTATCGACGTTTGGACTATAATACAGTAAAACTGAGCATTGTTGGTGGACGACCTTTTTCAAATGGGGGAAACCAGTTATTTCGAATAAAGCTTCTGTCTGCGAGGTATGGCTTGTTTATATTTTTGTAGCTTCTGTTGTTGACCCTAGAGTTTAAACAATTTGTCTTGTAGAGTTTAAACAATTTGTCTTGCCTCCTACTATAGGTTTATTTAGCCACATGTATACATTCTCTGTAAAAAAACTTTTATTTGTAAACACTGCCTGATTACATCTTTATACGGTTGTTTGTATGCTTCAAATGATTTGATTCAATTGTTATCCTTAAATTACTTTCCGTTTTCCTTCCTTTCAGAGCTCTTTTGTCTCTATTGAAGAATATACAATGAGAAAGCTCTCAGTTTGTCTGTCAATATGTTATCAGTTAAACATATCACAATGCATTTACTCTTTACAATCTTCCCTTAAAAAAGAAAAACAAAACTGAATTTAAGACATCATAGTTGTGTCAGCTGGTTGAACCATTATTTCTTTCTGTATGGCATCAGCTAATCTCAGAATAAATCAAGCAACTGCCTGCTTTCCTTTCCCTGATGTGAACTGTAGCTCACACCATTGGCTAGTTTATGGTACAATGCATTGATAATTCAATGAACCTCTTAGATATGGAGTCCAAGACATGGATGGAAGTGCTAAGAGAATCTGCAAGGCAGCTTTGGGTGCTCCAGAGGACCATATGGTCATTATTCTTGCACACAATGGACCGACAGGTTAAAAGTCTGCTAAAATTAAACACCATGTGGACTTTTCAGACCAACTTTTGGCTTCATGAAAACGTAAATGTCTGACGTTGCTTTGGTTGCAGGTCTTGGTTCTAACTTGGATGACATATGTGGAAAAGACTGGGATTTTGGAGGTGGAGATCATGGTGATGCAGGTAATAATAAGCTTTTTTCTATAGGTATATATTTCAAAGGAGAAATTACTGGTCACTCCATTAACTTTCATGCGCTCGACAGTTTACTCCATTAACTTTCAATTTCAATCGATTACTCCATTAACTATCCAATGTCACACAATTAGGTCCATCCGTTAAGTGGCCGTCCAAATCAGTGGTTAAGTTGCTGACTGGACATATTTTTCAACTGGAAATTCCATTTAAACACTACTACTTACTACCTAACCTAACTACTCTCTCTCTCTCTCTCTCTCTCTCTCTCTCTCTCCACTGTCCTGTGTCCTCAATCTCTTCTCTCTCCTCCTCCACCTCCTCCGCAACCACAACGCCACCACATCACCAGTTGGACCTTCAACAACACTGCAACAACCACACCACCAGCAACCAACCACATCAACACTGTAATCAAACACACCCCGCAGCTCCTCGACATCTCTCTCCCGACGGCAGGCAAAAACTCAAACCCACCTACCCAGCATCTCTCTCCCGAAGCCCAAAACTCAAACCCTCACAACAATTGATCTTCTCCCTTCGCCACCAACCAAACCCTAAACAACACCATGCACGAACCCTAAATCCTCTGTATCGATGGCCTGACAAGGTGGTGGACCAGAGCCTCCTGAACAATTGTCAACTAACTACGGACCATACCTCGCCGGCCGGCCGCCGCGCAATACCTCGCCTAGATCGATCCGAGTGGAATCAAGGTCCACTAATTCGGGCTTCTCCAATTTGAGCGGCCGGGTTCGACTACCACTTGCAAGCCCAGTTTTTTTCCCTTTTTGACAACCGCCGATGACGTCCAGACCGGAGTCCAAGTCAACCGACGGACCAGTCGCTGGGTCTCTGCGTCACTCGCTGAGATCGGATCGGATGACCGGTCACTGGTTGGTGGACGACGAACAGCTTCAACCGATGGTTTTCGAGTTGTGGACGACCAGTCCTCCAAAGCAGGTCCACCTATTTGTTTATCTGTTGCCAAAGAACCTTGGCGAGGAAGAGGAGGGTGATGAGAGAAACGGCGGAGAGAGAAAAATGGGAAGCCATGGCTAGCTGCTGATGGGTTTTAAGAGAGAGAGAGAGAGAGAGAGAGAGAGAGAGAGAGAGAGAGAGAGAGTG
>NC_020491.1:682112-733961 GCF_000184155.1 Fragaria vesca subsp. vesca
GAGAGAGAGAGATGTCCAGTTGAAAAATATGGAATTTCCAGTTGAAAAATATGTCCAGTCAGCAACTTAACCACTGATTTGGACGGCCACTTAACGGATGGACCTAATTGTGTGACATTGGATAGTTAATGGAGTAATCGATTGAAATTGAAAGTTAATGGAGTAAACTGTCGAGCGCATGAAAGTTAATGGAGTGATCAGTAATTTCTCCTATTTCAAATTCTCAGGCTGCCGACCCTATAAAGGGCACCATAGTGGAAACTCTTCACTATGAAGCCCATTTGTTGTTTTCCTGAAAACTTGGTGGTTGTTTATCTGGTTGTGGAAATGAGATGAGTCCTTAAGTACGTGGTATGTTCATCTGTGTAGTAATGTAAACACCTGCTTCTTGTACAGATCTAGCACAGGCCCTATCCCTCCTAAAAGAGTCCGGCAAAATCTGTGTTCCATTGGTAGTGTTTGGTCACATGCATAAACAGCTAGCATATGGAAAAGGTCTTCGGAAAATGATTGTAGTTGGAGCTGACAACACTATATACCTGAACGCAGCCATTGTTCCTAGAGTGAAGAGACTAAATGATGAACAAGGAAGTAGCAAAGAAAGCTGTGTGAACAATGAACCCGGTCTTTCAACTCTGGAGTCCTGTGGCACCATTCGAGCCTTCACTTTGGTTGAGATTTTGGACGGACGAGTAGATAAGATTGTTGAAACTTGGGTTTCTGTTGTGAGTGATAGAACCAAATTGGAAGAGGAGCACATATTATTCAGAAGTGGCAGTTAGATTCTTCATGGTTTAGATTGGTAAAAATTAGAGCTGCTTATGACTTAAGTTAAAGTTATCCCAAACTAGGCTTAGAATTAGGACTCCTCCCTACAATAGATACCTTTGAGGAACATGTATGATGAGTTGGTCAAGAATGTGTATCCTTTTGCAAAAGAACATTTTCCTTTCTTATTGATCAATCATCAAAATAAATTTCTTTAGGTGTTATTGTTGCTATTAACGTGAAGATTATTATCCATATCCTAGATTTTCGTACACTTTGCAATTATATTATGTAAAGCAAGTAATAAGTAATAACATACAAGGGTTAATGTTTTTATTTGACAGCACCCATTGTATCATCATATTACTATTGAGAACTGAAATGGCAACACCATGCCCCAAGTTTCTTTTGCTTTCCTTTTTCCCTTGGTATCACCATGACCCAACTTCCGAGCAGTCTTATAGCCTTTTTTGACCCATTACCCTTTTCTTAGTGCACATAATTCAGAATTTAGTAATCAACTTTGAGAAAGCCTAGTCATTCTATTGGTTGAAATAAATCAGATTTTGAGTCTTAATCCACTCATCTAATCATATGGAATGAGCTTCTCTTATTGCCATTTGCAGCTGTCCAACAAACAAAGCCTTCTCTGCATTTGCTCAAACTTGTAAAAGGAGGCGTATCATTCCGGTTCATCTAAAACACTTGAGGATTGACACTCTATTCCTTTCAGTTTTCATGTTCATTTATTTGGTCCCCTAGCTTAAAAGCACAAAGGTCCCCTACTCAACCTCTTTCTTCATACCTCTTAAATTAGTTTCAGACTTCATCCACTTATATTACTCCAACTCTTGTTATGTGATGGGTTAGTTTAGCGAAAGCGTCGTATGTATGTGTTGTTACTACTCAAGACCATACTTAAAAGTTTGAGTAAAACACCGTGAAACTTAATAAATTACGACTGGACTTAAAAATTTAAGTAAAATATCATGAAACTTAATCAATTTATCGTTTCTACTTGATGCAAAATAAGTCTACATTAAGACATTCTACCGTAATTTGTCTACTAATACAAAACCTTTTATCTACTAACATCATTGGACACAACTTTACAGTCTTTCATCCTTACATTGTCACCTAAAGTAGTTTGTCCACTTACTAATTCTATAACAGTGTCAAATTGTATTGGACCCAATTAGTCCTTGATAACATTGGATCTCTCATTAATCCAAATACAATATCCACTAAATTCCAAACTTTACACTTGTATTTTTCCATCTTAACAAACACAGAAATGCATAGCCAAAATGAAAGTTACTGATGCTTTAGTGGCAGATGTGAGATGCACTACTCACTATAGTTTGTTAATCAAGGATTTAGATCTTAATCTAATAAGTTAATCATATAAAAAAATAAAGGTTAATTGGCTAATTTGGGTCAACAAGGGGGTTAGTGAATTGACCAAGTCCACAACATTTGCCTGAACAAAGCAAAATCAAGAATGTCAGTCTGACATTTCTGACCCTACATCACCTCTGCCATTCTTCCCTTTCTTCGAAGATCCTTGCAGCCTTTGACTGAATCTCACCCGTCCATTCATCCATTCCTTGTAAATCTTTCCATTTTTCCATTTACTACCCCCATCCACTTTTGGTTCTTCTAACAAGAACTAGTTCCAGCAGAGCTATTCTTTGGCAAATCACCTTGAAGAAGAACATTATTGTACAAATGAAGTAAATTTCTGATATCTCAAGGGAGCCAAACTAGCAGCAACAACCTAGCTCATTTAATGACTAGTTGTTATTCGCGAACAAATTTATGAATATGACCAAACCATGTTCTTCCGATATTAATAGGTATTACTCCAAGTAAAGATCTCATTGATTTCCTAATATGGAAAAGTGAATGTGATGAGCTCCATCCCTTTAATGCCTCATCAATATGAATGTATTTTTTTTTTTTTTTTTGGTCGACCATCAATATGAATGATTACTTCATCCCTTTGATGGGAAAGTGAGGAGTTGAACCACTTCTTTTTACCAAAGTAAAATCTTGGGCATATATGACATTTCAACCTCTCAAAAAACAAGTCATGGAGCTGTTAAAAATAGAGAGTAGATAGTTGTACCTGCACCTATCTCCATCATCACCATCATCAAGTATTCATCTTCAACATTCAAAAACAACCTGCTCTCTTGTTTTTGCTTAGACAAAAACAACAAACATCCTTAGGGAAAATAAAACAAAGTTTAATTGCATATGCCACTGTTATAGTTATATTCTGTTCCTGATTCTCTCTCAGCTAAAGCTAGCTCCCTCCTTGTTCCTCTCCAACACCATTTCACACACCTCATCTCCGCTTAGATCGGATCTCTTCTCTCCCCACCTTCACCACTTTCGCCTTTGATTTCATCTCACGCCACCTGTTCCATCTTCCCCAGTAAAATTCACACAAACCAAAAACCCCATTCACCCCAAACCAAAAAACAAAAAAAAAAGTTTACAGAGTTTTCAACCATCATAACCAAACCAAAGAAAGAACCAAACTTTGGATTGGATAGCCAAAACAGGGGAGGACCCAATTGAGGTGTTTGATGCCTGAGCAATACCCAATTGTGGTTTGTGATTCTTCAAACTGGGTGTGTGTTAAATGGGCAATGTAACGTCTGGTGTGGCTGCAAAGTTTGCGTTTTTTCCACCAGACCCGCCGACGTATCATGTGTCGAAAGACGAGGGAGGGAAGCTTGTGTTCTCTGGAGTCTCGGCTGATAAGAACATGGAGCCTCATTTGCTTGAGACCAAAGCCGGAAACAGAGTCGTGGCCACGTTTTGGAAGCACCCTTTTGCAAGGTTCACCATTCTTTACTCGCATGGCAATGCTGCTGATTTGGGTCAGATGCATGAGCTCTTCATTGAGCTCAGGGCTCACCTCAGGGTTAATATTATGAGGTGAAATTTTTCATTCTCTTTTTTGTTTTGGAATGTTTGTGTATGTGTTTATGGATTGGATTGTTGATTATTATGCAACGAGTCTTTCCTTTTTTTTGAATGGATCAAATAGTAATTTTCTGCTTTGATTCTGTTTATCTAAACTAAAGGATGATAATTTGGTTAAGTTGGTAATAAAAGTTTGAGAAATCCATTGTTGCATGTTTCCTCTGTTTTGTTGTTTATGGATTCATTTCATGTTCATAGTTTCAATTTAAGGCTGCCCGCTTTATAATCTTCCCTGCTTGTTTTGTTTACCCGTAAAGGAAAGGAAAATATAGGAATTCTGTAATGCTAGTGTTATATGTACGATCTCAATTTGATGGCTTTTATAACCAAAGAACAAATATTTAGCTCAAGCTTCATTCTTTTCAATTTTTTGTTTCTGTGGGGATTGGGGGCTGGAAGAGATGCATTGGATATGAATGTTGATAGACATTGAAATTACTATGTAAGCATTTGTCGTTTAAAAATCTGAGAAGAGTCAGGACCTTAAGCTTTGTCTGTAATGTACAAGCTGATGTGCTGTGCTACAGTAAATATGTACCTTTCTGTATATTTACTTCACTTATTTTTCATTGGCAGCTACGATTATTCAGGATATGGAGCATCCAGCGGTAAGGTAAGAATTAGTAATATGTGGAAATCATCTATGATAGACTTGAACTTGCTTAGGAAACTGTGAGTGATGACAAGTGATGCTTATGTTGGTAATTGCCTAGCCATCCGAGTTCAACACCTATCACGACATAGAAGCTGTGTACAATTGCTTGAAGACCGAATATGGAGTAAAGCAAGAAGATTTGATACTTTACGGCCAATCTGTTGGAAGCGGACCAACACTGCACATGGGTTCTCGGTTAAAGAGACTGAGAGCTGTTGTTCTTCATAGTGCAATCCTCTCAGGCATACGAGTTTTATATAATATCAAAGTGACATTTTGGTTCGACATTTTCAAAGTAAGTTTAATTGTACACTTGGAATCTATCATTTTGGTGCTTGTCTTAGTTTCTTAGATTTTGTATTGAAAAGCCTTGTCCAATGTGTGCAGAATATAGACAAAATACGGCATGTCAGCTGCCCAGTTTTAGTTATACATGTAAGTACCTCTACCCTTCCTCGCGTAATTTTCTTTTGTACTGTCAATTTAAAATATCTCCGGAGATAACATCTCTAAGACACGTACATCATATTGATAGACTTCATTTCTTTCAAGGGTGGTATCAAATTATCTAAATTTGATTCAGCTTCATAGAGTTGCTGAGAATGGCCTCCGCTAACTGATATGAAGCTATCCCTAGATGCCTAACTGACTGTTTTTCTCAACCAGAAATCTTTTTGTTATCAACTTGGCTGATAAAGTGCGCATAGACTAATTCATCTATACAGAACGAAAGTTTGTTAAACTCTAGCTAGCTTAGTTCATTTGCTTAATGTCTCATAGTTGCTGCTTAGAAAGGTAAAAGATTATTTTGCAAGATAAGTAGCAAGTATGTGACATAGTAACAACAAGAGCTTTGGATTGATTCTACTGATGGTTTCCTAGTCAACTATGAAAGCGTGGAAACAGACTCGTAACTCCCCATTGGACGTGGCATACATATTTTATAAGGGAGACTTCAATAGGTAATCTAACAAGTGAAAAACTAGTCAAAGAAAAAGTGAAAGAAAGTTTCCCCTACCTGTAAACCATTTTTCTCTAGAAGGTTGGTAATTTATTAGGTTCTCCATTGTTCAACAAATAGTGGTTCCGATTATACTTAAACTAGGCATGTAGTCTGAACCAAAGTTTCTTTATCAAGAAATTGACTTTAGAACTGCTTTTCCACCTATTGTTCGCCGTTCGATTGTTGCTTTCATTCATCGATATGCTGCTATTACTGATACATGTTTAATAATGGATTTTGCAGGGAACAGAAGATGACATTGTCGATTTGTCCCATGGGAAGCGTCTATGGGAACTTTCCAAAGAAAAATACGACCCCTTATGGGTCAAGGGCGGAGGCCATTGCAACCTAGAAACGTATCCAGAGTACATTAAGCACTTACGCAAGTTCATCAATGCGATGGAGAAACTCTCGCTCTCGAATCCATCGAAGAAAGAACAGACTCCTACCCCGAGTATGGAATTAAAACACAACAAGTGCTTGAGATTTTCCAAAAAATAGCGGGTGATTAATTTTTACATCTTATGAGAAGCATTAGGGAATGTAAAACAGAAAAATCCCACTGCAGTGTGATCCTATCTCCACTAATAGCTACAATTGCTTGTATCATGAACCAGAGTGTTTGCTGAAGCTATGTTTTTCTTGGTAGATGAAAGGATAGGAATCATGCATAGAGTGTTTGATCTAGATAGCCATCTTGCAGTGCTTCCTTCCTGAGTTCTTCTTACGTATCATTTAATAGAATGGACTTATGTAAAGAAGACTATCATCAGTTTCAGAGAAGAGAGATACATGGGCTTGCTTTCAATTTACTTTATCGGCCCAACACACCTATTCTTTTGATCATGAAAAGTATCCTTTGAGCCCAAGACATGTACCATAGCGTAGCTGTAATGAGAAAAAAAAATACGACATGTCGCTAAAGACAAACGACAATCCTTCGGGCTAGGGGGAGATGTGCTGTGTCTAGGCGGTGACACGTACCGTGGGCCTAGACGGGCTTATTAGGGGGTCCACTCTTTAAAAAAGAAAAAGATAAACTAAACGACAAACCCGCGGGTTAGCGGGAGAAATTTTCTGTGCTGTGTCTAGGCGGTGACACGTGGTGTGGGCCACACGAGTGTGGGGTCTACCCTTTGAAATGAAGAAAAAAAAGAAGGAAAAACTGGACTATAAGAAGGTGATGCTTCGACTGAATCGAAATGGTGGTGCTTCGACTCGCCGTCGCCGCCATGATCCACCGCCTCCCGACGCTCTACACCGGCGGATTCGATGGCATGCTTTGTGTGTGTGGAGTGGAAATTGCCGGCGGGTTATGGCTGATTCGCAAAACAGTGAGGATGATTCTTCCGAGAGCAATGTACAAGTTTCTATTGGAAATAAAGGTGCTGCTGTTATTGAAGGGAAGCTTCAGTTTGAAACGGCTAAGATACATGATTGCATAGACTTCATTCAATCCAAGCAACCTCGCCTAACTGGTATGTACATGATATATATGTATGTTTATCAGTACTGTGAAGCTTTTCATATGTTAAGTAAGTGAGGATGTTGAAACTGGCTTGTTTGAATGTCTGCATGAGCTTATTGGATTTGAAAGTAGCTTCTTAATGCTTTCTGGTTTGCTTAAGAGCAATGGACATTCATTGTGAAACTAAAACTACTGTAAATAAAAATTGAAACTTTGGCCAAATATGATTAGGGAGATGGTTCGAAATCCCTAAGCAAGCATGGATTATTAATTTTTAAATCATATGATTAGGGAATTTAAAACACTAAAACAGAAGAATCCCACTGCAGTGTGATTCTATCTCCACTGATAGCTACAATTGCTTGTATCATGAACCAGAGTGTCTGCTGTAGCTATCAAGCTTGGTGTTTTTCTGCCATCAGTTTCAGAGAAGAGAATACGTGCTTGCTTTCATTTTACCTTATCGGCCCAACACAACTTAGTCTTCTTTGGATGATGAGAAGTATCATTCGGCCCAAGACATTTGCGGAGCTAGGTTGGTACTTGGTACGATCTGGGTCTAGGAAAAGACTGAATAAGTTGGAGTGTACTCTCACTCTGCCGTTGAAATCTTCAAAACGGTGATGATCCGACTCGCTCCGACTCACCGACTCACCGCCGCCGCACCACCGCTCCTTGATGCTCTACAACGGAGGATCATATGGTGGTTAGTTATTAATAGAGAGGCTCAACATATGAAGCCGTCTAAATGCACTACTGTACGTGGTTATTGTGGATTCATACGTATACTCTTTAGCATTGTGCAACTGTTTTTCATGGCAACTTGTACGTTGCATCGTTTAGTTTATGGATGTGGTTTCGTTGGCTGAGGGTGAGGAGAAGCATTCTGTGTTATGGACTTATGGCTGGTTCGTTTGGTCAGCTACAGATGGTTTCGAAGGAGCCAAACCTAGACATGGAGTCCATGACCGAGGGAGTGGTTTGCATATGAGTTGTTGGTTTGTGTCGAGGGATTGAGAGAGGGCATGTAATGTCAATAGCTACATGTGAAAATCTTTTGAACCCTTATAACATTTTAATTCGTGTTCACTGTGATTTGGATGACGATCGAGCTCAAACCGACAACTTGTATGCAAACCACTCCCCCAATATTTTGAACTTTTATAACATATTAATTCGTGTTTATTGTGATTTAGATGACAATCGAGTTTAAACCGACAACTCATATGCAAACCACTCTCCTAATTTTTTAAACCCTTATAACATATTAATTCGTGTTCACTATGATTTGAATGACGATCGAGTTTAAAGTAACATACCTCGGTTGAATGTACTATTTGTATGTATAAGAGATTAAGAGGTATAACAACCTTGGCAAAAAAGAAAATGGTAAAATACAAACCCCTATGTGACGTGTAGGACCCTTACTCGTCTCTCTCTCTGTTCCTGTGACCGACGTGCCGTATCCCGTGAAGGCTGGGCCTATTTATTTTTTTGTTATTTTTATTCCCGGGTCTGGACCAACTCCTGAAGCGGGTCCCGAGACAACTGGGCCAACCCAATCAGGATCCGAAACGTGGTATCTTCGGCGCAAGTACAGGGTCCAGAGGGGATGGCTTCTGTCTGATATGACAAGTGTGTACTTGGGTTGGTTACAAAGGTCTTAGGTCAAGTCTGACTGCTTCAACCGACATCCCTCACTCTATTGTGCTAAACGTGAACCTCACTCTCCTCCTCTATTGTTTACACTATAGTTTTCTATAAATTTACTACCTCAACATTCATCAAAGTAAAATCATAGAAATAATGAGCATCTCCAGGTAAACTCCGCATTGTTCATCTTTGAATTTGGTGTAGGCTACATTTAGAAGCTTTTTTACCTTTAAATTTTGAATTAACATCTTTTCTTGTTGCAATTTAGTATTTTTTGACATAATGCGTTTGATCTGGTAGGAGCATGCTAGGTTGTAAGTGAGACAGACGTTATAAAGATTTTCCTAATAATAGAAGGTTATTAGTTGGACCCCAAGTACAAAATATGTCTTAGCTTTCACAAAATTGGATTAGTTTGATTACGGGAGTCACTCCTTGACATGTAATATTGAAGATAAAATCCAAAATCACCATCATCAAGACCAAATGGACACCCTTTTGAATAGGGAGAAATGAAATCGAGTAAACTTCTGAAAAAAAGGAAAAAACAAGAATCAATCTCATTAAATTCCCAAGTAATCAGTGGGATTCTGTTTGCAATCCCCTGTTTTGCCATCATTTCCTAATAAGTAACAAAACAGTGAAACACAACTCTACATCATCACCCATGGATATGGCTCTGCCTCTCGTAGCTTTGCATCTTGAAAGTTACCTCATTTTTTAGTTTGAAAAATTACATTGATGTAATAATATGAAACGAAGAGAATCTAATCGATGTGTAAATCATTTTTATATGGTAAAAATGATGATAGGGTTCCATTGACCTGTTACCTAGGTTATCAAAAAACCTAAAGGTCTTCCCACTCTGAGTTTACCCTAATTATAAAAATGTCTGCAAGCAAGCTCTGTATTATATAATTCTGAAACCCCATTACCAAAGTGAAGCCTTTTGTCTCTGTTGGGTTTTAGAAGATAAAGTAAAAGACAAGGTCGCAGAAAGAGAAAGTAAGAGTTCCACAGCATATAAAATACTCAGAATCACGATTTTTTGTTTTTGTTTTTGTTTTTGTTGGGTTGAATCCTTCACTCTGTTCTGGCCATCACCATCATTGTCCATTTGTACAGCTTTTACTTCTACCCACATTCTCTTTCTCTCTCTAGCCACTTTCTCAGTTTTTGATCCCTCCCCATTTCTTATTGGCATGTTCAGAATAAAACCCAGAAAGCTGAGTTTGGTATTAAAAAGTTTGCAACTTTTGTTGTACTAGTTTCTGATATCTGTTTGTTTGGTTGTTGCTCTGTTTCTCGTTCTGGTGTGAAGTTTGGCGAGTCACAATGACCGTGGAGGATCAGAGGGACCGGTTTCCGGAGGGTATGAGAGTCCTGGCCGTCGACGACGACCCAACTTGTCTCAAATTCTTGGAGGGTTTGCTTCGCAAATGCAAGTATCATGGTAAGAAAGTCTCTTTTCTTTTAGTGTTGTAAGTACCCTGTTCTTGAATTTTGAATCTCATTGTTTCTGTTCAGATAAGAGGTGGTACTTTGTTTATCTTAATAGCTAATCCACAGTCTCAATCTCTGTTCACACTTAGTTCATTCAAGTTTCTTCTTTTATGCTATTTTTTAGACTTCAATTTTGCAAAATTCCCTTGTTTAATCTTGAAGTTGTATGCTGATATGTGTTCTGTGTTTGACAATATGGAGATGAAACTATGAGAAATTTATTGTCATGAAGTTTGTGTTTTTATGTTGTCGTGTGGCCTTTTTCTATTTGAGCATTTTGTTTTGAGTGTGGACATTTGTTTCAAACTTTGGTTTTGTTTATTTTATTTGCAGTTACTACTACGAATCAGGCAATCAAGGCATTGGAAATGTTGAGGGAAAACAGAAATAAGTATGACCTTGTGATCAGTGATGTTAATATGCCTGACATGGATGGCTTTAAGCTCCTTGAACTCTTGGGGCTTGAGATGGACTTACCTGTGATCAGTAAGTATGAACTTACTCTTGATGTTTTGAGATTGTGTAATGTGTATGACTTCTGTAGTCTTGTTTTAGTACAAAAGTGGAAAATTTTGTAAAATTGTTTCAATTCGAAAACCTGACTGTGTATAGTGATTGTTCAAGGAGTGGGGGAGAAATGTGTTATTGACACCATTTTTGTGTCGTGCGACAGTGTTGTCAGGATATAGTGATGTGGAACTTGTAATGAAGGGAATAGATCATGGTGCTTGTGATTATATGTTGAAACCTGTTAGACTTGAAGAGCTCAAGAATATCTGGCAACATGTTGTCCGGAAAAAGAAGTCCGAGACCAAGGACCAAAAGAAGTCTTCCAATCAAGATAAGGCTAGCAATGGAACTGGAGAAGGTGTAAGAGGGGCTTCACCAACAGGTAGCTCAGATCAGAATTGGAAACTGCACAAGAAAAGAAAGGATCAAAATCGAGATGAGGAAGAAGAAAGTGAAGATGATGAACATGAGACTGAGGACTCTTTGAATCAGAAGAAGCCACGGGTAGTTTGGTCAGGGGATTTGCACAGAAAGTTTGTGGCAGCTGTAAATCAGTTGGGAGTCGAAAGTGAGTCTTCTGCTAATGTGCTGATTTTGTTGTATAGTAATTATCTTTACTGATGCTTTTTTTCCGTCTGTCCCCTTCTTTTTTTATAATTTATATTCAGAAGCTGTTCCAAAAAAAATTCTTGACCTGATGGATGTTGAAGGACTCTCAAGGGAAAATGTGGCGAGCCATCTACAGGTACTCATCTTTCCTTGCTTTATTTTCAGAACAATTTTACTAGTATGTTAAATTGATTTTTCTAAAGGCTGCTGACTGATCCAGAACTTTTTGTTGACACTCTTTCATTCTGTGTTTCAGAAATATAGGCAATATCTTAAAAAATTAAGAGGAAAAGAGTCACCCTACGCGCGCATGGGTTTGCTAGATGGATTTAGAGATATACAATCCTTGAGATCAGGGAGAATGTCGAGTTCTACTTTATCAACATACACATCTGGTGGGTTGCTTCGTAGATTAAATTCCTCAGCTGGTTTAAGCACAGGAGGAATGACTTCTGCTGGTCTGGGCCAACCTGGTCACTCCCAAAACTTGAGCAGCTATATTAATCCTTTTGCAGAGCTCCAGCCAACTGTGCCTCCAAACCAAAGTCCACATTTATTCCAAGGGACTCCAGCATTATCAAAGTTCAATCCATTGCAGCAGAGCAAGTGCATCAACCACAATGGGAAGTCCTATCCCGACAATGATTCAGCAAATTACAGACTATCATCTACATTTCAGGATTCTGGAGTGTCTTCTAGCTCACTCCCTTCTGATTCCAATTTTGCGAGCAATCCTTTGGTGTTACAAGGCATCCCACAACAAACAAATAGTATGGGAGTGTTTGGCAATCCGACTTCTGTTAAAGTATCATTTGGCATCTCTGGTTCCTCTAATTTTCTGGATTACAATCGGTGTAGTGAAAACATTCAGGGTGGTGCACAGTCATCCAGCTTTTCATCAAATGCTTTGCCAATGAGTGAGCGTTTTAATCGTGGTCAAATTCATACTAATAACTTGGGTGTTTGTTCTAGTAGGCCTCAAATTGGGAACACTCTGAATGATTTCTCTTCTGTAAGTGCACTCTCAGCTCCTGTTGACGAATTAAGAGGAAATGTAGAGAACCAAGAAGGCTTGATTGGTGATGTTGTACCAACACTGACTTACATGCCAAAGCAAAGGTGGGAAGAACATAAGACAGGCTACATCCATGATTCGAATCAAACTTTCAGCGCCATAACCTCCCCGGGTTCTACATTGGGTACTGATGGCATCGTAAGCCACAAATTGAATCAAAATGATGCAGTATGCAATTATGAAAGGAATTCCTCTCTACATGACCAGTTAAATGGGGCTACTCCAATATTCGTGCAACCAAGTGAGGCTGGTAAGTCTTCCATGGAGACAAAGATGAAGCCAAATGAGGACTACTTCTTGGAGCAAACACACTCACCTAATGGCTTCCTACAGAACAGTTATGAATCTTTTGATGATATAATGAGCACGATAATGAGAAGGGTATGATTAGCTGCTTATCTCAAGTCGTGTTGATGTGTTTTCTTATTTCGTCCAAGTCATATTTAAATAGGTCTTAAATCCTACATCTTCAATACACCATCAAAATGTTCTGGTTTATTTTTGGATGCATGCAGCGTGTTGCTTCACTTTGTGTCACCTTCTTCTATATACCGAGTCATTAAGGACCATTGATTTGCAAATTTCTATGTATTATGCTTGTACTTTCTCTCTTCCTCTTCTGCAGCATTTATAATATGAACGTGATTATGATATGCAGGAACAAAATGAGAATGTTGATACTTTACTGGACGCAGAATTTGGGTTCGATGCACACTCCCTTGGCTCCTGTATGTGAGACATTGCTGTTAGTTACTAGATAAGAGAATTTTACCCTCTATTTGGAGGAACATCATTGTGTAATTTCATCTCGTGTAATTTTTACCTCTTCCCTTGGCAACTTCTTATGTCCTTGCAAATGCATATAGGAAAACTGTATCTTCCTCAATTCTTTCATTCTCTTTTCCCCTTTCCATGTTGAAGTAATACGCAAACGGCAGAATAAGTTGCCTACTTTTTATATATTCTCTGTCCACTTATCATTTCTTTTTATACAAACTGATTGAGGGTTCTATTATTGGGAATGATGAAGCTTCTTAACAAATGGATCACATAACAATTTCTTGATACATAGGAGAGAAGAAGATACCAATTTCCATTATATAAGTAAATTCCTAGTATTCATTCCCTTGTGACACAAACAAAGCATTAACAATTTCAAATCATCAAAACACAAGTCATTTTCATGATGAAACACGCTGTGATAATAACAAAGCATTACATTCAATCTAGTTCTGTAAGTGTAAGCTGAGCTCTCCGTTCTGCAGCTCTCTTCCTAACAAATATTCCCCACCTTAAAGCGGCTTTGAGCTTAAGCCATCCAACAACAGCTTTCCCCGAGCTTTTTCCATGCTCTTTGCTGACTGATTGACCTACATGAGGCTCATACTGTACACTATAGTTATAACAAGCATCATCAGAATGACCAAAACTAGACCCTGTTCCGATGCCGACTCCCATACTAAATGTCTTCATTAACAGTCTCTGCATGTCATCACTCTCCAACATTTCGGAACTCCTTATCCGGATCTCATC
Source organism: Fragaria vesca subsp. vesca (assembly GCF_000184155.1). Taxonomy (NCBI): domain Eukaryota; kingdom Viridiplantae; phylum Streptophyta; class Magnoliopsida; order Rosales; family Rosaceae; genus Fragaria; species Fragaria vesca. The sequence continues at coordinate 695,887 of NC_020491.1, forward strand.
AGCAACATTGAAGTCCTCAAACCCGTTCCCATAATTTGGCCGTGACCAATCTGCTGAAAAATTTGATGTACCTCCAAGTGACATGTAACCTGTGGTGCTAGGTAATGCTGTTTGTGGGTTGCTGAATTTGACCAAAGATGTTTGATCAGGCCGCACAAATGGAACAAACTGAGGGACGACTGGTAGGTGGTTATTTTCTATTCGAAAATGTTGGGAGAAATCAGAGTTATATTGCGGCCTGCTTTGAGTAGCTGCAGAATGGTGATCTAAGCCATTGTTGTGGGAAGGTACTGCCACAGGTGCAGTCATAGCCATCATGCCATTGTATTCTACGACTTGATGCCAATTATCATATGCTCTCTTCATCAAAGTATCCACTGAAACCTGCATAACAAAATCTGAATAAGCGAACTGAGTCCAAATAGTACACAAATAAACATGTTTTTGAAGAGTTGATAACAAACCTTCTGACTGTGAGTAAGGGATTCTAAGGAGTAAAATTGACCATCAGCGATGAGGCCCCTGAGCTCATAAATATGGTTGAAGACAACACCCTTGGTTTGAGATTCATCAGTGTAGTAAACATAAAGCTTTCCACCCAAGACACAAGTTTTTGCATGCTCCACAGTGTTTTCCCACATCCTATTGGACATACCGCTCCCCAGGACCTGCATTCAGGAATTTTGAAACAAGAAACAGAAGATGAAAAACAAAAACAAAGCCTACAGAAGCAAGAGAAAAATAGTGATTAAAGTTGACCAAGTAGGATGTGATACTTACACTTCTTAATCTTTGTGGGTCTTTAACAAGAAGGCGGAGGAAGTCTTCAACGGTTACAATCTCAGCCTTAATCAGCTTCTTGTGTAGAGCTCCATCCTTTGCTATTCTATCTAATCTCCACACCTCATCATGCAAAGCTGGAGGGTAATGTTTCTTGTATACTTCAAGTTACAAAAAACAGTAGTATGGTCAAATCTAGCATTGCTTAAATAGGACATGAATTGAGGAAATCAATACAAAAACTAACTCACATTCTCCCCTGTGATCTTTAACCAAAAAAGCATCTGTTTTAGCTTCACAAATACGAATTCCTTCACAGTTGCCAGGGGCAAGCTTAACTCCAAGCCTAAATTTCCTACTCCTTATCCAGCTAGAATTGTCTGTAAAAGTAAGCTCTCCAAGTGTACCTACCCCTTCCTTAAGAATAACTTGTACATCCCCAGTCAGAAGAGGTCTTTTCCCCTCACGCTCCTTTACCTCATGGTTTTCAAAATGCTCTTTTGTCCAACCATCCTCAACTTCATCATTGAAGTCACCTTCCAGTACAACAATATTAAGCTTTGCAGATGCTTCTGGTCCTGTTTGTACAACACAGCCTTTACTTAAGTCTAGCAGCACAACATGAATTGATGCTCCTTGCTCTCCTTCAACCTTTGCACCTGTGAATAGATGCGGTGGCATTCTTGTTTTAAATTGCAGTTGAAGATTTTTCTCTTCCGAGCCTAGTAGTCTGGGCGGTGGAGACCTGCCATATGTGAAGAATGTGAACATTATACCGCTAATTTTACCATATAGATGGAGACATCTATATAAGGATATTGTGGTTGGAACGGTTGGAACAAACCTTCCAGGCAGTTCAACATGTTCTATTTTCGTCAAAGCACGCTCCAATTCCTCACTCACCTATTATTCAAAAGAGTTTCATAATTGATGAATGAATAACACAAAGTTTGGATAACAGAATCATTAAAAGGTAATGGTAATCTTCTCAAGCACGATAAAGAGGGAAAAGATGAACATGATAGACTCCACTCAGTTGATAAGCATATTGAAGAGATTCAGCTAATAGCTTCAACCAAAACTCTCCTGTAAAGAGTGAAACTTTGACTCACAATTCTGCGGAGCATAGGCTCCAAAGTTGAGGCAAGCCTTTGCAAGCTATCCACCTTCAGGGATTCCACAATGACACTGCAAATGAATGAAGCATGCATATAAACAATAGACATAAAATCTGACACTGAGACCTTGAACAGAGGTAACTCAACAATATGATGATTATAATGATTATAATGATGCACAATGGCACTAAAGTACTAAGCCTCACCATGTTAGTCCAATTTTTCCATCCTCCAAACACAGTTTCATATCAGAAAAGTAGCTAAATCAACAACACTACTAAGCAATCAAATTATTTCAAATGCCACAATCAATTCAATCATTCAAAATTCCAGCATACCATCAAAGCAATTGAGCTAATACTCACTGAACTGTGATGCAATCTTCATCTAACATATATAGTTATTATCACACATACATTTGATAATCCATATACACAAACTAAACCAACATTCAATTCCTCCTTGGGGCAAAGCATGATGATTGAGACAAAGAACAAATATGACTACGATACCCAAAATTACTAGTTCATACAAAGTAGTACACAATAAAACAAACCATAAGAACACAAACACGGACAGAGTGAAACAAACCTAGCCAAACCAGGCAGTTTCGGTCTCTTCGACTCATGACTGAGATGTTCTGTCTCATCATAAACCCCATCCACATCTTGACCTTGTTCATAGCCTCTCTTCTCGGCCCTCACGTTTCGTGAACTTTCCATTCCCGCCAACACTACAAGTCTGTTTAAAAATCTTTCCAAAAATAGAAACCCAAGATGGTTCTAGGAATCACCTGCACAACAGAAGCTTCATCGGAGAAGGACAACACGTAAAGCCCCAAAACAAAGTATTGGTTTTTTTGTTTGTTTTTGTCAAAAGTTTCTGCGATCTGGGTATCAAGTGCAATAAGATGTCTAGGTTGGAAAGATGGATCTGTTTGGAATAGTTTATATGATGGTGATCCAATCCGGGATTATATTAATGGGGAATTTGCATGTTAAAATATTAAAAGGGTGTATAATTCAACATCACAGTCTCTCAGTCACAGCTGGGTTTGGTGGTCTCTCTGTGTGAGTCTTGTGAATGCATGAATGTTGAAAGTCTGAAACCGCGTCTTTTGGTGCAACCCTTGTGCCATTAGCATCATTTCGTATTTGAAGTTTTTTATAATTTTTGCTAGAACAAAGCAATTAATATTTAAAAAATAACAAAATGGTACGATAAAACTGTGTAAAGAAAGTCAATGCTGCTCACCGGCGCCGACAGAGAAGACCTTAGGCTGATGTTGTTTTCACCTTTGGGTAAGAAATGTAGGAGACACTCTTGGACCAAAGAAGAGTTTGATTCACGGAGCTATCAAAGTGGCCAGACATGATATTGTCTTTGAAGTTTTTGAGTTACCTAACTCTCTGACGTAAAGAAAAATATAATAATTCTATTTTCCAGCCTCCGAAGTGCTATCAAGAATGCGGTAATGAACAATGGAAATATATACACAGTCGTCTAGAGTGAAATCTTCAATTTTCTCTAATCATGGAGATGAGCTAGCTATATTAATGAGCCACAATTCATCTTTTCTTGTTTGAGTCAGATTTGAGTTGAAACAATCTCTAATTAAAGAGATGAATTTGTCATACTAGCATACTTAACGATCCATATATCTAGTTTCCTTTCATATGAAAATTGTATTTAAGACGAAGGAAAACAAGATCTATAATTGTTCAATTTTCTATGATGGTCTAGGACTATAATAACACGGTAACCCCTGATCAAGGAGATGAATTAGCCACAGATTGATAGTTCTTTCCTAATCCCCAGATCAAGAATTATGAAATAGTCATAAAGGTGAAGCTAAGTTGCCAACATAGTCCTACATAACAATGTATAAGCTAATGTGAGATGGTAATTCATTCATATCCAAAATGCTTGAACTGGGATATCTATTTGTACTGAAATGGATTTAGTTTATAAAGGAAAATCTGATGACCATATGCCATTTTAAGGCAGTACAACATTCCGACTACAATTGGAAGAGGGAGAGAGCGAAGGGAGCAGATCACTCATGCTGTATCGGGGATACAACCGAAGCCATTTTGCTTGGTTGTATGTATAATACTGGGGAGAAACATCAAGAAGTAGATAAATCGAACGAATTGAAATTAATCATGTTTTACAAACTATTCCCCTTCCCAACCCACTTGACGGGCTCGTCTTTCCCACAAGGAAGTCACCTTTCTCTCCTTTATGAGCAATGCCTCGGAACGCTCTCTTGCCTCCTCACATGTTTCTGTTGCAGCATTGCACTTTTCTGCTTCTCTCTGGTACTGAATAGCCACCCTTTTAGCTTCAGCAAATGTAATGTTCATGTGTCGGGTGTGCTCAGCAGCAACAGCTTCCTGCAGCTTCAACTCTTCTGTCAGAAGGTCCACAAACTGCTTCTCCATCTCCTGCTTCACATCTGGGTCATTACTTCCGCAATCTGTTACATCAACATAATGATGATCAAATCACCTATATGATTCCTGATGATTAACTGGGGAAGCAAATCGCGTAAGCAGTGAAAGGAAGCTTTTAGAACAACATTTCATGATGATCCTATTCAATATCAATATAATCTAATATGCATACATCATATCATTTGAAGTAAACCAGAGAATGGTGTTCTCAACATTTCATAATCTATAATTCTATATACATACATCATACTCTTTTACACATCTTCTTTGATCGATAATAGGTTGCCGCTGCTGAATATGTGTTTTATACAGTAAGGTTACCAGCATTCTTACAGTAAATGAAAAAAATAAAAATCATTAGTTAACTCATCAGAATGGAAATACAAGCAAAACTCTGCACTGCAAGAACTGAGATTTATAAGGTAGAAGACTTTTTGCGTTTTATTATAACATGCAAATGTAGGAAAAGTCCAAGTTCCACTCTCTCAACCGGAGGAAAACAAATATGGGAAAAGAGAAACAGAATAACACAACAAAGTTACAGATTAGGATGTGTTCTAACCTGACACTGAGAGATTCGCCAATCCTGCAAACATATAACAAAAGCCAAAAGATGAAAATGTTAATATATGAGTAAAATCAACTCTCTGATTACAAGAAACTCAGAAAAGACATTATTCATACAGCTTAACAACTGAAATAGAACTTTACAAATCCAATATACTCAATCAGTACACACTAAGAAATGAAAGGAGAAAGAATAAAAAGAAGAAGTGCACGGAAAACAACTCAATGAACTACAGTCTAAAAATCAGGTGTAGGAGGGCTTCACTGAGTTAACTCCAAGAAAATAACATTGACGGAAGTGACTTTCAGTATCTATTATAGTAAAAGACCTAACAAAAAGTGAACAACCGCTTATACTCTAAGAAACAAAACGAGAAAGAGAGATGAAACGAGCACAGTCAATGAAAATACAGTCTAATGAGAAGGTGGAGCGCTTCACTCCTTGAAAATACCATTGACAGAAGTGACTTTCAGTATTCTAACAGAAAGTGAACAACCACTTAAGATAAACAAGCTCCTGAACATTGAAAACTGGCCAGTGGCCACACTAAGCATATATTAGAGTAATTATAAACAGCACATATATGATATGCAGGTGCTGCTTATATTTTGATAGAAGAATTAAACTTTGCACATTTACATAAAGACTTAAAGGAGCCAAGATCTCAACTTTACTTGAAAAATGGACAATAAACTACAAACAGAACTGAGCTTCACTATTATAAATCCAATAAAGTAAAAAGCTTTAAACTCATAATGCAATACCAGCTGATAAATGTCACAAATGTATAGAAAGTTATAAACAAAACCCAAAATTTCACTTCTGTAGCATAAAGACAGTAAATCTAAATCGGGCATCACATGAGCAGCTCCAAATCAAAAACTAGAACTAACATCCGAACCCCAAATTCATGACATGGGTACCCTTCAATCTCATTCCACTCAACAAAGAACCAAACTTTCCAGAAACCCAGAATCCAAAAACCAACAATCGGAATCAAAACCACAAAAAAACCCATTTACATGGAGATAAGATAGTTACCGGGAGCAATTTTGAGCAGGGACAAAGGAACAGGGCAATCACAATTACAAGCTGGGCAAGAAGATTTGGCATCACCCAACTTAACACCCTTCTTGAACCTCCAATAGAGAGCCGGCCCACAAACCGCTAAGGCTGAAACCACCGCAAACACCACCAGGCAACACCTCAAACAAGTGGCAGATCGCGGCCTTGTCATGTTTTGCTCTGTGGCTCTGAAATTCAGTGTGTTGCTGGCTTTTGTGGGAAAGTGAGATCTAGTGATCTAGTCAGGAATCTGTTATGACTGATTGTTCTGGTAAGTTTAACTCTGTGTTTTGTAGAGGTCAGTGGTTGCGCATTAATGAGCTGTAATCATGAAAATAAGAAAAGAAAATGTTACTAGAGGAGTAGTGGTGGGTTTGGCATGCTACTTGGAAAATCTAGTGAAATAGGTGAGACATTTGACATTGTCATTGTTTATATAACATACCCCTTCAAAAACAATGCATTATATAATTAAACACATTTGTAACAGTATATCACACAATTAAATACATACAATTAATCTTAAGTTATGATTTAATAAGAAAATTATTTTTGTTTTTCCGAATTCTTTATTTAAATATTTTAAAATTTGTCTATTTTTACATATGTTGGTGAGATTCAAATTTATGTATTTTATTATGCCAATGTCAGTGTCAGTTATTATAGCTAAACAACAAGCCACATATCACTGATATAAAATAAAAATCAATTTCACAAATAAAGACATGTTGGGTTTGATTTTAGGCACATCTAAAGAAAACTTGTTCTCTTCATATTGTCTAGTGATTTATTTGACTTTCTTCATACTCACAAAGACTCTTCAAACAGTAACTATGCATATGCTTTAAACAATAATTTAAAGACAAATAACTTAAAAATATATATATTATGGTGACAAAAAAAAAAAATACGAGACAAACGAATAACATTTTAAAACGAGTTAGTAAAATCCAACTAAATTGACTTGGGAAAACTAAAGATGTAGGCATATGTCCTTGTCTTTCACCAATCACATCTCCACTTTTTTGATATTCAGGTCATAAGGTCTCTCTTTACAATACCAATGCAATCTTGAAATTAAACATGATTATCTTGTTTTTGCTCCTTAAAAAGACATTTTATCCTGCCTGCATGTGTCAAATTATGTACAGAGTTCCTAATTAAGCTATATTGAAGCACAGTCCTATAAGAATCATTTTTGAAAATAATAACGTGAACTTGGAATCACATAGCATAAGATGTTTCACCAGAAAAGAAAAGAAAAGAAACAAGGTCGGTTGTATACGACCAAATGCTACATATATAGTGCTATTGCTAAATATATTCCAAAGTCGAACCCTTTTATCTAACAGATGATGATATCGATTTCGCATCTAATTCTATAGCGTAAACTAAATAACAAGAAAGAGCATATCGTGCTAATTAATTTGCAACATTGTCTAACATTTTGTTATTCTCACCAAAACTTATTGTGTATTGTATCTGAAAAAAAGAAGTTCATCTGTGAATAGAAAGGGTTAATAGAAACAGAGTTAGTAGTTAAGTGCAATGATCTGTCCATAATAAAATCTAGCATCACATCGCTCTAAGTTAACTTTAGTACATTGTTAAACCAACATTTCATCCATCTCATATCTCATATACACATCTCATGACTCTCATTTCAATTCTTTTGGTTCGCTTCACGTTGCTGTTACTTTTAAGCTTATTTGCTCTCCAGCTTTAATCCTTGCATGATTAAGTTCTTCATCTAGCTTGTTTTGATGCTGAAGAGAATCCTTTGATTGGGTGATTTTCTTTTCGAGGTGGCTCTTTGCGGTTTCGTAAATCTGTGCGCAGCTGCTGGCCTCTCTTTTGTACCTCAATAGCTTCTTTTTCAGTGGCCTTCAAGTCTCTAAGCCCCTGATCAAGGCCTGACAACTCCAAATTAAGAAACTCCTTGGCAGAGCTTGACACTTTATGGCGTTGAATCAACTTACAAACGTGTTCAATGTCCAGTGAAGAATATGCCTCAATAGTCTTCATGACTTTTGTATCCAGCAAGTACACTTTGTACAAGTTGCGATATTTCTACATAAACATGATGTTGTGTTGCCTCATGATCAAAAACTTCGTCAAACACAAAGTGATGTTTGTTCCCTGCAAGAATAATTGAAAGGGCCAAGTAACAAGTGTGCCATTATAAAGAATTTAAATGAACTAAAAAAGAAATGACCATACCAGCCTTTACTATGTCAATGCCACGACCTAGGGTCTCTGTTGAAGTAGGATATGAAATGACTGAATCTTCAGTGGCATTTTCACCTAACAATGGTCGCACACGGCAAAATATCCTGTAAGAACACACATGCCTTAAATCTGTTCATGTTTGTCGACTTTTGTCATCAGCTCACTGAGGTTCCATTTTCTCATCAGATGTTTCTCCCCTTAATCGGTGTTTTTTCTCACAGCCAGTACAAAAAAAAAGAACGAATCTAGTAGAAACAAAAGTATTTGAAGAAAACTAGTAACAAAATCTAGCATCCCAATCACATTTTAGAAACAAAAGCATATGAAGAAAACTTACCAACATGAGGTAGACGCAGCCTCCTGCTCGACACCGAAGTTTTAAGCTATTTGCTAGGAACTTTTTTTTACCTCAAACCACCCACCCAAGCATATTCTCTTACCCCATATTGCTTTCAATCCGTTTGGGAAGAGGAACTTGATGCAAAGTTCCAAAATCACAATTCTAGCTACATTTTTCTTATTTCTTTCTTGCTCATTTTTCGGCTTTTGCATCATGACCTTTTTGAAAACAGTGAACACTTTCTTCTTAGTCACCCTATTTTTGTTATTCAACTTCCCAAATAAACTCTACCATTTTTAAGCCCCAAACATAACTCCTTTTCTTGGCAATCCTAGAATTTTGGAGATGTCTTTGCTTGAGATTTTGAAAGTCTTATCTCCAACTACAAATGTATCTGTTTTTAGATCATATGCTTGTAACATCAACGAAAGCATCCTCTTCGACTTTCCAGCCTCTTCCGTTTTGATTAATCCTTTATGAAATGCTTCAAAGAGCTTGCCAAACGGCCCACTCCTCAACTCTGCTAGTACTTCATCATCTAAGCCCTGTTTGAATTGTTGAATATCCGGCAATGTGACCCGGTATTGTGATATACTTTTCTTCATCTTCTTCCTTGTCGGATCTTTCTCCTCCTCCCTTAAGAAGATGAAGAAAAGTACATCGCAATACCGGGTCATATTGCCGGATATTTAACAATTCGAACATGGCTTAGATGATGAAGTACTAGAAGAGTTGAGGAGTGGGCTGTTTGGCAAGCTCTTTGAAGCATTTCATAAAGGATTAATCAAAACGGAAGAGGCTGGAAAGTTGAAGAGGATGCTTTCGTTGATGTCATAAGCATATGATCTAAAAACAGATACATTTGTAGTTGGAGATAAGACTTTCAGAATCTCAAGCAAAGACATCTCCAAAATTCTAGGATTGCCAAGAAAATGAGTTATGTTTGGGGGAAGGACAAAGGACTTAAAGATGGTAGAGAGTTTGTTTGGGAAGTTGAATAACAAAAATAGGGTGACTAAGAAAAAAGTGTTGATTGTTTTCAAAAAGGTCATGATGCAGAAGCCGAAAAATGTGGAAGAAAGAAATAAGAAAAATAAATGTAGCTAGAATTGTGATTCTGGAACTAATCATCACTAGGTTCATTCTCTTCAATTGTTCTCGTCTTCGTCTGTATATATTTTACAAGATTAGTTACACACGTGTGCTTGTTATCTATTCCACAAAACCGCTACATGCTACATGCTAGTTACGTAGACACTTGCGTAACAAGAACAATTTTAAAAGTTAGTAGTTACCTGAATCACTTCCCTCACTAGTTTCTGGTTCTTCGTCTTCATCCTTTCTCTTTCTTTTTTCCTTCTTCGTCCATTTCTTTGATACCTTCAACTCCTTTTTACTTTTAAAGGCTTCTTCTTCTTCTTCTTCATAGTCAGAAGGTTCATTCCCTTTTCGTTCTCTTTTTTCCTCCCATGTCTGCACCACATTGATAACAGTTACATAACCAAATCATAAGCAGATCCCAATAACCCATACCCTAATAGCTAGAGCAATACCTATAGATACATAACAGTTACCCTATAGCTACATATTCCAAAATCGTATCACAGCATTACACAAACAAATTGCTTTACTTCTTTCGAAATTACAACACAAACTTGAGCTCAACGAAAACCAAATCCACAACAGTATACTAAATCCTAAATCCCTAAGCCCTAAATCCAAAACTCAACACTAATCTTCCACAGTCCCGCTGTCGTCGACGTCCACTCACAACTAAAACTACCCACACTGCCCGGACGCGCGCTTCCACGCGCTGCCCCGAAACGCTGCAATTTGGACATTCAACATACTCAAACTCGTAGATCAAAGCAAGAGAGACAATCTTTGTACCTGAGACTAGCCTCGAATCGGCCTTAAACTGCTCCAAACAACCGCCACAAGCTCGAGCTTCAAATCTGAAAACCCAGGGTCCAAAACATCGATTTTTAGGTTGCTAGCTAGACGAATCACCTTCAGACGAAGGAGGGAAGCAAGTCTTACCAGGTTTCGACCTATGTCGCCGTCGAAGGGAGAATTTCCGGCGAGACAGAAACAGCTCCACCGCCTTGTAGCGGCGTCTAGGGAGCGAGACAACGAGCGGCGCTGCCTCAGAAATGGAGAGGAGGCCTGTGCGAATCGAACGGGACCGGTGGCGTCCGGTTTGGTTGCCGGACGGCCGAGTTCCGGTTAGGAAGAGAAGAGGGCGCGCGCGCGGCGTCGGGAGGAAGGAGAGAGAAAGGGTTGAGGCTTTCTGAAATTTAGGTTTCTAAAATAAAACCCCTCAATTTTTCTATTTATACTCTTTTCAAAAATAACTCTAAACTTTGACCGATTGTAAATTCTTTATACGTCATCCGTTTTACGCGTGTCGCACGTCTATGAACTCGTATTGCCGAGCTCTACGACTTTCGTGAAAAAAGCTTTCAGAAATACTTAACAGATAAGAAAATCAACTTTAAGTGCTTAAAACGAAACACTTAAATTATTTAGACTTCCAAAACTTTCACTACCAAGATCTGAAAAGGCATTTTCACAAACATATCCTTCAATTAATTCAAAAATATTATAAGAAAAAAATTGATATGAAAATCCGAGTTACTAGAATCTATACCCGTTAAAAAACAACTTGGGGTACTTAACCCTCATGTCTAACTCTAACTCCCAAAATGCATCACCTTCATCATGGTGACTCCAACACACCTTAACCAAATCGATTTTCTTCCTTCGAAACCTCTTGGTTAACATATCCAAGATTTGAACCAATTCAACAACAAAGCATAGTCAATCATATGTGACTCATCTGGAATATACTTCCTCGACACAACACATGAAACACATTGTATAGGATGTGTTCTAACCTGAGACTGAGAGATGAAAGTGTTCATATATGAGTAAAATCAACTCTGATTACAAAATGACATTACTCATAAAGCTTAACCACTGAAATAGAACTTTGCAAATTCAATATGATATCATGCAGGTGCTGCTTATATATTGCCAAGATCTCAACTCTACTTGAAAAATGGATAAGAAACTACAAACAGAACCGAGTTTCATTTATAATAATGCAATACCAGCTGATAAGTGCCACAAATATATAGAAACAGAACCAAAATTTCACTTCTTTAGCAAGACAGTAAATCGGGCATCACATGAGCAGCTGCAAATCAAAAGCAAGCACTAACAAGGATCCAAACCCAAACTGATGACATGGGTACTTTTCAATTTCATTACAATCAACAAAGAACCAAACTAATTTTCAAAGAGTCTCAATCAGTATCTGTAACTTCAGAACTAACAAGTAATACAATTTGAGTATCATTCTGCTTTCAACAACAAAGAGTTCATTCTATTAACAGAGGAGATAGAAAACAACTAGATATAGCATCGACATAAGAACAAACACAAACTCCACAGACACAAATTACATAGAACTATTCCAAATAGAAATTTCTAAGCTATTTGTTCCGCAGAACACACTAAAAAACATAAATTAACAAACCAAATGATACTCCTGGCCTAAATATTGCAAAAGGGGATCCGATTATTGATTCATACCAAAGTACATATACTCAAATCCCCAATATGCTAATCCTATATCAGAAACTCTCTACTTTCCCAACAGGGACTTGATCCACCAGATACCCTTGGTGTCAACAGGTGCATCTTCTGGTGGACTCTCACTCTGTGGTGTCTTTTGGAGCTTGCTCACATCATACTCCTCATCCTTAGCCTTCTGTACTAGCTGGTTGTAAATCTCCTCATCCAGATGAGGCTTCCTGCTCAATATCTGACCAAAACACACAAAACCAAAGTCACACACAGAAACAAACAAGTGAAACAACTACCCAATAAATCAAATAGAGAGATATTTACATACCCAAAGATAGTTTCTGCTAGGTTGGCCAACGAGAGCATACTGATAATCATCATCAATATACAAAACCCAGTAGTCCCCAGTGATAGGGATGATGGGCAGAAATGGAGGGACATAGAATCTGACTTTGAGCTTTGCCTCATCACTTGAAGGGTCAGCTTTGTAAGCAGTGCCTTGTATGAAGCCTCTAGACCCATTAGTCCAGGTCTCATTGAGCACATCGACAGTGCCATCTTCTTTGAGAGTGTAGGTTGCCCTTGTGTTTTCTCCATTCTTGGGCTGAAACCTTGATGGGAATGAAGCAATTTCATACCAGCGACCCATGTACCTCTGCACGTCTAGGCCTTTCACAACTTCCATGGTTTTATTTGCCATATTTGTGCAATGTGGAATTGGGAGTAGAGGGTTTTGTAGGGTTTATGATTTGGGGATTTTGAGGGTTCCTGTGATTCTTGATAAGGTATATACGAGGTGGCAATAGCTTGTTGAAAAGGTTATTTGGAACGTGGAGGTTTGTGTACCTTACACGTGGTGCGGTGCAGATTGTGGAACTTGCTAGACACGTAGGGAAACACTGAAATAATTGAGAGGTGTGTTGCCACCGGTTTTGATTGTCTGAAGTGCTTGGGTTCATATTTCATCAATTTCAGTTTTCTTCGTAAGAGAGCTAAGATCAGAGCATCTCTAGTAGTATTGATAAATTTAAAAAAAATTAGAGATTTATCAATTTTTAAATGAATCTTTACTGCAGCAGTATATACTTAAGAAGTTGATAAATTTAAAAATTGATAGAGAAAATTGATAAATTTATCAATCTTGGGGAGATAATTAACTAAAACTTAGCTAATGTATACAATTTAGCAATACTGCTAGAGCAAAAGTTCAAAAATGGCTATTTTAAATCTAAATGTTGACAAATTTAGCAATAAATTTAACTCTATTGCTGGAGATGCTCACGACGTAAATAATATAAAAACATGATGATCAAACATATGAATTGTTATAAACGGTTAAGATTGTGTCGTGTAAATACACGTCGTGCATACAAGAATTTTCATTCTTTGTACTAGTATATGTATATTATAAAATCGACAATAATAGTAAATGCGTATTAAGTTTAATTTCGAAGAACATTAATTTACTTTAAAGAGTGCATAGTGGATACATTTTGCTTCACGGAAGTCTACATACCTAGTATTAGTCTATTTACCACACTTCAGTAAAATTAAAAGACGTAAATATCCCACATTTTCTTCCATTTTTACCTTAAGAAGAAAGAAGTATGATGATCGAATAAAAGAAAGCTTGGAGATGAAGAAAACATGATCGTGATCGATTTGGATACAAGAGCACTCTTGGAAAGGAAGTAAAAGCAATTTGTGGCTGTAGCTTGAAAGAAGAAGCAAAGTTGTCAAGAAGCATTAGGCTTGTAATTTTCCTTGGCTGAGACAAAACCAAGAAATATCGTGATCAATGCCGACATGGTTCCAAAATGAGTCAATTCTGAACCCCCACACATTTCTTAGTCATCGTCCCCATACATGGAAGCAATGTAAATCATCTATTTGACACCCCTATCCAGTTGGTCTGAATTAAGCCCACACCGGTCAAAATCCCACTTATTACGATAGGCCCAAACGGCGAACAATTCACGCTATTTGATAAGAGTTATATCTAAAACTGATCATAAATTTTTTGATTAATTACTGACCAGGTGATCAGGACTATTAAACAGTAGGTGTCATACGCTACTTAGTTCAAAATTGACATTTGAGAGGAACAGTTCTTCTTTGCATTATAACTTATAAGCACTGTGTAGTTGACTATTCCACATTCTGCTCACTGTAGGTAAGATCCCAACCAGTTTAGACTAGTAGTAGTTTCACGTCCTAATCCAGTTTAGGCTAGGAGTAGTATCACAGTATGGTTGGTGTTTTAAGTTAAGAAAGTTGCTAGTCTCTACAACTTTACACATGAATGGGGTGTTATCCGTGCAACTCGTGCATTCATTCAAATTAGTGATGATAATTTCACTGTAAATGCTAGCTTATTTGTCCAGAACCCATCAACCAGATTCTTCAGGTTACTGATTATTCAACATGTTCCATTCAAGATAAAACTCAATACTTTCATATATTGTATGATCTGAATGATGAATAAGAATAAGCAATGGCATATAGATTTATAGATAACAATGAGAATTTCGCAAACATGATACATCACACAGTTAAATATAGAACTTGTGTTTCCAAACAGAAACACAGTAGTAATCATACTATAACAGGAGGAGACACCTCTCTATCAAAATATCCAGTTTCCCTCCTTTGTTGATACAAAAGAAAATGAAGATCCACACATTTCTGGCAAGCGAACAATTGACAAATGACATGGGAATATTACAGTCATCAATTTGTCATCCTTCAACTTAAACACCGGGAATGCCATTACGGGTGTGCTGTCGCCACCAGAAGCTTACAGTATGGTACAACAAGAATTGGTCTTCTTTGCCTGCTTGTAGAACATCTGTTTGGACAAAAGAAAAACCCCACTATCATCAGGCTATCACATTAGAAACAAAAACAGGGCCAAGCATTAAAATAGAAAAGTGGACAGTCTAACTTCTGTTGAAAAACATTTGACTGGGTTTCAGACTATACAATCTAAAATCTAAATCCAACCCTTCTAACAGGCAGAAATGTATTTTTGATAAACTGTGCATCCACAAATGCGACAGGAAATCAACTCGACCACATCCTTAGGTGCTTTATATTCACTCAATATATTGCACTCAATTTGAAAACCTAGGCACCGACTTATCCTCAATATAGAAGACGTACGATCTTCAAATTATAGCTACTTTAACAATAACAGCTTATGCAGATGATGCTACGCACTATGTCAGTGTACACACTATGCACCGGCAACTGAAAAATAACACAACAATTGTCAGTACCTGTGATGCTGTGCTAAGATCCGAACTCTTTTCAACCAAGCTGTCCAGTTTCTCACCTCGTGCAAGTACACTATCAATAGTTTTATGCTGCACCAAAGAAAGGAACAAAATAAAAGCCACGTCAGTAGTGTAAAAGGTGAACAATCTGATACTGCATATGGTAGGTGGAGGTACTATAGCGTTTTTTTTTTTTTTTTGGGTCAGAAGAAGACGAGTTAGAACATAAAAATGTCCCGGCTCTTATACAGGAATTGTGGAGCAGATATATACAAAAAATACAAATAAAATGGATCCAGTGCTAGAAAGATCATAAAGACGGGCAATAATTAACGTGATCAAGAAGTAGCTGAAGGCACAAAACTCACGAGAATAATCTTTGTTTCATCCAATTCCCTCTGAATTTTCAACAACTTATCAGCTTCTGCAGGGTCCTGAAATTTGAAGATAAAGTATGTAAGAAAAAAGAAATGATTATAGTCGTAGCTCATTAACTTTCATCTGCTAAATTTTCTTACCATTCCAGGCTATATATGATGAAAAATAAAACAGATTTACAGACACACCTGGAATTTGGTTAGAGCCTCATTTAGGTAAGGCCAGGATTCAGTGCTGTCCTCTTGCGCAGTCCTCCAAGATTCACCAAATTTCTTCTGGTACTCATCTAACACCTGGAAATCATAGCAATTGATTCCTTATCAGATAAGCAAGATTAAATAAGTTCCGCAAATTTTCAACAATTCAAAGTATATTCAACCCTCAAT
The DNA here is from genome assembly GCF_000184155.1 of Fragaria vesca subsp. vesca. Taxonomy (NCBI): domain Eukaryota; kingdom Viridiplantae; phylum Streptophyta; class Magnoliopsida; order Rosales; family Rosaceae; genus Fragaria; species Fragaria vesca. The sequence goes on from NC_020491.1 coordinate 712,073, forward strand.
GTCCCATTGGGTGTGGTCAGTTTCCTATTCGCAAAACTAGACATATTTGAAATCACAAAGCTTCAGTACTACATTACTAGTTAAACGGTGACGGCCATTGAAACATGCTTCAAAATCCAACTAAAAGCTCCATTCACAAACTAATACAACCTAATCCAGACAAGTAAGCGAAATATTTAAAATCAAAAGCGAAACGAAACAACACAAAAGAAAATCAAGTCACCTGGTTGAGCAGCGAAAACGCACTCCTTACTGGATAGTGATCATCCATGAATCCCAATGCACAGAGACCATTGCTGTTGTAAGCATGCACTTTATACTCTAAAAAAACAAAAACAAAACTCAGATTCCATAATCATTAACCTCATATTACAATTTTAATCACCACAATTAATATCCATAAATACAAAATTGAAATTCCAACTTCGATTCAGATCGCAATGAAATCATAATCAAACGGACCTTCGTGTTTGACAGACTGGCGTTGACCTTGAGGGGTGCGTTTGGCGACGGTGCGGCCGACGAAGACGATGAACTCCTTGACGCTGGACCTCTGGAAGAAGCCGAAATGGCTGGTGTCGGAGGCGTTGGCCAGTATGACCGGGTCGGATCCTTCCGGGCTGCACTTGAGGACCAGCAGCGCCGTGACCTTCATCGTTTTCCGAGAGAGAGAGAGATTAGGTTTTCGAATTGAAAATTTTGGGGGATTTCTAGGGATCGCGAAGAAGAAAAGGAGAAGCGAATAGGGGGTTGGGATCTGGTGCTTCTTATAGATTCGCTTTTCTTAATGGCTTTTGTGAAAATTCTCTACGCTAAGTAAACAAAGCGAAATTGGACCCTATGGTTCTTTTGTTCTAATCGGATTCAATGTTAGGTCTGTCAATGAGTCGTGTTTTGGTCCCAAAAGTAAGCCCAATTAAAAACCATGGCGATTTGGTCTGAAACGATGTATGATTATCTGATTTCACCTGATATTATGATTAACGTTTTGGTCTCAAATGTCGTGTGATGTCTTATTAGAGCAAATGCACCCATTTTTGGGTGGGTTAGACCAATTTTTAACCTGGGTTAATAAATTATTTATCTAAATTAGTCTTTAGTCTTTTGTTCGACAATACAACAACGAAATCGATCATAAGACTAATTACTATTCACATTTTATATAGATTGTCAAATCTTGATATGAACGACCCCATATTAAAGAATCATTTGGAAAAAGTTGTCAGCCTCATGTGCATGTTTATTTCCCATGTGCAATTTGGTCTCACATACGTCTAGTGGAGAAATTGGTCTTGGACTGAGAGATGGGTTAGTCCTTAACTCAGACCACAGTCCATCATGGTAAGACCCGCATGGGGCCTAGTATCAACCTAGTCTAATTTTGTGTTGCTGGATGTAGTTTTTAGTCTAACCTCTCAGTCCAACCCATGCAAATGGTCATCTGCTGCATTTGCTCTTAGTATATGATTTTCTTAGTTACGTTTGACTCGTGTCAAATTTACGTAAGTCTTAACTCGTGCATTTGCATATACGTTACATATCTCTTACTAATCTTATTCATTCTCTGTTCATATCCATTAAGGTGTGTGTCATGTATGATAATTCTATACATCTATTTAATCTAGCTAAGGAGCTATTATTAGGGTTTGTAGGAGGTGAATTTTCATATTGCATCTTTGATACTCGGTTCAATCATGAATCATATATGTATGTTATGTTGGTACCTTGTTTGTCACGTAATGAAAAGAACACGTATATATGTGTGTAAATGGTCTTACGTTGTAATGAAACGAGGCACGCGAGACGATGGACAAACATGTACGAGTAATTAGTGATGGAACGTTATGAATAATGAGTTACGAGTATTGGAACATTATGTCAACTCGGTTTGGAACAAGAAACTGATGAGTGAGACAAGGATATGGTAATGCAGGGCTTGAAAAGAAAAAAAGTAAAACCTCCAGAACCAATGCAGCTAATTACAGAAAAGGCAGAGGTTTCCAAAAACCGTTGAGGCTTGGAAGGTTACGAATGCCTGGTTTGCCGCGAAAGCTCGTACAAAACCAAACTGATCAAACTCATCTCTCACTCTAACAAGAATAGTAAATACAGGAATTTTGACTTAACCAAATTACAAACTGGTTTTGGCCTTTAATAGCAAATCCTATACTTCTATTAATGCGATAAATGAGCGAAAGCAATTTAGCAAAGGCAAAAAACCAGAGACACCACAATATACCTTTTTTTGGGGGTAAATTTAATTCAATCACCTCTTACCTATTTTCCCTCAACCCCCACGATTTCCTTCTCTCTCTCATCTCATGCATTTGACATTCCCTTGAGAGTTTTCCTTGGCAAACTTGAAGGGGAATGTTAGAATCCTCCGGAAGTAAGTTGTCTCTCTTTTTCCTTGAATGTTGTTCATGCATGTTTATGATCTTATAGCGTTTGGATGTGAATCTGTGTTCGTTTATATCTGATCAAGATTTGGAATGTGTGACAGAATCAGGAGATATGATGAGAAGTTTGCTTCTCATCTCCCTGTTGATCCATTCGGCATTAGGCCAGAAAGGAGGGCCAGAGCCTCCAAAAACCAAATGGCTGACGTTAAATGGTAAGAACAAACTTTGTATCCGTTTATATTTTCCGGTACGTACGTTTTCATATTTGAGGCTATAAGTTTTTGACATGTATTTGTGAATGAAAACTTAACCCGCATGCAGGTGATCAGCCCCTGGTTGTAGCTCGTGGAGGGTACTCGGGTCTCTTTCCAGAATCGACCGAGTATGCTAACACGATGGCCAAGGACCTGAGTACGAATGGCGCAGCTAACTTGTGCAGTCTGCAGTTAACGAAAGATAGCAAGGGACTATGCCTGTCTAACATTCTGTTGGATAATGCAACATCGATAGCTGCCATACACCCTAAACGCAGTAGCACTTACACAGTTAATGGGAAGGAACTCAGTGGGTGGTTCGCTTTAGATTTCAATGCAAAGGAGCTAAACAAAGTGCAAGGTAAGACTCTCGGATCTCACAAATAACTGATTCATTCCTTTGTTAAGAGCATTAAACATGAACAATGCATTAGTGTACCTTAAGAAGATGATAATAGAGAGCTCGCGATTCGCGAATAGTTAATACTAACATTTGTTGTTTAAGGTGACTAATCATGATTGTTCTTCAATTCCTGTACAGTGATGCAGAGCAACCCTGCCAGACCAGATCAATTTGATGACCTTTTCCCTATATCGACGGTTGAAGATGTTTTAAATATGGAACCAGAACAGTTTTGGTTGCATGTTCCGGTATCTCTCTATCCTCTAAGTTTATTTTCGAAGATTTTCTTCATTGAGTAGTCTCTAATTCTAAGGTGGATTTTCTGTTGCAGTACGATGCATTTTATAACGAGCACAAAATCAGTCCAGCAGCATATGTACAAAACTTTATCAGTGGATGGAGAGGCAACACAAATGTCAATTTCATCTCATCTCCTGAGATTGGTTTCTTGAAAACAATAGGTGGGAAGGTGGACAAAACCAAGACCAAGCTCATTTTTGAGTTCCTAAGCCCCAATGAGACTGAACCAACAACCAGGCAAAACTACGGTGCATTGCTCAAGAATCTTGGAATGATCAAGTCACTTGCAGCTGGGATCCTTGTTCCAAAAGAATTCATATATCCGATTACCTCAAATAATTACTTGGATGCTCCCACTACTCTGGTGGCAGATGCTCACAAACAAGGGCTGGAAGTATACGCGACAGGCTTTGCAAACGACATTCCACTCCCTTACAACTATAGTATGGATGCAACAGCAGAAATCCAACAGTTTGTAGATAATAATGATCAGTTTTCTGTTGATGGGGTGCTTACAGAATTCCCAAGCACAGCAACAGAAGCCATAGGTGAGACATCAGACTGCTTATTTCTAATAGCACTTGCTTCACATACCTAGGTTACACAATCTCATCAGAAATCAAGTGCACGTAAAGTATAGTCTATAAAGACTAACACCTTGTAACATTCCTGCTCTAACAACACGTCATGATCGACTTCCTGCTGCAGGATGCTTTTCACATAACAAGGATGGAAAGCCTTACAAAGGTAAAGGGTCTAACTTTTGTTTGCCCCAAGCTTATAGCTCAAGTGTTCGAGTGTTTTAAGTGCTGAGATAAGTTTCTTGACATTGCAGGAAGTCCATTGATCATAAGTAATAATGGAGCGAGTGGGGACTACCCTGGTTGCACCGACCTTGCTTATCAGCGCGCGATAGATGATGGGGCTGACATAATTGATTGCTCGGTCCAAATGTCAAGTGATGGAGTTGCCTTCTGCTTAGATAGCATAGATCTCAACTCAGGCACCAATGCATTGACTCAATTCATGACCAGGAGTGAGACTGTCCCTGAACTTCAATCTGAAACTGGAGTGTTCTCGCCCCGGCTCACATGGGAAGAGATTCAGTCCTTGAAACGTAAGCTTCCTAAATTTTTACCTTTTAGAAGTACTTATCCTTGTATCTCCAACTATAATTTGTTGGGATAATTTCACCTAGCAAACTTCTGATAATCTCATTGAGGGTCCAACTTTGTTATTTCAGCCGAATTGAAAAGCCCCTTTGGAAACAACCAAGGCCTGTATAGAAACCCAGCTAACAAGGATGCAGGAAAACTGGTGACTCTCACTGAATTCCTAGAGTTGGCCAAGAATAAGGCAACTACTGGAATTTTGATCAACATTCGGGTAAGCATTTCGAGACATTTCAGTCTTGTTCTCATTGTTGCACTACAATGTTTGATCTGAACCATAAATATAACCTATGTTCTTCTCAGAATGCGCCTTACCTAGCATCAAAGGCCGGTCTGGACATTGTTGGTACTGTAACCTCTGCCTTGAAAAATGCCACACTCGACCAGCAATCGACTCAAAAGATCATGATCAAATCAGATGACACTTCAGTGCTGTCCAAATTCGCTGATGTGAAAACATACGAAAGAGTGTTTAGCATTGAGGAGAAAATAGGTTCTATACCAAAGGAATCACTCGAAGAGATCAAGAAGTTTGCAGATGGAGTAACTGTCAACAGAGATTCAGTTATTATGGCTAGAAATTTTTTCACCCAATATGAAACTAGCGTCATCAAGGACTTGAAGGCTGCCAATCTTTCGGTGTACATCCATTTCCTGAGAAACGAATTCAGCAGTCTCTGGCTTGATTATCTCTCAGACCCCATAACCGAAATAGCCACATATGCTATGGGATCAAAGGTTAATGGAATTATGACTGATTTCCCACGAACTGCTAGCAAATATATAAGTAAGTCTTGCTGCTCAAGCTAACTTATTTCACTTGTCTGCTTCCTCTTGTTACATGAACCACGTACTCAACAAGTTTCAAATTTTCCAGGATGTCCATGCACTGATACCACAAACCCCAACCCATATCCGATTTTCCCAGTTGAACCGGGAAATCTCATCAACACCTTGATACCCCCGGAGAAATTGTCACCCCCAGAGGCTCCCCTCCCACCACTTGAAGCTAAAACCGTAGCTGACCCACCACTTCCTCCAGTGGCACCCAAGCCCAACTCAGACTCCGAGTCAGGTTCAAACTCCGGCGACAAGCCTGCCACCGCCCCTGCACCTACCGCAAAATCAAGTGCAATGGCCAATGCAGCAAACTGGGGTCTTTCTTTGCTAGCAATAATGGTGTTCAGCTTATTGTCTATGGGAAATTAAGTGTGTGTGACTCTTTTGGTTGGTTTCTTGGTTCTGTTCTCTTTCCCCTAACCTAATCTCATATGCTCCATAATTCTTCTGCACATCAAAGGAAACAAAAAAAACCAAAACACATTGCATCAGTGTGTACAATATTATTAGTCTAGTAAATCTCTCTCTCTCTCTCTCTCGTTATAGTATACCAAATCCTTGTTAACACTGGTAATCTTTCCACACTCTAATCAAATCCAACATTATCAAATGGTAAAAAAGAAAAACCCCTCAAAAGTTACCAAATCCATATGTTTTTTACCACTATTCAAAAGCAACACAAATTTTGAGTGAGATAAAAACGAGGGCGAGGGCGCGCGAGGCTCAGATTCGCCTTTTGACGACGCTGAGAGAGAGAGAGAGTTGTAACGAAGCGATTGGTTCAAATTCGCCTTCTGTCAGACAATAAAGGGCAAAGGCAGCTCCGCTTTGTATCTCTCGCCGTTTAGCATCTCTTTTTCTTCATCTCTCTCTTGCATAACGCGTCAAGACCTGATCTCTCTATCTCTCTCGAATCTCTCCGGCTCTCTGTCTCTCCCGAATCTCTCTGCTTCAAGAACTTGCTGTCGCGTCAAGACAGAGGTGAGAATATCGCTTACGTAGAATAGATGAATAGATCTGGTTGAATAGATCTCAGGAAAAACAAGTTTTTGAAAGAAACTGAAGTTCCAATTAATTTTACAACACACAAGGAACAAAATGAATCTGCAGTTGCTTATGTGGAGTTCCAAGCTCATATTGAATATAATGATATTGATTTTGCTTGGGAGTGTGACGGACCAAAATGAATTATTTAAGACTTTATTACTTTTTCAAGTGATGTGAATCGTACACTGGAAAACAACCTGGAAGTATCTTTGTGGGGATAAAGGGGAAAGATTCCTAGCCTGCATTAATTTTGGCACTTTGGTAATCTCAATATGACAATATGCATAATCGAGAGTATGCATGATTGATATGATGATAATCCGATAATCTCAACTATGTAAATGCATGATTGATATGATGAGAATCCGATAATCTCAACTAGTCCTCAACTCAAGAGTCCTCGCTCGAAGGGCTCCCTTATGGAATTGATTATAGACACCGAGTTGTAAGACCAATCTTATTAAGCTGTTTGTTGGATTTTGCATCGATTCTTATCAGTATTTTTTCTCCTTTTTGCATGTTTGTTGGAATCCAAACATCTAGATTCTCTTCCTTCTACTTGATTGAAAGATATGTCTTTATTTTTTCTTTTTAATTTTGTTGTTCTGTTTTGGCATTTGGGGTTTGATTCTATTGGTTGGAATGATAAAAGTCATAAAACTAGATGTATGATACCCTACGGTCCTTCATTCTTATCTTACTTAAAAAATGAAGAAATATTAGGAATTAACACAGCTTGCATATGGTACTACCCATTATCCCCTTTTGTTTTCGAATTAGAATCATTATTATTGTTATTCCTTAATCTCATTCTTCTCTGCATCTGTTTCTGAGTGCGTCCATTAAGAGAGAAAAAGAATGACATGGAGAAATAGTTGGATTCTGGAAATCAAACATACACCCGAACTTGAGAAGACGGGGAGCTCATATCTGGACACTTTTATTTGATTCTGTTGATTGGATGATTGTCTTGGTGTCTGATTTTCAATTGTTTTATGATTTTGAATTGGATGATTGTATACATAGGTATAAGTATGATTGAGTATCTTTAAAAGTTGGTTTCTTTTGGCAATTGGTTCGCATATTTTAGTCAATTCTTGACTTTGATTGTTCTTCTTCTTTTCTGATCAATTTCTTTTGATGTCTTCAGATTCTGTGATTGATTGTTGTTCTTAGAAAGGACTCAAAGGAGAGTTCTATCAAGCTCAGGAAAGGTATTGCTTCTTCTTGCTCTGGGTAATTGGTTTTCAATGATGAATTACCGTTACCCTGTTTTAGTCTTATGCAAAGTTAGATTGTTTCAATTTTTTGAGAAGCTTCCGCCATGCTTGATACTTAATTAGATTTGAAGTTTTCTTCTACTTTTGTTTACTGTATAAACTAAAAGGTTAACTATTTATTATATGATTTTGTAGGCAGGTTTTGGTTGTTGTTGCTGTGCATGTTTGTGTCTGATCTCTTATAGGATCTGCATTTCAGGTTCAGCTTTGGTTTTTGGTTATTTGGCTTGCTGCCTTCTGCATTTTTGGCAACTGCTATCACTTCCATTAAATTGGTACTCTTAGATCATCAGTATATTGTATTATTCTTTTCTGCATCTATAATTTGTTGTTGCTAACTATTCTATTCTTAGTGTGGCTTATTAACTATTATTTCTACATATCTTCAGGGCATCTGATTCTAGAACCATGTCCATGACCATGATCAAATTCTATTTGGGTAGAAAAATTCTATTTGGGTAGAATTTATCAATTACAGAAGGCAATTTGCCACAAACATTACTATAGATGTTAAGGATGAAAGCTGGTTGTCTTCTATCGATGTTTACTTTCGTGTGGCTGTTCAATAGGGAAGTTAGCTCTGTGATAATGGAATAGCTGGATGCTCTACAAAGGTATGTGCTTAGTCCCATTCCAATTGTTTAGCAATGGTACCTGGAGAATTTTATTGCTGAATATTGTTCATAATTGTTGATCTAAACCCTAAACCAATTAATTTACAAATTTGTTGCAGGAAAACAGGGATAAGATGATATGAGATTCAGAGTTTTATACTGTAGACTATGTTCAGACATTCACATGATCAAAAATGATTGGGGAATTTCTACCTTTCCTTTAGTACCTGGGTACGTTTATGGTCGTACTGATTTGAAGTTATATCAACATCTCTTTTTAAGTGTTGTATGGGGTTTACAAAGGGCTTTGGCATTCGCTTGACAAACAAAAACAGATGGCATACACCATAATTGCATTTTCATCAGGAATCTTGATGCTTCTTTGAAAAAGATATAAGGATTACATAAAGGGTAAAAATTTCAAGAATCACAAAATAGTAATAAAAAAGTAAAACCAGATGGAGAAACTATTCCATTGCTTTGTACCAAACATGATCTATTTCATCTGAGAATCTCCAGGCAATTACTTTCTTCACTTATGCAGATTTATAATGTTTGTGCTCCACTTTATCAGTATTCATTTCACTGTTACTTTGCTTAGTATATACACAATGCAATTTTGAGGTTGATTTGAATTTGCATACAAAGTCAAACAATCTAAACTTTGGCTTGCTAAAATCTTACTGCTGATTATACCCTGTTTTTATTACTGGACAGACTGGATCTGTAGAGCTACAACAATAATATTCATAACTGAAGATCATTGGTTCTATCCACCATGTCCTGTATGATCATAACAAGGAAGAAGTAACAAAGTGAAACATTAATCTATCTGCAGCATGACAGTCAGCTGGCTATTACAGGTAACAAAAAGCAAAATTCACATTACCGCCTAAAACATTAAAATCACTCAACTGAATACTTCATTGTTTGGTAAATTTATAAGTAAATCAGTGCTTAACTTTTAAATTTAGTACTGCCTCTGCCTACTGTAGAGATGAGTTGATATTTTCTGAATACTTCATATTTTGTGAGGCATGTTATACCTTATGGTATACGAATTTTCCCACTTGTTAAAGTTGGAACCTAAAATGCCTTGTTTTCTACTTGCTTGAGAAAGCAGAAAGCTTGTCCCTTGTTTTGATTCCTTTCATTCACCATGGCTCTATTTTACAAAACCAGATGTGCAGAATAATTGTTGAAGTTTGTGCATCCTTCACTCACCAATCACCATAGTCTTCTTCAATCTTCATTCACCAGTCACCACTCAGCTGAGAAACCCAGCAAAACTTTTGAGATTTTCCACGGCTCTGTTCATGGCTCTATTCCGAGGTCACAAGCCCTTGCTTTTCAAATATACTACTTCTCCTTCTGGATTTACTTATGACATGTTCTTGAGCTTTAGAGGGAAAGATACTCGGAAGAATTTTACTGGTCACCTCTACACTGCCTTGGTCAACGCCGGATATCGTACTTTCCTGGATGACCCTGAACTTGAGAGAGGGGAAAATATCAAGGAAAAGCTTGAGAATGCCATTCAACAGTCTCGGAGTTCTGTGATTGTGTTTTCAGAAGACTACACCTCTTCCAGATGGTGTCTGGACGAGCTTGTAATGATCCTTGAACGCAAGAGGACCTCTGATCATGCCGTGTTACCGGTCTTCTACAAAGTTGATCCATCTGAAGTGAGGAAGCAGGCAAAAAGTCTTGCCGGTGTTCGTAAATACCATGAAATTCAATCCTCGGAGAAGTTGAATGAATGGCGGGCAGCACTTGGGGAAGTGGCAGATCTAGCAGGCATGGTCTCAGAAAATGAAGCCGATGGGTATGCATGCAGAATATACATTTTCGATTAATTACAACTGTTAGAACATACAGATATAAGTCATCAAATTATTTCTGTATCAAATCCTTTAATTCATAGACTTCAGTGGCATATCTAATACATATTTCCTTTCGTTTGATCGGATACTGCGCTGTCTAGATCTCATTGTGGCATAGCTAATATATATTTGCTTTCGTTTGCAATTTACAAGGCACGAGGCAAAGTTCATCCAAAAAATTGTTGCAGTGATTCAAAAGAAGCTACCTCTTGTCAGTCATGTGCCCCTCATCCATGTCCAGAAGGAATTAGAGGATAAGTTATTATCTGTTAACCCTGTTCTTGATGTTGCCGAGGGGAAGCAATTGCAATTCCAAACAAGTGTGAAGCCATGGCTCCATAAGCTTAAAGAAGTTGTCTACGAGGCTGAGGACCTGTTGCAGGAGATAAATACAGAAGTTCTGAGGCAAAAGTTGGAACCTGAATCTGGAAGTAGTAAGAGTCATGGACAAGAGCTCATCTCTAGTCCTCCATCTAATGCTTTTGACTCGGCTTTTATACACCCAAAGGTAGAGGAGATTCTTAACAGACTAGACTGCATTATGGAGGGGAGAAGACTTGTCTTGGGTATGGAAGCAAGTGCTGGATACCGGGTATCACAAACAATATCTTCAACTTCTTTGGTAGAAGAGTGTGTGTACGAAAGAGATGAGGAAAAGGAGACACTTGTTAGATTGTTGGTATCAGATGATGAGAGTGGCGATAAGATAGGTGTGATTCCTATTGTGGGCATGGGTGGGATTGGGAAAACCACCCTTGCTCAGTTTCTATACAATGATGTTACAGTCAGACAACATTTTGACCTCCAAGCATGGGTTTGCGTTTCAAAAGAGTTTGATGTTCTGAGGATTTCACAACACATTTATGAGTCACTCACCTCTAAAGCTTGCCAAATCACAAACCTTGCTCTGCTTCAATCAAAGTTGAAGGCAACTGTGATGGGGAAAAGGTTCTTCTTTGTTCTTGATGACATATGGAACAGGAATTATAACCAGTTGGAATCCTTAAAGCGTCCCCTCGAGTCTGGAGCACATGGAAGTAAGATTATTGTCACTACACGCAATGAGGATGTTGCAAGTATGATGGGTACTCTTTCACCTCAACCGGACTGTCTAAAGCCAATATCTGAGGAAGATGGCTGGTTGTTATTTGAAAAACATGCCTTCAGAAGTAGAGGAGTTTGTGGACAATCACAGCTTGAAGAGATAGGAAGACAAATTGTCAGAAAGTGTAATGGCCTTCCGTTGGCCCTTAAATCCCTTGGGGGTCTCTTATGTTCTAAACTACAGTCTGATGAATGGGAAAGCATATTGGACAGTGAGATGTGGGAATTGCCACAGGAGGAGAGTGACATTCTGCCGTCGCTTTGGTTGAGCTATGTGCATTTGCCTCCACATCTCAAGCGCTGTTTTAGCTACTGTTCGATATTTCCCAAAAACTATCGACTACAAAAATCAGAGCTGGTTTCCTTGTGGAAGGCCCAAGGTTTCTTGCAACCCAAAAAGAAGAAAATAGAAGAAAAAATTGGGGAAGAGTACTTCAATGATCTAATCTCAAGGTCATTTTTCCAGCGTTCAACAAGTTCTGAACACTTTATCATGCATGACCTTATCAATGATCTAGCAAACTTTGTATCTGGAGAATTTTGTGTCAGACGGGAGGACAGTGAATTACCCAACATATTGAGGAAGACTCGTCATTTCTCATATATTGAGACAAATGGTGATAGCTTTGCAAAACTTGAAGCTATGCAAAACTTGAAGCTATACGTGAAGCTAAATATTTGCGCACTCTTCTACCTCTACCTAAATATCGATTCTATCTGGGGACTTTCTATAAAATGGAATTCCAAGAAGTACTATATGAGGTATTGCCAAAACTACAATGTTTAAGAGTGTTGAATTTATCAATGTATAACATTGAGGAACTGCCTGATGCGATTAACAACTTGAAACATCTCAGGCACCTGGACATGTCTGAAACTACCATCAGAAAGTTACCTGATACTATTTGTACTTTGTATAATTTGCAAACATTACTGTTGTGCAAGTGTCAACGTCTTACAGCACTGCCAAGCAACCTGGGACGATTGATCTACTTGAGCCATCTGGATATTGAAGGTACAAAGATAGAAAAGATGCCACCACGTATGGGCGATCTCAAGGATCTGCAGATGTTAACCGATTTTGTGCTGGACAAGTATACCGACGACCATAATTCTTTAGAGCTCAAGAAGCTTCAAAAATTACATGGAACGCTTTGTATTTCAGGGCTTTCGAAAGTTGTAAATGGCAGGGCTTTGGTGGCTGACATTGTGAGGGACAAAGAGTTTCTTATTGGATTAATTTTGAAATGGGATTATATTTGTCACAAAGACGATATGGTGAAACAAATAGAAGCGCTTGAGAAGCTCCAACCTCACCTGAACCTGGAGAGGCTTACAATAAGTGGTTATGGAGGCCAGGTGTTTCCAGGTTGGTCAGGATATTATTTTTCCTCTGCTCTTGTTTATCTTCATCTTGTTGATTGTGTGAATTGTATCGCCTTGCCACCATTGGGACAGTTACCTTCCCTCAGTGAGCTTCATATTTGTGGGGTACGCGAAGTGGTGTCCATAGGTTCTGAATTCTATTATGGTGATGGCAATTGTGTGAATAAACCATTTAGATGTCTACGCTCTTTAAAATTTGAAAACATGGGAGGGTGGAAAGAATGGTGTTATGTTGGAGGCGACGATAATGAAGGTGGTGTTTTTCCTGAACTTGTTCAACTTCATATATCAGCCTGTCCCATTCTTACTGGGAGATTAGCATTAGACAGTTTCCCGATGCTGAAAGAGGTCGACTTGAAGAATACTGAACTATCATCACTAGTCACTAGTTCACCGGACTCTAAACTCTTAAACCTGGAAAGCTTGCTGTTAAAGTGGTGTCCGAATATTGTATCTTTTCCTGATGGAGGGTTGAATGCCCAAGTTAAGGACTCTAAAGATAGTGGAATGTGAGAACTTGAGTTCATGGCCGGAACAAATGCCCTCCCTTCTCCCATCTCTTGTTGATTTGGAGGTAAACAGCTGCGGAGAATTGGAATGTAATCCAGAAGGGGGATTCCCCTCACTGTTAGAATCACTTGTCATGGGGCAATGTAAAATGCTGCATGTAGATAGAGTGCAGAATCTGAATAATGCTCTCCGGAGACTCACCTCTCTTGAAAGATTGGAAATTGACTTCAACTGGTTTTGGTTTTGCCGGTGGCCCAGCACCATCTGTTATCTCCACATCTTCGGTATGAATAGTGAGACTATTGGCGCCAAATGGTTTGACCCTCTCAACTCTCTTAAAAAATTGGAGATTGGAAGTTGCCCTGTGCTCCGGTGCTTGCCAGATAGTAGGCTACCCGCTTCTCTGAAAATCTTGGTGATTAAATTTTGCCCTGCGTTGCGGTGCTTGCCAGATTGTAGACTACCTGATGCTCTTGCTAGTCTAGAAATCCATGGATGTCCTTTGCTTCACAGACGGTGCCAAAGAGGGGCGGGCGAAGATTGGCCCAAGATAGCCCACGTCTCCCACATATGGCTCAATGATAATTATATTTAATTAGTGTAAGGTTTAGTTTGGTAAATTAAACTATGACACATGATAGACATAGAATAAATTGTCTTTATTTGTTAAAAGATGTTTTTATTTGTTTCATAACAATATAAGTGGATTTATTTGTGTTTCAAATCTTTACTAAAAAGATTTGTTCATTGGAATGAGCAATGAAGAGTTAAAATTCATACTAAATGAGCATTTTTCCTTCTTTCTACTCATCGAAAAAAAAATGGCAGAGGCAGAGAGGTTGAGATACTCAAGCCCTGTACAGTTCCTAATGGTAGTAGGAACTTGGGATTAATTGAAAATTATCGGAGAGGTCCAACTTCTGAAGATGAACTAGACGGACAAGGGGGTTGCTGGAGTTACTGAGATGAAGGGCAATGATATGACCAGTCTGTACATCATGGCAAGAATACGAGTGTACAAGATAGTTCCTCCAGCTATGTGAGAGGCCCCAGGTAAATCATTGAAATGACACAAACAACATAGACACCTCTCATGACCTCCATACCTGCTGCATATAAAATTATAAAGAACAGAGAAGAAAGATCAGATCAATTGGCATTTCAACACTGTTAACTTTTCTTTTTATTAGTCAGACAGATATGCATCAATTGACTGACCTTGAAGCTGGAAAGAATCTCTAGTTAGGGGCGTTCTGGTACTTAAACTAATGAGCGTCTGAAACCCTCAGGGCTCTTATATACTGCCCTGGAGGGGTGTTTCAGTCAATGCACTTAGAGCTGGAAACGCAAGGCCATTTTTGGTCATATAATAGAATTCAAGTACAATGTGACTGCAATTAGTGTTTGTGTGTGTAAATAAGAACAGGTAAAAGAATCAAAAGTCTGAACGATCAAGCATGTCTACCAAGGTCATTCTCCTTGGGAACCTAGCTGGCAGTCTCAGGTATGTCACGTCTTCGATCTCGACAAGCAGATGTGTTGCCACAATGACAATGCCGCCTTTCTTTCTATGCTCTGCAATGATGTACTCGAGCAGCTTCACTCCGTCAGTGTCCAATGCGACAGAGGGCTCGTCAAGCAACCAGATAGGCCTGTCGATTGCTAGCAACCTCGCGAGCTGGAGTCTCTTCCGCTGCCCCATTGAGAGCATTCTCACCTTCTCTTTGGCCAATCTGCCGAGGCCCATCAGCTCCAGAGCAGGCAGGGAATTCCCCATCTTGCCTTCGAGGACTTCAAACCACTGGACATTGTCAAGGACTGTGAACTTCTCTTTGACTGCGTCTTTGAGTGAGAGCCAGTTGAGCTGGAGCTTGTACTGGTGGAAGACTCCTGAATCTGTGATGTCATGCCCATTCCAGAGGACCTGGCCAGCAGAAGGCTTAGAAAAGCCAGCTAACATGCGCAGGAAGGTAGTCTTGCCCGAGCCATTGGTGCCCATCAGCACAAGTGCTCCACCATCATGAACTGTGGCATTTACATGACGCAAGATCTGCTGAGCATTCCTCATACAAGAGACATTGTTGAGGAGACGACAAGGAAGCGGTGGCTTTCGCAAAGACATCACAGTCTATCAAACTCAAAAACTATCAATGATGTTTTAAGTCCACCCAACAGAACCACTGCAGGAGTAACAGATTACTGTGGCAAGGAAATTCTGTTACAAAGTTATGAACTGAGTTAATTTCAACTTATAATAAGCAGAAACAGCATGATGAATAAAACGCAAACATCATAGGATAAAGGCACTATTGGTAAGAAAAGCATAGAATGGAATGCATCAAGTTCAGGGAAAAAGAAACATATAATGCACGATCACTCATGTCATAGAACCCAAATGGCTTTCTTTTCGAATTCACAATCATATATAAACTATTATCGTAAAGCACAAGCAAAGATCATAGAAGATCACAGCCCCACCCAAATACGAAATAGATGAAGATTGGTCCAATGAGGCATTTCGTCGAACAGTTATGTGCATTATTCTAACTAAAATAACCGAAAGGGAAGTAATCAAAATAAGCTCCCAGCAAGTTAGTATGAAGCTCAATTACCAGTAAAATTGCAAACACTCCTGATTGAACATCAATCTCAAACACGCTAACAAGTTAATATGTGTGCTTGGGTTGGACCTGCTTGTGTTTGTGTGTCACTGAGTCACTTTCGTGAGGCGGGAAGTATACGAAGAAAGGTTTAGTTGTCCGTCACCAACACGCACTGCTATTAGGGCTTCACGTATTATACAAGAGTCAAATGCAAAACCACCAACACATTCATAAACTGAAGCTGAAACTTACCTCCGTGCCCTCAAATAGCACTCTAGCCAAAACAGGTAAGTAGGAGGTTCAACAATCAAAAAATTTATACATAAGTAAGCCGGCTTTATCAATATTTCAAGTCAGCATTTGACTAATGATTTATTTCACTAACAAAGTTAGAAACATGATACACTCTTTCTGTTTTGCATTAATGTACCTCAACAACAAACCTAAGTGTAAACAAATAAGCCTTCCCTAAAGTAGCCGATTTCTGAACTTCAATTTCTTCTCAGATAACTATCCGATATTCAAGAGTCACACTGATCGACCGATATTACAGATAGAGATGGATAGTTCATGATATATACCTTGTCAACACCTTGGTTACAAGCATATACCAACGCGTCTGCCAAAGTCAGTCTGCCTTCAGCATCAGTGTTATCGACCTGCAAGCATAAATTGAAGCAAACACAACATTTTAGTGCTTGCAATGCTTGTAGTGCTTGTAGTACCACCACTGTTAACCTTGCATCATTAATATGATGGGAATTTCTGATAACCATACCTCAATGGTCTTTCCATTGGAAGCTGTCACAATGTCTCCAGGCCTCATACAGTCATACCTGTTCCACTTATCATATTCTCACAAGCTGCAACAATGAAATGAACCTGCACGACAAGACCAATTATTAATCCATATGTTGCACACTAATCATTAAAAACTGAAAATTTGAGGAACAAAACGTTGCAATAGGTCGAGTATGCTTTTCCCAACAGCAGAAACACAACAAAAAGAGTGATTTACGTACCTCTACACCAGATGGTTTGATTTGACCGATGGCTTTTGCTGCACCTAATACAGCTGCTGAACCTCCCATATCAAATATCATAAGCTCAATTGAACAGCCAGGCCCGGTCTTGATGTTGTAGCCGCCACTGAAAACATAAAAGATAGGAAACAATTAAGCCCGAGTGCCGAAAATTTAAACTTTTATTCCAAAAAGTACCAAACCACTTAAAGGCATTCACAACTAGAGTTCGTTACTTCGTTTGCCACATTCCTTGCTCATCTAATAAGCCCTTGGTTGTGTTTTTACTTCTTCTATTGCTTGCTTTTCTGTGAAAGAACAGGAGTTTCTGTCTCCATCTTTCAACCACGTGATTCTTGATCTCTGCCTCCAGTATTTCTCTTGCGCAGCTAGAAGCCTGTTAAGAGAGCTGTGAAGTGCTTTCTGTTCCTCATATTGTTGACTTGAACAAGTGGCTCTCATAATATCGTTCAGTTTTTCCTGAACAATTCTGAGCTCAGATCGCTGTTTATCAAAGTCACTACGATGCCATTGCATGAGCCGGCATGCTTAATCTTGCCGCCAATCTGCTAAACATGTTTCCAGTAGTAGGCCTTGCCCATTCTTGTATAAGAAACGAGGCATTAGAGGCAAGAACGCAAAAGACACGTGTGTTTGGGCATTTGGTTTATGTAAATGTCACTTTGTCTTCGAGTTTTATTCCAATGGAGTTTGATTCTATCATTTCCCGTAATCGACACATCTCAAACTAAACTGCGTATTTGCTTGTGTTATCGTATGAGATTGAGACCGACTCACCAACAAGTGAACGTTAGTAACAATACCCCAATGACCCAATCTCTTATGAAGAAGCAGTTTGAACACATGCAACCAACTTGAGAAGCATAACGTACTAGTCTTACTCTTCATAACAGATAGACAACAGAGAATGAAACAACTTAAACAAGTCAATAATAACAAGTATTGCCGTAATCTAAAGACAAAGAGTAGGTATGTGTGGAAATGTCCTCATAAAACATCCTTACGGAAAAAAAATAAAATAAAAATTCTCCTAATAGCACTGGGTGTAGCGTCTTTGCTTCAAGCAAGAGTACAAGACGGTCATGCTCTTAACCCCGGATACTTCCGCATCATCTCTCTGTGGCGGTCAAGATCTTTTTTAGTGAACCATTCACAGAAGAAACCCGGTTCCGATCGCGACTCTGGCTCGGGGTTTGTCTCTGAAGTTGTTTCTCCTCTTCTTGATTTTAAGTCCTTGACATCCCTTTGTTTACAGGGCCTTGAGGGCAACAAAGGGCCGTCGTAATAGAGGCACTTTAAGTTGCAGTAGCGGGTGGTGTACAACTTGCCACAGTTCCCACACATCTTCGGCTGGTTTTCCCCTGTTTGTGGTGGGCTGCTGCTTCTAATTCCACCTCTTAATGGCTTTGGTTCTTCTTCTTCTTCTTTGTGGATCCGACCTGTTTGTTTGTGGTTCAATTGTTATATACCAAACATCAAAAGAATGAACAAGGCCAAGCACATTTACTTCACTCATCACACACAAAGCTGTCATAAAAAAAACCAATAGAATTGTTCATAGATCCGATGATCAACTAACCTAGCTATTATAAGGAATATGCAAACCTAGCTGCAGATATCCATAAAGAAACGCACCATGTAAATGTACAAATACAAACATATGTTCAATACGCTATCTGTATATCTATTGCTGCCATGTATTAGGAACAAACATACAAACTCAGAGAATTCTACCTGTCGTAATAAATCAACAAATTCGGTAAACACAAACCAAATTTTAATATTTCCAACATAAACACAGACTTACTTTCATGCAAATATCTGGAAGGGAAAAGAAAAGGAATCAAACGACTCTTCTAGATCGATAACAGGATGAACCCTAAAACAGTAAAAGAAATATATACCAGTTGGAGCCAAAGGACGATCTTCTTCCGGTTGGTGGTAGTCGGAGCCTAGTTTCGTGGTCATGCCTGTCGACGGTGTCAAAGAGGAATTTAGCTTTTGGATTTCCATCTTTCAAGTTTGTGTAACTTCTGTCAGAACGATTATTTTGATGAACAAGGGGATGGGTCCTATATATATTGACGTTCCGTTTTGCTTTTGGAATCCCTGATTTCATAAGCTAAATTAGGAAAAGAATAATACCTATATTTATTGTCGGTTTTGTTTTGGAATCAATTTGGGCTTTGGTGGCCCAGATCAAATGCCAATTA
The DNA here is from genome assembly GCF_000184155.1 of Fragaria vesca subsp. vesca. Taxonomy (NCBI): domain Eukaryota; kingdom Viridiplantae; phylum Streptophyta; class Magnoliopsida; order Rosales; family Rosaceae; genus Fragaria; species Fragaria vesca. The sequence goes on from NC_020491.1 coordinate 731,127, forward strand.
CAAGTTTGCTTAGTTGCCCATTTTTAAATTTTTATACTAGTAAAAATAATAATAATATCTTTATGATTTAGCTGAAAATTTATAGGGTTGATCTACATATATAAATTTAAAAACTGAATGGATGAGATGCCAAAACGTGATCGAAAAATAGATCTTTCAAACAAGAAACCGAAAACTCATCAAGTAGTCCTTAACTTAAAAGTCGTTACTAGAAGGGCTCACTTAAACGTATTAGACAAATTATTTCTAAACTAACTAGGAATTGAAAAAAGTTATATGAATTTGCTCTACAACATTAGGTAATTATTTCTAGACTAACTAGGAATTGAAAAAACTTTAGGCAAAATTGCTCCTACAAACATTAGGTAAGTTGAACCCCATACGTGATTTCTTAAGTTAAACCTTTCCCTCGTGCCTCTCGTTCTCCATTCATGTACTATTTCATTATTAGACAAATTATTTCTAGCTAGATCTAGCTAGATTGACTAGGAATTGAAAAGGCTCCTACAACAATTAGGTAAACCCTTATGCGCACTTTCTCCTACAACAATCAGGTAATTAAGTTGTTGTATAAATATGGGTACACACACTAATAAGTTTTATCTCGTCCCTCGTTCTTTATTATGATGTCTTGACGGAGTAGTGAAAATAAGTTGCAAGGAAGCCAAAGAAGTACGATGAAGTTCTACAAGGGGACAACCACTCTTGCCTTTAAATACAAGCATGGCATTGCTATTGCCGCTGAATCCAGACTTACAACCGTGGAGATTAAAGGATTATATGCTACCCTAAAAGCTATATGTAAGTTACACACTTTTTTCTTCAATAATCAAGATGAGAACCTGTGTGTTTAGGTCGTTGTGTTTATATAGAATCTAATAAAATGTATTTATATTTTCAGTAAAAGATGAGGAGACTAAAGTTTTACCATTGAACTCCGAGAAAAACGTAGTATGTACACTTACGGGGAATTTTGAATATTGGTATAAGATGTACAATGATATAGCGACGAAGGTAACTAGTTAGCACCTATAACTATCCTTGTTTCTTTTTGTTTTGTTTTGATTTTGTAAAAAAAGTGAGCGAAACTAAGCATACATGTTTGAAATAACATGTTTGTATACACAGGCGCCTGCACCTATATCATCAGCTGAAGATGCTGCGGAAAAAGCATACACGCATATGAAAGAAATAAGCCACGAGGATTTGGAAGATTACAAGCAGAACTATCGTCAAGAGTTGCAGTTTGGAACCATAATTGCCGGATGCAAACAAGTAACGAATGGTTTTTTTTTGTCATTAGAACTTTTTATTTGTCTAAATCTCTGATGATTAAAACTGATTTTTGTTATAAATTAATTGGGCGTAGGGTCTTCAACTACATTGCTTGAGACTAGACGAGGAAAATAATGTTGCAAAACATGAGTTAAATGTTGGAGCACTAGGATCTGGTGCTAGATATGCTATGTGGGTTCTGCTGGACGGGTATATTTCTTTTTGTTTTGGTGAAATATATTGACAAACTACGTACACTTGTATTGTATATTCCCTGTACTAACCAAATTTTCTTAATTACGACAGTCACCCTTTTGATTCCTATGGTGAAACCAAAGACTTAACAGAGCAAGAAGCTATTGACTTAGCCATGAAAGCTGCATTCTGTGCAACCGTGTTTGATCCATTTAGTGGTGGATATATTAGGGGTACAGTACTCTCTCTCTCTCTCTCTCTCTCTAGCTGTTACAGTTTTACCAGTGTTGGTTAATGTTATCCATCTCGTTTCTCACATTTACTTTGGTTTTTTCTTTTCTTTTTTGCTGTTGCATTGGATCAGTATATCTCATGGATGAAACAAACGAGGTCGGATGCCGTGAAGTCGCATGTGAAAACCCGTTGGATGTTTACTACGCAAATTACAATCTCTACGACATGGATGAATGCACGATTTTCTTGCTGTACTCTACAAAAATCAAACCATATTTTGCGGAAGATGAGCTCAATGACCTCATGGGCGCGCTCTGGTATAAACTCACAAATAGTTTAACAAGTGTGTGCTGTGTGCGTGTGTTTATATTATCATTAAGTTTATTTGCTGTTTTAACTTTTGCAGGCCAACATGGGAAAACAAGAAGGATCATATCTATGCAAACCATTTGGTAGCAATGAAACGAGACTTCTATTTCCATCGAATCGTGATGAGCTCAAGAGAAGTGGCGAAAAAGGCTTATGATCTTATCAACAGAGAATTAGCTCCCCAGCGTGATCCTGTGGCTCTAGGAGGAGAGTTTCTAGCTTGCGAAATAGAGTTGGACCCTGATGATTATATCACTATTTATGTTGAGAAAAGCTCCAAGAATTTGTTGCAAATCATACGCGATTTAGAAACTCCAGACAATTTAGACTACTCCTAGTTAGGTCTAGGGATGACAATAATCTCCAGCGGGTAGGGTACCCACGGATATTCAACCCTAACGGGGAAGATATACGAGGATAAACGGGTGACGAGTATGGGGATCCTCAGTATTCGGATTTTTGAATCGGGTACGGGGCGGGTATGATATTTTGATATTCGTCCCCGTCCCCATCCCCACCCATTTAGCATGGAAATTAATATTGTTTTATATATATATTATTTATATAGAAAATTTCATATAAGTGTACCTTGAGACATTTTCTTCCGTATAAGTCCACATCAACATTTTTACCCATACAAGTCCACTTTGCAGGCTCAATTTTTTTTATCATGACTATCTTACCCTTATTTTTCAAAATATCTCATATCTCTCTCCTCTGTTTCTCACGTCTCACCCATTCATTTGGTTCTCTCTCTCTCTC
>NC_020491.1:733981-751103 GCF_000184155.1 Fragaria vesca subsp. vesca
CTCTCTCTTCTCTCTCTCTCTCTCTCTTCTCTCTCTCTCTCTCTCTCTCTCTCTCTCTCTCTCTCTCTCTCTCTCTCTCTCTCTCTCTCTCTCTCTTCGTTACAAACCAGATCTGATCCATCATCGATTCAACCTCTTGACAAAGCCGCCTCCTCGCTGATTCAACGTCGTCGGAGCTTCGTCGCACCTCTCCCGCCGACTCTTTCACCTGAGACTCGCGTTTTTTGAGCAGTTGCCGACCTACAGGAGATTTTGGAGGAGTTACACCGCGGCGACGCCTCGACTCCTCTCCGGATACCACAGCTCAGCAAGCCGACGCCTTGACTCCAGAAACCGCACCGACGCCTCGACTTCGGTGCAAGGGGACGGGCGAAGATTTATGTTCTCCGATCTACTCTCGGTTACCACCCAGCGAAGCCAGCCACTACGTCTCTAGAAGCCGCATGAAGTCACCGGAGACTCTTGCCGGAGGTCGCCGGAGACGTTGCTACAAAGGAGGTTGTCAGAGGTGAGAGTGGGTTTTGGTGGAGGTGAGAGTTGGTTTCAGTGGAGGTGTGTAGTTTTTGATATGTTTGGTAGTAGGTTTTGGTGGAGGTGAGAGTAGGTTTTGGTGGTGGTGAGAGTAGGTTTCAGTGGAGGTGAGTGTAGTTTTTGATGTGTTTGGTAGTAGGTTTTGATGGTGGTGAGAGTAGGTTTTGGTGCTTGGTATCGATAGTAGCTTTTGTTGCTGTCGATAGTAGCTTAGCTTTTGTTGCTACAGGTAGTAGCTTTTGATGGTGGTGAGAGTAGGTTTTGATGTGTTTGGTAGTAGGTTTTGATGGTGGTGAGAGTAGGTTTTGGTGCTTGGTATCGATAGTAGCTTTTGTTGCTATCAATAGTAGCTTTTGTTGCTATCAATAGTAGCTTTTGTTGCTACATGTAGTAGCTTTGTTGTTGGTAGTAATAACTTTTTTGTTTGAGGTAATAGATTTTGTTGTTGCCAGTAGTAGGTTTTGTTGTTGGCAGTAGTAGCTTTTGTTGTTGGCAGTAGTAGCGTTTGTTTGTGACGATAGTATCTTTTGTTGATAATGGTAGTATCTTTTCTTGCTGGCAGTAATAGCTTTTGTTGTTCGCTGTTGTAACTTTTGTAGCTAGGGATAGTAACTTTTGTTGTTGACGATAGTAGTCTTTGTAGTCGGCAGTAGTAGCTTTTCTTGCTAGGGATAATAGCTTTTCTTGCCGGCGGTAATAGTTTTTCTTGCTGGCGGTAATAGTTTTTCTTGCTGGCGGTAGTAGCTTTTGTAGTCGGTGGTAGTGGTAGTAGCTTTTGTAGTCGGTGGTAGTAACTTTTCTAGCAGGCGGAAGTAGCTTGTCTTGCTGGCAATAGTAGCTTTTCTTGCTGGCGATAGTAGTTTTTTTTGTTGACGGTAGTAGCTTTTGTAGTCGGGGGTAGTAGCTTTTCTAGCTAGGGATAGTAGTTTTTCTTGCTTGCAGTAGTAGTTTTTCTTGCTAGCGGTAATAGCTTTCGTAATCGTCAGAAACCTCGCCGGAAGTCGGCTGGAGACATCACCGGAGTTCGTTGGAGACCTCACCGGAGATCTGCCGGAGACTTTTCTGGGGAGGAGAGTGGTTGTTGATTTTTTACAATTATGGCATTTTTGTAAATATAAGAGAGAAAATCTAATTTTTTTAGTTGGATGTCAGTTTGTAATTTAGTTGAACTTCAATACCTTTATTTAAGCTTGGGCGGACTTATGTGTGTAAAAATGTTTAGGTGGACCTCTATAGGAGAAAATGTCTCAAAGTGGACTTCTATGTAATTGGCCCTTATTTATACATAGATATTTATGTAAAATCTTTTGTAATATTTTTTTTACTATGATTCTCTTAATGAATATTCATAAAAACTTCATTTTTAACCGAGACTTATATTCGTTTTTGTTGGATTGAATCAAGAAACTTATTTATATATGTATTTGATTTTATTTTTATATTTCTATATTTCATAATTATTGTTAAAAAATTAATTATTACATAATTGTTAACGGGGATCATGACGGGTATGGGAACGTACGTAATCCCCAAAAGGGACGGGTACGGGGAATACTCATTATCTAATTACGGGGAATGAGACAGGTATGAGAATAAGGAATAAAAAATGGTACGTGTATGATATTTTGATACCCTGACCCTACCTTACCCTTTTGCCATCTCTAGTTAGGTCAAACTTGGTTTGGAGGTTGAAATTTATTAATTTCATGTTTTGTTTTGGACAACTCTCTTGAGGGGTGTTTTGGTCAATGCACTTGGAGCTGGAAACGCAAGGCCATTTTGGTCATATAATAGAATTCAAGTACAATGTGACTGCAATTAGTGTTTGTGACTTGGTGTGTGTAAACAAGAATAGGTAAAAGAATCAAAAGTCTGAACGATCAAGCATGTCTACCAAGGTCATTCTCCTTGGGAACCTAGCTGGCAGTCTCAGGTATGTCGCGTCTTCGATCTCAATAGGCAGATGTGTTGCCACTATGACAATGCCGCCTTTCTTTCTATGCTCTGCAATGATGTACTCGAGCAGCTTCACTCCGTCGGTGTCCAATGCAACAGAGGGCTCGTCGAGCAACCAAATAGGCCTGTCGATTGCTAGCAACCTTGCGAGCTGGAGTCTCTTCCGCTGCCCCATTGAGAGCATTCTCGCCTTCTCTTTGGCCAATCTGCCGAGGCCCATCAGCTCCAGAGCAGGCAGGGAATTCCCCATCTTGCCTTCGAGGACTTCAAACCACTGGACATTGTCGAGGACTGTGAACTTCTCTTTGACAGCGTCTTTGAGTGAGAGCCAGTTGAGCTGGAGCTTGTACTGGTGGAAAACTCCTGAATCCGTGATGTCATGCCCGTTCCAGAGGACCTGGCCAGCAGAAGGCTTAGAAAAGCCAGCTAACATGCGCAGGAAGGTACTCTTGCCCGAGCCATTTGTGCCCATCAGCACAAGTGCTCCACCATCATGTACTGTGGCATTTACATGACGCAAGATCTGCTGAGCATTCCTCATACAAGAGACGTTGTTGAGGAGAAGACGAGGGATCGGGGGCTTTCGCAAAGACATTGCAGTCTATCAACTGATAAGAAGCAAAAGCAGCATGATGAAACGAAAAATCGGTCATAGAATGGAAAGCATAAAGTTTAGGAAAAACAAACATATAATGCACGAATCATTCGTGTCATAGAACACAAATGGCTAAAACGTGAGCTATTTCTTTTCGAATTCACAATCATATATTAACTATTATCGCAAAGCGCAAGCAAAGATCATAGAAGGTCACATCCCCACCCAGATGCTCCATAACACGAAAATCAAGGCTAAATACGAAATAGATGAAGATTGGTCCAATCAGGCATTTCGTCAAACAGGTTATGTGCGTTATTCTACAGAGATGAATACTAAAATAACCGAAAGGGAAGTAATCAAAATAAGCTCAGCAAGTTAATATGAACTCAATTACCAGTAAAATTGCAAACACTCCTGATTGAACATCAATCTCAAACACGCTAACAACTTAACACTTTCTGGTTTTCCCTGACCGAGTTTGAAAAATACGATAGAAATGTGAAACATTACGAATCCAACAAATAACAGAAGCAAATTAAACTTCATAACCCATCAACAACAAGAAACACATTGTTCATTCTGTAAAATGAAATTAACAAACAGGGTAGCGGCAGAGCTTTCATACCAGAACAGGGTAGTAGTCCGTCACCAACACGCACTGCTATTAGGGCTTCACGTATTATTCTTTTATTAAGCCCAAACCCAAACGCTGCAAATCCTGCAATCAAGGAGCTGAGATTAGAATATTGCATTAACACAGATGCACATAAATCTTTATATCTTAACCGATCATCACTCTTTGTTACGACACCATGTATACACGAATTTTTGTTTTCTTATGAGAGAAAAGTGAAAGTGAACTTTCGATTTTTAACCTTCGCTTCTAACTCACTCTTCATCGGTTAATTTTTCTAGTTTAGACTGGCGTGAAATGTCCCCAAATTGGATGAAGATTGTCATAACGTTCTACACTGTGTTGATGAATCTCTTGTATCAAGCCTCATATTATAGGTAGGCGAGACTCAATTCAATTTGATCCAAGTCGTCTGTAAGTCTGTAACAATAGGCCAGACACATACATATATTTTCATTGAGAGCTTGAGTGCCCACTAGAAACACTCAAAACACCTCGAGGTACAAATTTATCGACAGAAAGATTGGTATCAACTCTTGACCACAATAGTTGGTTATCTCAACTGCTACCATCATCACTATGTTCTTTTCAAACATGCAGCAGAGTATAGTAATTTTTGCCACAAACTCCAGAATATTTACCACTATTTTCCAAATAAAGATTGTTCTAACCCATACTGAAGTGAGAAAAAAAGAAATTGGGAAAGGGTATTATGGGAGGCTCAGATTAGCACATATAGGCCAGACAAGGGAAAAAGGGAAGCCGCCGTGGCTGCAACCAAACACGGTTGCCGGCGAAAATGACAAAAGCGTCATTTCACCGGCCATCCGGGGTCGCCTCGCCAGAACAAACGGCCCCCCCTAGAACCGCAATGCCCCTATTTCCCACACTCCGAAACTTCATCGTCACAGCCTCGTTGGGTTTAGGGTTTAGAGAGAAAGAGAGAAAGAAAGAGAAGAGATACATATATACACACACACACATACACATTATGTGTGACACATTACAGAGAGAAAGAGAGAGAGAGAGTGTGGAGGGGCCGGAACTCATCGGCTCCGGCGATGACCTTGAGAGATCGGCGGCGGAGCCTCGTTCTTTGATCGGAGTGTGATTGAAGACCTAATTTTGGGGGATAGCTACATATTTATAGTCGCCTCACTCAGCCCTGTTGGGTTTATTACCTCTTTGCCCCTCTTACAAATTTAGTGGGTCGCATAAGCGGACTGGGCCTGAGCGGGCTAGGCGGAGGTATTATTGGGCTAGGCGGAACCTACGATGGTTGGGCCTAGGCAGGTTAAGCGGCCCACCTTCAAAACAATTTAGCTAAAAAGCGGGTCTTGGATTCTTCAAAGCAATGACCTGCACTTGTTTTTCGATGTGGTAAAGAAAAAATACTACACGAAAAAATGGTGGCAAGCTGAGTCTATGATCCACGGCTTGAAAAAAATGGGGTAGAGGTTGGTTTTCTTCGAATGCAATTTACATGGCTGCTCGACCCTTCTGATGGAGTACAGACTTATGCACAACTTCCCCGCTCGAGCTAACAAAGTAGGTGACCTGCAACACCGAAAAGTGAACACATAAAAATGCATCAGTTGGTTAACTAAGGAATTGGCGGATTGCCGTGTTTTGTGAAATAGAATTGCAACGAAACACCAGACGATAGGAATACGCACCATTTCTAGAGAGCTGACTCTATGAAGAAGAAACTCGACCTCTGAATCTCTGTGTGGTTGCAAGGGTAAGGAAACAAAGTATAGTCAACAAGAAGTTGCATGTATAAGATAAAATGTGGATCAAACTAAGGGTATACAGAACTGAAATGTTCACCTTCTTAGTACTGATGTCTCAGAAGTTAGTGCATTCATTGAGCCCGGGTTCCCAATGTAGCTCAGGCTACCTTGTTGGACATTGCTAGTGCAACCCTGTCCACTGATATACGCATTCTGGAGGACATAGAGACAAGGATTACAAAGTTTTGAGTAAGATTTGTCATCTGACTTATGATCGGATACAAAGAACTACCGGTTCTTACCACTTCATATTTCATAAAACTATGGTGTAGAGACTCAACAACTTGTTTTGCTTCCATTCCCTCTTCATTATCACCGCATTTAGCCAATGGGTGGAAACCAACAACTATGCGCCTATATGCAAAACGCATTACAGCAAGTTAGCGATTGGAAGTTATCCTAAACTTCACTCAGTTGAGCAATCAGTTCTTAAGATCATCTCTTTTATACTACAAGAATCAAATACTTGAACCAAAAATTAGAACAAGAAATCAAAATCTTTGAATTGCATTGCCAAGATTATAGTAAATGTGAAACCAGAAATAATACAAGTCATCAAATAGAAGTGTCCAATGTATCAATATTTGGAAAAACGTTTCTCAAATTCCTTCCACCTTTTTTGGGTTTTGAAATCTTATGGATCACCAGGAATAGGAATTAACAAGAAATAGACAAGGCCATACAGTAGATTAATTTTACCAGTCACTGCTGGTTGCCTCTAGTGTCCTTGTCAGCCAATGTAATTGATTGTATCCAAACTCACTTGATGTTTCCGAGATTAAAACCTTCCCCTTTGAAATAAGTTCGTAAGAAATAAGAACCCAGAAACTACATACATATATACAGATCAAGGATAAGTAACATATGAGAAGGATGAGGATGAGGCAGAAACAATTTACGGCTTGAAATGATTAAATGGACAATCGCCACCTATTAGTGAAACATGAATTACAGAAGGATATGACTAACATATGAACTGATCATGGATTACTATCAGGTAACTTTTTTTTCTTATTCCAAAGAGACAAAACATATGATCTAATAGTAACTTCAAATATACATAAAGCTGTCATGAACATCAGTGCTCAACATGAACAAGATGAAAGGAGCTAAGCCAATGCCAAAATGTAAATATGATTGGACTGATTAATGGAACAACAACCCAATGCGTACCTCAATTGACCCAGTATCCACACCAATGAGGTCTAAGGTTTTCTCATAAGGTAGTCTTATCTGCTTCTGGAAGTAACCCCCTCCATATCTGCCTGATACTGTAGTAGTATACCAGGGAACCTTCAGTGATGAAAAATGCAGGGTACCCTGTAAAAGAGTACATCCAGAGCTGTTGCTAACACTTACAAACCATTGAAACTTTACTAGCAACTAGAATCGAGGATGCAGCTCAAGAAACTGAGAAGAAGAAAACGACCCTACATTCTGCATGAGTGGATCATCCTTCCCAAGATCACTGATATCCACCACAAATTTTGCCTTGTACTTCTTTGCCACCCTCGCCATCTTTTACCAACAAGAAGGACCACAATTAAACCAGTAAAAAGGAAATCTTGAAAAGGCAATTAGTAGATGAAGAATGTGGTAAATGTCACTTTCAAGATATAGTAGTTCATAACCAAGAATCTAATACAAATGAACCACCAAAGCAAAGGTGACAAACTTAAAAGAATCAAAACCCACGACCCCACTCCTCAAATAAATGCCTTATTCTTGACCCCATTAATTCTCAGAAAGGTGTAGAGGTTTAGCTTAATTTTTCACAAGGGTGCAGGAAGATTCCTATGCAAACAGTACATAGATGCTTATCCTTATCTTTATCCAATCTTCCCAACATTTCTACCCAGCACCCAGTTTGGAACATCCAACAACATTAGCAAACAATAAAGATCGTCACTTTATACAATAGGAGACGAAACGAGCTATATACCCCCCAACAAGCAAAAACTAAACACTACGCAAATCGAAATATGCAAGAAGCATTACGATTCCAAGAAAACTTTTACCTGTTTGAGAAGATGGGTCTGTTGCTTGAGAGGTCTGAACCCTCCTCTGACGCTGATGAAGTAAAGATCTCTGCTTTCACTTGTTCTATGGAGGTACACAGAGTTCTGAGGCTGACCTAGTTGAAAGGCAAGGTAGAGACATAAGCAGAGACTCACTTGCGCCACTATAGTTGGAACCCATAATGGTTTCTTCTCCATTTTTTATCACACTCCCTCTGTCTCTGACTCTCTGAGTGCTCAGTGTCCACTTATAGTTCTGATCTCATGAATGAAAACCTAAGACATCCCACAGTAGTATATACTTTAAGTCGATAATATTATGATCATGTGCGTGTCGCGTCACGAATAAGATACCCGAAACAACTGAATGCATCGTTAGCTTTTACTTGTGAGAACAAGACAATGAGATTGGTGTTATTATTCTGAATGGGGCCAACATGTGTTAAATTCTTGACTGTTCGTCCCTGTCAGGTAGTATGGATTTTTCAGGGCTCTGCTGTTTGTTGAAGATGAAGTAAATTACTGTAAGCAAATAACTGAAGGAATATGCTTCATTTTCAACATGTCATTGTGTATGTCATATATGTAGGTCATGGCCTTCCCCTTTTCTTTTCACCTGAGATATGTATGTACAAAGATTATTCTGACCAAGATATAAGAAAACTGCATTCCAAAGGCACCAGACATTGGGAAAGAGATACTCTTATCAATATAATTTCTTTCTACACTAATCCGCAGTTTTAAAAGCTCATTTGTTCCTACAATGTGTAAAAAGCACTATTTCCCTTTTATCCCGTAAGAAATAGGATGCTAAAGTACAGTATACATAAGATCTAAGTCATGCCACCATCTCCAGTGCAGTAGACATATCCCAACACTTCGAAAAAGTTTCACTTCCAGCGAGCTCTTCAAACTCAGTTTCTTCATCCTCAAAAGCCTGTTGCTTGCTTTCTTTCAGTCCAGGGTACCTGGCCTCAACCCGAACCATTAATAATGCCAGATAGAACATTGGCAATACAATCAAGAATAATCTCAAAAAGCAATCCTGTGCCACTATCAGTGACCAGTTCAATGTTACAATCACCAGTATATACAAATGAAAACATTACTAAGTATACAGTGGCAGCACTTTTTTAAAATGAGATAACTACTGCAGGGGTACACCGCCTTTTGAGAAGTTTCTAGTTGAACGATTGCACCCTCAGGGAGCTAGATTGAACAACCTGGCATCATGTCAAGCATAACTTCCCTCACAACACAGCAACTCGTCCAACTAACAGTGCTCCTCAATTTTAGATTTAGTTGCTGATCCATCTTCTTTTCCGAGCTGGCCGTTCTGGTTTGATCTCAGATTCTACCACAGGAGGGTCACTATTAGGGGAAGGCAGCAGTTCGGTCTCAATCTTTTTGATTGTTGATGGTTCTTTTTCGCTCGGCAATGGAAGCTTGAACCGCTCACTTCGTTTCTTCAACTTCTCAACGGTGTCCAGGTGACGGCCCTCCAATGTCGTGTCTGTATCTAATGGTTTTGTGTCACCATCCTTAATATCCTGATCACCAGCATTCTCCTCAGGCAATGGATGTTGGTTATCAACAGCCTCAACAGGCTTGGAAGAATCATCTGGAAGTTTACTGCCATCTGAGGATCCCCTATCAAGCTCTTTGAACTTTGAGGTAGAGGATGACTTACTTAAGATGCTGAAATCCCTCTCCTTCTGACTTGTCCATCGTTCCAATTTGGAGCGCCCCTTTTTTAAATCCTGCTGCTCATCATCAGAGGAAGCATCTTCCCTGTGCCTTTTAGAAGAGTGACCAACTCCTTGCTCACGGGTGCCTTTCAAGCCCTAAAAGGGCAAAAGAAGCAATCATGAGAAGAGAGCCCAACTCAATCATCCATTATCATCAACCAGGGTCATATACAAAATTTCAAAAGCCAAAAAGGGATTATGAACAACAACTGGCAAAATGTGCATGGGATTATCCGGGATTAGTGAAAAAGTTATTAGCTAGTAACATGTTGATCTACTTGTTATTGTTTATCCTACTGCCCTCCTGTACTACCCTCCTACTGCTCAAACCATAAACCTCATTTTAAGGGGAAATGATACATATAGGCTGGCTCAAATGCAGCTAACATGTGTCCATTGTTAAGAAAAAAAGTATGTGCACTGGTCTCAGTAAAAAAATGCGCTTCTGATCATGCAGAGGTTATAGATGTGAAGATTTCAACAGCAGAAGCCATCACAAATTAGGCGAAAACTAAGTTACTAATACAACCTTCCAATTTTGGTTTTTGTTTTTAATCTATTTTTTTTACAATGGAGAAAGGAAGAACTGAACCATCACTCAAGCTTGAAACATAAAAGAAAATAGGTCCAAACAGTCTATGCTACAGATTGTCAGAGTTATGCATCATTAAGTGTAGGATTCCATTGTTGTGAAAAAGAAAAAAGAAAAAACTGAGATTTGATTATATGTCATCCAAATCAAGCTTGCACCCTATCTACCTTATTTCTGAAGGAAAGAAGAGAAATACAATAACTATTTGAAGAAACAAACAAACAAATTATGCACGAGACCTGATGTCAAGAATGGTACATACCATCTCCTTGCTACGGCCACTTTGGTCGTCTTGATGTCTTTTGGAAGTGATTGAAGTGCTGATATCAGCAATTTCAATTTCTTTATTCCTTCTTGAATTCTCTTTATGTTTTCTATCATGGACCTTTTGACTATCAACACGTTCATTGCGAGTACTTGATCTCTCTTTTCCAGATCGTCTCTCATCAATATTCATTTGATTTCCCCGTGCATGAGCATCCTCACGTCCCCTATGATGTGAACTTTCCTCCTCAACCCTATCCCTTCTTTTGGACTGCTCACCATGTCGCACAGTCTCTTTATTTTGGTGCTCCTTATCAGAGCCTTTGTTTTCATCCTTCGCCCTAGCATGGCCTACCCATGCTTTGTCTTCTGAAACACGCCCACCCCTTACAGAAACTCGACCATCATCTCTTTCCCTCTTTGGTAGATTTTCTTCATGTGATTGCTTAAGCCTATGCCACTCCTCCCTTTCTCTTTGTCTGTCACCTCTCTCCCTCTGCAACCAGCTTTCATCTTTGTGCCTGACAGAGTGGTGGTCATCAGGATTATCCCTGACTTTCTGCTGGTCATCTCTTTTACGCTGATCTAAAACTTCATCCCTTTCACGCTTTCGGCGAGTGGTAGTATCTCTGTGGCCCTGTAGAAGTTCTTCTTTATCTATTTGGTCCCTCCTCATGTATTCCTCATCTTTCCTTCTCTTGCCATGGTAATCATCTATATGTTCATACCTGCCCTTCAGACTATCTTCTCTTTCCCTGGGTCGTGATCCCACATCCTTATCATAAAAGACCCTATAGCTGCCATTATCTAACTGCTTTCTTGACTGCATATACTCATCTTTGTCACTCCTCTCACTTTCACGAATCTTACTCCTGTGCCTGGATCCCATTTCATCACCACGTTCCCTCTTCCGTGGTTCTTCAGTTCTAATCCTTCTGCTATAAGGATCATCATCCCTCCTTTGCCATGCTCCATCAAGAATTTCCCTCTCTTTACGCCTATGAAGCGCATCATTTTTAAATTGTGAATGATGAACAGAGCTAGGATCCCAATCCCTATACGGATAAGAACCCTCCCTCCCTTTGAGTAACATTTGATTTCTATCCGGTTCTGGTCTACCATCACGGCCTTTTCTTTGGAATCCCTGTTCCTTTTCATCAAGGTGACTCTTGATGCCTCCAGAGTGAGATGAACGTCCTTGAATTACTTCCTCCTCAACTCCATCCCTCCACTTCTGATAATCCCTACTGCTTCCTGATCTTGCTTTGCTGTTGTCACTACTTCTTGCAGCCTTGGAGTCTTCACCATCATCAAGTTCTTCATCAGCAGACTGTTCAACTCGTGAAGTCAACTTTTGATGGTTTGGAACTCCATCATTTACATTCGCAGCCATTTCCTCTTTTTCCATTCCAGAGTTTTCATCACCCGGTAAAGGCTCATCTTGGTCACCGCTTCTATGCTGAACATTTGACTCACGGGCAGCCCCATGTGAGACAGGAGATGAGATCAAAGGACTTCGTCTGCCAGCCACGCTTTCCACTGATCCTTCCTTTTGATTGTCAGGAAATTTCATGTCTCTTGTACTCCTAGGAGATCTGTCACGTGCTCTTCTCTGTGTACCCCTATTTTCTCCAAAACTACCACCAGTAGAACTGGGAGTCTGGTCCCCAGAACCAGCACGTTGGACTGGCCCTTCTGGACGGAAGGGCAAACTTTCAACGTCTTCTGGCACACTACCATTGAATGGCCTTTTCCTTCCAAGTGAATCACTCTTTCGGTTATTGTGCGCGTGTGGAAAACCATTGGAGTAGGTCTTGTCATCCTGTCGAAGGTCTCCCTCACCAATAGCACTTCCATCCTCTTTGGAAGGATCATTTTCAGTTCCGTCTGGGATATCATTTCGTGCAGAGGAATCATCATCTAAAGAGTCCTGCAAGACAATCTGTTTAAGATACAGACCACTAGTTAGCTTCTATGACAAAACCTTAGATACAAGCACATAGGGACAGAATCAACACACTAAAGAATGATTTGATTAGTACTTCAATGACAGCATCTGAGTCACGCATTCGCTGTGGCCGGTTTTCACATGAGGGGAAACGTTCACCATAACCACTTTCCACCTGTATTGCTCTTCCAGTTGGCTGGCATAAGATAAAATTACCCAATGAGATTTAAAACTAAGCTTTAATGATATATATAGTTACAAAATTAACACATGCTGTCAAAGCATGCAGATATCAAACAATATATTTATCTTGCAGACCAATATATCTATCTTGAAGAATATAAAACTGTAACAGGCAAGATATAGTTTGTAAGGAAGAAAATTGGAAGTCTATACATACAATAGGCGGACGCATGCGAGCAGATCCTTTTGCAAAATCACTTTGCCCGCCCTCTGACTTTCCCAGGTTTGTATTAGCAGTAGGAAAGTCATGCATACCAGTTGCTGCTGCCAATTCTGGAGGCAGATCTGGATCATATTCCTGTGATGTAACTTTTCTATCAGTTCTATCAAAATTTGATTGCGGTGAAAAAACAATGCAAGAAAAGATGAAATGCATAGGTTCTCACAAGATGCATAACCTCTCCCTTACCTGTTCTGTTCGTCCACTTTCGTAGACACGGATTTTGCTTTGCATGGTGGACTCCAAACGGAGCTGTTCCTGCATATATTAAGTATAGGAACAATTATACCCTTTGTTTATAAGATAGACAAAAAGATAATATGGATGGATGTATTGTTACCAGCTGTTTGCAATAATCTCTCCAGCTATCATCATTTAATCCAAAGTTGAAATAGTCTGAAGTATCAGCACCAGGATATTTCCAAGGTTTTTCCTCAAAACCGTCAATGTCCACATCAAATATGGTCCTGAAAATCATCAAGCATTTTCAATTTAACAAAAAAATAAAGAGCAGAAGTAATTTCCTGATACCAAAAGATGACAAGACACTTCCAAACAAATAAAAGACTGCTCATACAGTGTAATATAAAATATATAAATAATGAAGAAAATGTATAACTTTCCAAATATGTAACCTAGAAAGTAGATTTAAGCACTAGAAAACTTCATGATATCTTCCAACCCAGAACAAAAGAAATACACAACAGTATGAAACTATCATGGAAGTCAGCAGAAAACAATCCAGTTCATCACATATATGGGTAACTTAAAACTTATCATGAATATTACTTGTGAGAAGGAAGTGTGAATTCAAGTCCACCCCCGAAACCGCGACCACCCATATTGTTGCCCCAGCCAGGTGTACCAAAGCCGGAGTGAAAATTTTTCTGCATCGGAGTACCGTTTTTTAATCCAGTTGGTCTCCAGTCACCTCTACCTCGACCAGGTGTTGGGCCCATGTTTACAAGTGGACGAACTTGACCTGGGACTCCAGGACCAGAATTAGTCGGTCCAGGCATTGGCACAGCACCTGGTCTCACATACTGCATAAGATACAAAACAAACAAATTTAGCTAGAAAAGTGTAGCATGTTTCTAATGTTGCATATTACATCATTTAACATATTTCTGATTCAAGTAAGAAACAATACAATTGCTTGCTCATGTATGATCATATCACATAATATATGACAAGTCAGACACATATAAAACATTTTAAAATGATATCAAACCATCTACCCCACAACTAAAATCATGAAGACATATCAGAGCTAGAACATAGAAGTGGCCAAAGAAAAAAATTTGAAGTTGTAGAATAAGTCTAGAACTTCAAGAATCTCCCACTTGGGAATTAGCTATATGAAGAGAGAGAGAGAGAGAGAGAGAGAGAGAGAAGAGCCAAGACATATTCAAGAATTCATTAGTTGGGCGCTAATTGTTTGAAGGGGAAGGGGAGCATCCAAGACCTATTAGACCGACATAGCAAACAGTTGAATAGGTTTCCAAGAAGCAAAAACATCATAACAAAGAAGTTATAGGATTAGGTAATCAATAATGGGACCTGAAGTAAAACAATCAAAACCACTTCAGGAAGATAGAGCACTGAAGCAAAACTGGTTTATTCTATTGATATCTTCACTGGCAGTGAAGTTCACCTATCGAAGATTAAAAATTCAGAACTAACTTGCACGATGCACTACTGTTTTCAGAGTTTCAAGTAATATTCTTTCTTATTTAGACTGAAGTGTGAGTACTGGGTGACACAGTATATAATGTGGAATAGCTGCATGGCTCTGTGAAAGGAAAATGTTTATGACCAAAGTGTATAGATTTGAAAGTCAGTAATCTTCCTGGAAATTCAGCCATTAACAACTGTAATAGATTAGCACCGTAATCCTCAATTCTTCAGCTCTGTATAGGTGCCTCAGGCCTCACTGTAGTTAAATATGCCACAGAAAGGCAACACTGAAGATCCATGGCATACAAGCCACTTACACTGGTGAAGAAATCTGAAGATCAGAAGTTGCAAGGGTTGTATAATATCCGGGAGTTATCATTGATAAACATTGAGCTTGTGATTGATCAAGAAGAGTAAATACAAACAGCTTAAAACAAAAAAATCAGCCAAGTAAAATTCAAGTTGCCAAAAAAATAGAACATAAACCATTAAGCATCGAGTAAACCACTCTTTGTATTGACTTCCATTAAAATTTTCAAGTAGCATACACTCTAGTAACTAAAACAATGCCAAACCAATTCCAAATTATTAATTTCACTAAACTAACTAACCATGACATTCACATTGTACAAAAGCATTACAATGCAGGTAATTTACAGTTCTAACTTTCTCATCAAGCAAGGGGAGACGAGATTGCCCCATATACAAAAAAGCTCCCTACTTTTTAATCAATATATTAACACAGCTAAACTAACCTTAAACTGGGAATGAAATGGATGATACCCATGATTGCTATACCCAATTTTCGGCGCCACCATCGGACCTCCTCCTCCTCCTCCTCCTCCTCTCCCAGCCTCCCCCATCTCCTTCCTCTCACCGTCCGCCGCCTGCTGCCCCTCTTCTCCCCACTCCGGCTCCTCCCCGGCATGATTGAGCTCACTCTCCGCCATGATAACCAGCCCGTCGTCATCATCCTCCTCGCCATTGCCTCTCTCCATCCCCATTGCGTTGTTATCATTCAACACAATCTGCAAGTCATCCTCACTATCATCACTGTCCCAATCATCGCCGCCGTCCCTTCTCGAACCTTCCGGGTTGTTATTCTCCGTATTCCTCACCGGCGCCGCGCCGGAGAGCCCCGGAATCACGGCGTCCAATCCCATGCCGGGAATCTCATTAGTACTCTCCTCCTCGATATCGAAATTCACCTCCTTTTCGTTCAAATCCGAATCTTTACTCTCCAATTTCACATCCCTCGCCTCCAAAACCCTAGAATCGGCGTTAGGAGCCGAATCGGGAGCTAGGGTTTGGGAATTGGGATTGGATTGAGGCGGAACCGGGGGGAGGATCTCGTCGTCGGCGGGCTCGGTTTTGAGGTTGAGATCGATCGGACGGTGGAGAGGCTGCTGCGGCGGCGGTGCCGGGGCGGAGGACGATTGGGATGAGGACTGGAAAGATTGGAGGACGTCGGTGTAGAGATCTCCAAATTCATCGTCGTCTTCCATCTTAATTGAAAGAGAGGGAGATAAAGGTGAAGTCTTTAAGGGAAAAGAGAGAGAGGAGGGTTTTGAGGTTTGAGGTCTCTCTGCAAAAGTGAAGAAGAAGAAGAGCAATGGCGGAAGAGCCCAATGTGTGTGTTTTGTGTTTATAGAAGAAAGAAGAAAGATGAAAGAAGAGAACTTTGAAACGTTGCGTTTTATGTGCTCATTTTTTTTTATAGAAAATTTCCGAATTTGTTTTGGGCGACGAGAAAATCTACGGTACACGGCGTGTATCTTCACATACATACATGGATGGTGGAGATTAGAGGAAATAATATAGAAATATTATGGTCAAACATATAAATTGTTATAAACGGTTAATATTGCGTCGTGTAAAAACACGTTATACATACACGAATTTTCAATTTGTTTTAGACAAGTACGACTAGTTAAAGTGAATTTGAATTTTGTAATATTAACATTATTTAGGTATTTTATTTGTTTTGCGTAGGGATTTTGTTTCCCTTTCTGTTGTGTGTTAGGGTATGGAAGTGGGAGATGTGGCAATGTTGCCAATGAAGGACTTGTTAAAATAGGTAGTAGCTATGGTGTGGCAATTTTGGGTTGGGTTGCATTTGATTTGGTGATGTAATGAGAATCCTTGGTTACTTACAATGATTTTTGGCTATGTGTCTAACTTATATGTTTCATCTAATACAATTTGTGATGTTGACATAGAATTCTAGTGTATGCTAACTTAACGATAAATGAGGGCAAACAAATCTTTTACGGTTTTAGATTATCTTGAGAAAAGACTAAATCAGTATAAATCAAAATAGTTTACTTGATGTCACGTTACAATATATTAATAAGCTATACACGAAATTTGTTATCCATTAGGCAGGAGCACAACTCTTGATGACATGACTTTATTACAAGCATGTGCATAACATTCTTCATTTAAACTCTTTGTCCCCCATATAGTACATGTCCTTTAGGTCGTATTGGTGTGCATAACCTCTCGACCATCATAATTTTGTTCTCTCAAATAAAGGTGGTTGTTTTCGAGCCTTAATTAATAGTGTTACACGGACACAAACACAGACACTGACACGGCGTGACACGCCAACACAGCAAATCCAAAAAAATTAAGATCCGACACGGCTTAGATATGGCAAATAATTAATATATTTATGTATTTTAATACATAAAATGCATAATAAAAACATGAGATCGAGACTATATGCGGTTATCAACAAAGAGATACTACAATGGAATGAAGATTAGGAAACCGATGATTAATTTGAAGTGGAAAAGGGAGATGAAGGAAGATGGGAAGAGTGGAAAATGGAGATTAAGTTGTAGTTTACAAATTAGATCATACTATTAGAATTTAAACATCGACTAGGAGGGATATAT
>NC_020491.1:751153-752190 GCF_000184155.1 Fragaria vesca subsp. vesca
ACAAATCGAATTATTCAAATATTCATATTACCCATGAATTAAATTTCACAATACAACATCAAATTTGAGAGAAAAATTCATTGCGTAGGACTGAAGTTGAATCTCATATAGCTACAAATCAAAAACCACAAACATGAGTTAGCTCTGAAGAAAGCTTACCCGAAAAACAATTCCACGAGATCAGCGACGGTGGAAGACAGTCGGAGGCCGTCGAAAACGATCACTGGAAATTTAATGGAGCAGGTACGATGATGAGATGGTCGTAGATTCGCAGAGGAAGAGAAGCTATGGTAGTTTCGGCTTTTGTCGAACGAAGCTGGATAAATTTTATAACAACTTCTTAACTGGATTTGTAATCCATGTTGTACATGAATTAAATTTTCCGGCCCAAGCATGTCTGGGCCTCCAAACATGTCATGTAGCCAGATTGGAATATTTTAATAAAGTCCGTGTCTTATATCCGGTGTAACAAACACCTCCATAGTTTCTAGACTAATCCCGTATCGGAACATTTGGGCATTCGACGATTAGTCATAAAACCCGGGTCACCACCGGTTCGGTCCAAGTCCGGTTCAGGTTCACACAGTTCCTGCCACCTGTTGCAAAATACTTGATTATCCACTAGGACCCACAGATGAATCGGACGGCTACAACGCCACGTTGATCTTACAACAATTTGGTTGACCTCTACACACACCTCTTAATCTTGACCAGAGAGGTGATGCTGAGCTCATTACTACACGCGCCACCACTCTCCGCCTCTCTTCCCCGCCTCTTCTCCACGCGCGCTGCCATGGCCGCCACCTCAGCTCGAATCGCAGTTGTCGGCGACGTCGTAAGCATCTCTCTCTCACTCTGTTCTTCTCGGACTTTCAAAACCGTAGCAAATTTAGCAGATTTCTTACTCAAACTCATTTTCAATTCGTGTTCTGGTTTATGAAGCATGATCAGTGGAATCTAGAAGAGGACACAAAAGCGCTTCGATTTCTGCAGGTATACATTTCGCTCTTTCTTCTTTGTATTTTTATTTTTTTTTC
>NC_020491.1:752240-763965 GCF_000184155.1 Fragaria vesca subsp. vesca
TCTCTCTCTCTCTCTCTCTCTCTCTCTCTCTCTCTCTCTCTCCCTATCACACACACTTTTGTTTCGTTATGCATCAAATTACTTGATCTGAACTAAATGGGTTTGAAATTAATGGATCTCTGTTTGTTGGGTACTCAAATTTAGGGTAAAGATCGAAACTTTGTACTGAATTGACCTGAATTGGAGTGAAGGGGACCTGGGTTTTTATCAGTTTGATTGAATGTTAGCGTGATTGTGATTTGGATTGTGTATTGATTTTGGAGTTTTGATGCTTGTTTCAGGTCAGTTTGAGTGCATTTGCGTTCTTGTTTTCTGAGCTTGTGCAGTACAATCAGACCCAAGTTGACAACATTGCTGAGCTAGAAAGAAGGTGATTCACATTCTTGGTATTTCGGTTTCGTCTGTCATGTGCTCATTTAGGTTCAACTATGGTTAGTTTAGGGTTTCATTGGATTTCTTAGACAAATGTGAATGAATGGAAGTTCAGTTTATGCAGTATTCTCTAAGCTCTAGCTTACTCTTTCACCTGAAAATGAGTTTTGGATGTTATTTTAGATTGCTGTGCTACTATAGTTTGGTAATTGAGTGCCAAATAATTCAATGAAAATCTTTAAGTGAAGAAATTAAGGATATTGGGACTTGTTGTGACAGAAAGCAAAGACTTTCCTGTTTGCTCTGCATCATCTTATTTTACAGTTCTAGTTTAGTAATTCTGTGCTTCAAATTTCAACATGATTTATGCACGATGGATCAGGCTGGAAGATGCAGGCTATGCTGTTGGAGCTCGAGTTCTGGAGCTTCTTTGCCATAGGGATAAGGTATGACTTCTAGTTCTTGAACTGAAATATGTTTGAATAACGGACTGTTTACTTCATTTTGGCAGTACCTAAGAAATAAAAGGCAGATGTCCATTTTTTGGGTTTATAAGATGTCATCTATCCATAGGTTGCTCCAGTCTGAATGAAACATTGGCTGTTTTGTGAACAAAATTCTAGGTTAAAGGAGATTGCACAAAATCGTTAATGCACTTCTGCATCTTCTTGAACTACCACCTTGCAATGTCACCATCTTGTTTTGGAATCTAGAATCCTAATCATCTGTAATAAACTAAATATTGATTTAGTGTGATTTGTGGGTGTAGTCTGGGGGACTGCATGGGTGCTTAATTTGACACAAATGATGCTGATGATTCTGTCTTGCTATAGGGAAACAGAAGGGAGACACGATTATTGGGTATCCTATCTTTTGTGCATAGCACAGTATGGAAGGTGTTATTTGGAAAGGTGAATGTTTTTCGATTTCTTTAAACTCTATTTTCCATATTTGGGGCAAGTTTTATGGCTGAATTCCAAACACACAGACTTATTGTTGATTCACGTATGCATATACGGGTGCATGTCTGTTCGACCTATGCACATGAAATTCTCTGATGTACTTAAACAGTTAAACCTAGCGTTAACTGGTTTTTGGTGCATGACAATTAGGTAGCTGACTCACTTGAGAAAGGCACTGAACATGAAGACGAATACATGATTAGTGAGAAGGAACTCCTTGTGAACAGGTAACAGTTTATGCAGTAAAATGAAGTCTTTGAAATTATACCATGTGTCGTAAAATTTGTTTTTTCGGTTTTCATTAACGTCTTACCATCTTTTGATTGTAGATTTATTTCAATTCCAAAAGACATGGGAACCTTTAATTGTGGAGCCTTTGTTGCTGGAATTGTAAGGGTAAGTGCTACTCTTTCTTCATTATCAATTAATTCGTCCAGTTCTTATAAGGTGTCATGGTAATTGTCTTTTACTATGAAGGGTGTTTTGGAAGGTGCTGGTTTTCCAGCTGTGGTAACAGCTCATTTCGTACCAGTGGAAGGTCAGCAGCGACCTCGGACAACCATTTTGATAAAATTTGCTGAAGAGGTGACTGTTAACTTTTTCTGAATTAGCATTCCATACACAAACATTGGAGTTTCAAATGCATAGGCAGTTGGATGCATTTCAGCTAGATTTGATGGGAGTGGACGTTTGAATTGTACGTCCATAGTCCATTGGCCCTGTACATGTGCAGGTCCATCAATTTTGATCTCGTTTGATGTTCCAACTGTGCAATTTCTTTATATTTTTTACTCTATTTGGCCATATAGTAGCTTTGGTTTTGAGGTTCCACTTCTGTCTTGCTTTTGTATTCTCATGAATCTTTTTCTATTGCAAGGTACTACGAAGGGAAGCAAGGTTGGGTTGATGCTGAGTCCACAATCATCATATCTTACATCTCGCTTAAGATTCCCCTTATTATGATTGAAAGTAGTGATCTCACATCTGGGTTGTCAAACAAGTGACTTTTCACCTCGAATCATACTTGTGTTAGCTATTTCGCGATGCTGATTTGAAAGTAGCAACGATTGTAATTTGTAAGCATAGCTGTGATCCAATGAGGAGAGAAGTAGAAAAAGAACAAGGAAAGATACAGTTACAGATGCGTATAATTTTGTTATTGGTAGGAACTTTGATTTATGGCCTTGTGGTTAAGCTGCAGAATGTGGATTAGTACTTCAATCAACCACAATATCTTCTTATGTATTTAATCTGTGTTGGTGCGGAAGATTAGAGTTGGCTTGTTACTGATATTTTTTATTTGCATCTGCTCAGCGACTGTTTTTAGAGCAAACAATAGTTGGTTACTTGGTTTAACCAGCAGCTCAAACTGACATCAAGTAGCATGCTGCTTTCTTAACTTATAGCTGTGATCAGCAAGGATTTTCACTCCCCAAATATATGTAACCTTGTCAAACACTAAATTGGATGTAATTCCTTCTCAAATCTCAGAGGTAAAAAGGGTCTTCCCTCCCCAAATATGTTAAAGACCTGCACCGGGCCTCAAAGAAATACAAAAAGGCTGACAACAATGGTGCCTAATCAGTGTACACTAGACGGAAAAAGATGCTTGGCTTCTATCCCTATATCCACCTCTCTAAAATGTATCATAAGCATCAATGAACTGAGCTTCAGGGATACAATAAGTTGTTCAGGACTCAGCTTTGTTGAGGCCTTGCAACCTTATGTTCCCAGAGCAAGTAGTTGCAAAAAGCACATAAAAGAGGAGCAATGTTTAACACCTAACAGTAAATTTATACTACCAGTAAAACCATGGCAACATCTCGCAAATCCTAGTCACATTGTCAACAGTATTCTCTGATAATGATATCCTATCCCAGAGAAAATAGTGCACCAAACATAGATAGAGAATGAAGTATGAAACTACAGAGTATGTTAGATTCATCAGCCATTTAGCAATAACAGTACCAACACTCTGAATTGGTGCACAAAACCGATTAAATTTCCAAAACATTGTGGAACTTATAAACTTGGTGGACATACAACACTAAAGGCCTGATACAGTAAACTTAGATAACCTGAAACAAGCACCAGACAGTTGAAACAGTTCCAAAGCAAAGACTATAAAAACAAAAAGCATTGTGAGGAAAATAGTGGCAGTTCCAATTAGCACCTGCTGCTGGGAATGAGCAAACCCCTAAGAAAGACAATGGAAATTGAATCATAGTAAACCTCTAATAGCTGCAAGCAGTTCAATATCCAGAAGAACAAAACATAACAACAGAAAATATAACATAAGAGAATAGGGAAAACTTGCAACAGGCACACACTTGTACTCTAACAAAACTCAATAATTTTTATTAATAATATGTTCTATTTTGATTTTCAATGAGATCCATGTCCATACTCAATACCAAGACCATATAAGACACCAGCATATTTCTTAGGAGACCCACTAAAGAAATTGTTTTTCAGTTTCATGAAGGTAAAACTGGTGAGTAAACTATCAGAACCAGCTTGGTGAGAAATGCCAACTCTCTCCACATCCAACAGCTCCGCCAGCTTGTTCAACCCACCATGGAGGCTGTTGCAGAACCTCATCAGATGCTTGACATCATAAATTTTCGGGAAGTACAAATTGATCAATTCAAAGAACTTTGTCTGCGAGTCTGGAAGGTCTTTGCAGGTAAGCAGCTTGAGCAAGTAACCGAAATCATATCCACTATGGAAGGTCACCCAAACCACATTTTCATTCAGCACAATACCAGAGGTCATCAACAGCTCACTGAACCTACGAGCATCGATACCCTTCTCATTGTTCTTCTTGAAATCCATTCCACTGTGGGTCAATAACTCAATCGATTCCGGAGCATACATATCCTCATTGAGATTAAAGTTACAGAAATTGAACTGCCACACACAGTACTTGTCAGTTCCACAGGTGGGCAGGTTCCCATTCTCGTCTGAAAACGTGAGACCCAGCTGAATCAACTTCAACAGGTCCACATTGAGCTTCAGGGTCTGATAGTTATAATCAAAGCTGTTCTTGAAAGTGCCCAGAGCGCGCGAAACGATACCTGGAAACTCTGTATCCATAGCTATATAAGGGTATTCATCCACGATATTCCGAATCAACTCAAATTCCGCATCAACATTATCATTCCAAACTTCCCTAATAAGAACATCATCACTCTTCATCACAAAAGACATTTTCTTTGATACAAATTGAAGCAGATAACAAAACCCAGAATGCCAAAAACCATAAATCTGCACAGGAATCCAATAAAACCCAAAATCAAAACACACCCATATCTGAAAACCCTAGAAAATCAATACCGCAAAATCAAGAACTCCGAGAACTCACCTCGACAATTGACGACCTGGGCGTCTGAGAAATGCAACGATTGAAGCGAAACGAGGGTTTCCCCTTGTGATTATGTTGAATGAGATTTGAGGGTTTTAAATTGAAAAGGGTTTTAAATTGAAAAGGGTTTTACGTCGTTTTGGGAAAGAACGGTGTAAAAAAAGAGAGAAGCCTTTCCTTGCTTACATTGGAACAGCAAGGAATAGCTACTAGTGAGGTGAATGGGAGAGAACCAAAGGAGGAGCTTGGGGTTTATATATGCCCTAACTATGACATTTCTTGCCCATTTTGCCCTTCATTTTTTTCGTATAAACTTCGTATTTTCGTTTTCTCTAAGTTAAAGAGTCTCGAATACCAAACTCGAAATCCCTTCCCACATTGGAGAACGCTCTCCCGGAGAAGGGTGTATTTAGTTTCCTTCTTGAGAGAGGAATCATTTTGGTTTGTGTGTTAGAACTTGGAACCATTCATTGCAATTCTGGAGTCATATTTTTGGATTTGGTTTCATTTGAGAAAATGGAGCGTCACCTTTATACATTCAGAAATGCAGCAAATGCCTCCTATTTGTGAATATTTACAAGTGAAAGATCCAGATAACTGAAGGAGATAACAATGGTCCAGTTCTTTCAACTCCCAATAGATTAGCTGACTGAGGTCATGACAGTTTAACTGTCCTCGCAAACAACTCAGACTTCATTGCATACGCTGCAGATATCCTTTGCACACCACTGTTCTTAGGTTCAAAATTGTCATCATCAGGAGCATTAATTTCATCTACATGATAGCAGTCATAATATCAGGATTCATCATTAGCACTAAAACTAGGTGCTGTTGTTGTTTTTGTTGTTCATAAATTATGGACCCTGCCAATGCTGCACAACATGCTACATTCATCATTTGTAGCAAATCCAAAATCAGTACTACATGTATCCAGCCAAATTGGACAAGAATTCTCACAACCCTGCACCTAGGACAGAAACCTAACTGAACTATGACTAGCTAACATAACCCATATAGGAACCGTAATCAAGTTGACCCATCTACACTGAAAGTATGCCACACTGCCACAGGTCTCCTGTTGCCACTATGAACAGCTACATAGAAACAATCAAAAGAACAGGATAATGGTGCTCAACACCCCTACAGTATAAAGCCTTTAGTCCTTTACAGATCGACAGCTTTTGCTACTTAGTTAGGTTGTTAGAGTTTAAGTAGAGGGAAAAAAAAGGTTTGAAAATGTAACTATACGAAGTATGAATCATCTGCTATTTATTATTTTGTTCCAGGCTAGAAGCATCATCAATACAATTCAAACAAATATTGTACATCAAATGATTATGTTTCTAACAAACAACAGCTACCAAATTGAGAGCATGTAAGATACCAAACTTTGCAAATTTCCATCAAAGATGAACTTCAAGTTACAACAAATTCAGGAAGAAAGACCATAAATCACATTACATACCATCAATCAATTTCGACCAAGTGGGAGAGATCGACAAGAATACGTCTCCTTAAACTTCTTTGTGCTCGAAGAAGTAAAAATCGAAGCATAAACTTCCTTAGTAGCATTAGCCGGGGCTACATCCACCGCCTTAAACTTCTTCACCGCAGGACCATTACTCCCACCCTTCACATTCTCCCCACCATTTCCAACCTTCCCATTCCCCTCCACCTTCGCCAAAGCCTTCTCTCCACCCTTCACATCAATCCCATGCTTCGTACCACTCAACCTCGCAGCCTCCACACCCTCCTCCTCCCCATTTTTCAGCTTCTTCACCTTCTTCACCTTCTTCACCCTCGTTTTCGCCTTCTCAGCCTCCATCCTCTCCCTCAGCGCCGCGACCTCCTCCTCATTCCCATTGATCACAATCTTATCCTCCTCCGAAAACCCCACATGACACACTAAACACGCCGAGGACTTCACCTCCTTCAACGCCTTCACACTCAACACATGCCCGCAGCTCCTCAGCGCCAGAAAGTTACTCTTTCCATTAAACTCCAGCCCCGTAATCGGGCACTGAAACCTCGGCCCACTAACCGTCGCCTGAGACTCCATTTCCTTCCCGGAAATCGAAGCGAAATGCACAGGGATCATGTCCTTCAGCCCCTTAATGTGTCCGAAAGCCTTCGGCACCTTCTTCCCCAACAATGCCTCAACCAGAGCCTCCTTGTTAAACACATTCCCGATCAAATCCACGACGCAAGGATCCTTCAGCGGCTCATTCGAAAGCGCGCAGTTCAGAAACTTCGAGAGCCTCTGCTCGTAGGGGTCGACCTTGTCGGGCTTCTTCTCCGCGTACATGTTGAGGTAGCAGTCGCGAGACTCGGCACCGGTGGCGCCGCCATCGCCGCCGCCGCCGGGGGTTCTGATTCGGAGAATTAGGGTTGAAAGAGGGGGGAATTGGAGAGGGGTGGAGTCGAGTAAGGGTTTGCCGTTGAGGGTGAAGAAGAGGGAGGGGAGGGTTTGGGGGAAAAGAGAGAGCTTGAGGTGGTGGAGAGTTGGGGTTTGGATTGGGGATAGGGTTAGGGTTTGGGTTGGGATTTGGAGGTCTGGCGATTGGAGAAAGATTTGGAAGGATTGGGGATTGGGATTCATCGTGATGGGTTTGAATTGGTGGAGGGTTTGTGAGATTGGGAATTAGGGTTTTGAAAAGGTTGGGATTGCTGGGAATTTGGGGATTTTATATGTTGTGATTGTCAGATACAAGGCGAGGTCGGTGGCGCTGCTCGCGCTATTTTTCTTTTTATTTAAAGAAGATATACGGTATAGTGGTATACCAATGACTAGAAGGACAAAGATTAGTACTCGTATCATCACAAAATCAGTTTCGCAAAAGACATGTTTGAAGTTAAAAAAGATAAAACTAGTCGTAATCTAGATTATGCTCAACATCACTAGCAATCTAGCATCTTAATATGTTCGACATGGTTAAATATCATCACGAACCACGTGAATCGATTAGTAATGATATTACAAGAGGTTGTTGTTAATCGGTTAATGTTAAACTGCCACAATTACCTAAATACATGACTCAAATGCTACAAATGTACAAAGTCGAATGAAAACACAAATTCTTTTACCAAAAACTTAAGGGTTGAGGTACGTACAATTTACTTTTATGGTCATAACTATTTGTTTTAAGGAAAGAGTAAACAACTCAATCACAAGCTTGAACATGAAAACATAACTTGAAAGAAGTAATGGGGCTTATGAAATTCAAATATTGTGAACAAAAGCTAGTATAAAGTCACATGATGTGGTAAAGTTGGTCGAGCTATCATGTTAAGAGTTAAAATCCCAACTCTCACCAAATTTGTGGCCAACAGTTTTGAGGAGACCTCCAGATTTGTGCGTTTGCGACGAAAAATTAGTATGGTTGTATGACTTTATTTGGGTACTCTCATGGACGTCGGTCGGAATAATGACAGAGTGGTTGTATTATTAATTTGTTAATATAACGCAAATGAGTAGCTGCTCATTCTCAATAAATAAATAAAAACAAAAAACAAAAAGCTAATATAAAAAAATATTTTAAAAAAAAAAAACAGAATGAAGTGAAGGGTATGATAGTAAATTGACAGTAGGGTTTTAGGGTTCTTCTCGTGAAGTTATAAGAAGGCGCCCGTCCTACTTCTCCTACACAAAGCCTCACATTTGTGCCTCCGCCGAACTCCGTCAAGGTCCGCCGTTTTCTATCTGTCTTCATCCCGCTATAGTCTTCCTTTTACTTAACGTTCATTACTGTATTTGCTTACATCTCTGTTTCTGTGAACACTGAAAAATATGTATGAAACTGAGAAACATGTTTAGGAATATTTCAAAGTCTAAACTGTTAAATCTCATTGTGAATAAGGTTTTTGAGCACTAAAGTTAACACGTTCTGGGTTGCTTGTGCTGTCTTCGAACTGGGTGATGAGTTGGTTGGGAACTAGTAACAATTTGGATTAGTAACATAGAAACTGAGTCAGAAGTCATTATTGTTTGTATTGTTAGATTGTTGTTGTTATTAGTATTATTGGGTTTCGATTGTTAAGTTGTTATGAGGACTTTACCTCGTAATGGTTTCAGAGGTGTTTGACATTGTTTTTTTTGCTGTCATTCCACTGTGAACAGGTCATCTGAGATCAACAAACCGCAAGATGTCAGGGTACGTGGACAATTCTTTGTGCTATTGTTTTCTCATTAAATGTAGTTAGGGAATACATAAAATTATACTTAGTCTTCTTTATAACATCGATTTTAAAATTGGCATTGTTATGTGAGACATGTGATGGTTCAGAGTCCTGGTTTGGGAACGACAGAGAATTATGAACACTACTTTTATTTTTTGTGAGAAAATAATCAGTTGTGTTATTATACCTGCATCTAGTTTCGGCCTGTCATTAAAACTAGCGCATGCTAAGTCTAAAGGGCTAGTTTTGCTCCGACTATGGTTCTGACATAGGCCAGTTGTGTTCGTTCTGTATCTATGTTTTGGGATTGCACACAGAATGGCTTAATGTTAGTATTGTCAATGTAGTTACCTTTCTAATATAGGCCTGTTGCTTTTGTTCTTGCTTGGGTCAGTTCATCAGTTCAGCAGACGGGATGTTTAAATGTAGTTTGCTGACTTATTGTATTGGTCTGATATACGATAGTTGCTTTTGTTCTGCATCTAGCATTCCATGTTGTCTTAAAGAAGAAAGGAAAACTGGAATTTTTTGCAAGTTGTGCAAAGTTATTACATTCCCTGTCAGTCCTTAAGATCTGAACTTGCACTTTAGAGCTATGATTTCTTTCTTGGTTTCTCAAGTTTGGATTTCACTGAGTGCTGTTATAGTTTTTGATTGATATATGGCATGCATTTCTATGTTTAATCTAACTCTCTTTCTTTTCATTGCTTATACAGAGATGAAGCTGAGGTTCCTGTTACTGTTGAGCCTGTGGCTGTGGCTGCTGCTCCAGCTCTAGGTGAGCCCATGGACCTCATGACAGCATTGCAACTTGTGCTTAGGAAGTCATTGGCTCATGGTGGGCTTACACGGGGTCTACATGAAGCTGCCAAGGTCATTGAGAAGCATGCTGCACAGCTGTGCGTTTTGGCTGAGGACTGCGACCAGGCTGATTATGTGAAGCTTGTCAAGTCCCTGTGCGCAGAGCATAATGTTAACCTAATGACAATTCCTAGCGCCAAAACTCTTGGAGAATGGTCTGGGGTAAGTGGAAATATTCAGTTAATGCTTTAAAGTACTTGTTTCATGCATCCTTATTTTGCCATTTTATGTTCCAGATTAGTTATAATCAAATGCATTTATTTTTCACCTGATTTTCATTGCCAATAGATCTATGTGCCAACTTTTAATTATTACTTTCCTAGCTTATGTTGATTTGGATTCTCTCTTATCACAGCTTTGCAAGATTGATTCTGAAGGAAAAGCAAGAAAGGTTGTTGGTTGCTCTTGCGTTGTTGTCAAGGTAATACTACATTCATTTGAGTGTGTTAATTCGGTATATATCCAGTTGTTATCTCTCCAAGCTATTTCTCTTTTTGTGGTTTTGTTTACTTACCTTGGGGTCTATTGTTTTACAGGATTTTGGTGAAGATACAGAAGGCCTTCATGTTGTTCAGGAGTATGTGAAGTCCCATTAAACCTGGAAGAGGTTGGAGGTTGGACATTGAGGCCCTTTTTACTAGGGGTGGTGTTTATTAGATAGTCATGGACCTTCCTTAGTATTGCATCTGTCCCAACTTATAACATGTTTTTCTGATTCTCAAACCATCATATTTTGGAGTGATAATTTTGTTATGGATTCATTAGTATTACCAATCTTTGTTTCCCTTGGTATCTTGCTCATCTTTCATTTCCAAGCAGATGATTTGAGTTGGATAACTGTTCCTATCCCCTGACTTTAGCACATCAATTGTGGTCCATGGATTCATTGCAATTTGATTGATTAGGCAACATCCTGGATGGAATTGTGGCCCTTTGAGTCTGGCTGAATCTACACCAGGAATACTTGTGTAGCACATTAGCTTTCAACTACCCTTCTTGTAGATATCAGTATGGTTCTGTGTTATCATGCTTTGGTATCTGTGAAATTCAGAACTACATTTGTAGTATACCTACTACCCTCCCAATAATTTGGGGAAAGGTACCCCATTTGCAACATGTTGTAGAAGCTTTCGTTTCATCCACTGGTCCTAAAGAACACGCTCTTTTGCTGGATACCACATCTCATCCAGTTGGTTGAGCGTTTCAAAAGTGTCACTTGGGTCTAACTTGAATATGGTTTGGGCTGTTTATGACTTATCATTTCTTTATGGGCATATTGTCCGTGACAAGAGCTTCTTGTCCTTGTTCGTTTTAACCAACATAGAACTATGTGCCTCAAATCCCCCTTCCATGGCTCTCGTCTGAACTATGTGATGTAAATTGGGACTGATGAACCCAGAAACAATTCTGTTTGTAGGCTTAAAACTCGCTTCGATTTCGTGACTCTTTCACCGGGCAGTAGAGTCCTGTCATTGGACCCTTTTAGGAAGTTTAACTGCACTATGTATAGGGAGGGTTTAGCAAACCGGTTGGTGCAGCATTCTTTGAATGGAAATGAGCTACTGCTATTTGCATAGCTGGTATTTCACGACCGAAGCAGCGAACTTTGAAACCTACCTAGCCTAAATTTCATTTGAAACCTTCATCCATGGGAAATGTTACTGCCTGTAAAAAGGATCAACGATTTCAAAACCATTACCTTATTCACGAAATCTATCTTTCTTGCTCATGTGAAATTAACCTTTCTTGCTCATGAACATAATACATATTGCTCTCACCTTTACTGCATTTTTTATTGTATCTTATTGTTCCTTGATATGACTTTTACTTTTATATAGTCACTAGGTAAATTAAAATGAATTGTGTAAAGTTAATTGTACGTAAAGGAGATATTGGAGGCAATTAAAAGTCTATCACCTAAATTCGAGAGTCAAAGTCAACTCATCCATTGTTTTTCAGATATTATTTAACACGTTATATCTCATATTTT
>NC_020491.1:763985-815566 GCF_000184155.1 Fragaria vesca subsp. vesca
TTAAATTCCGCCTAAAGCTCTCCACAAAGCACGCTCGATCGAGACCAGTTCACCAAGTTAAGTTACAAAACCAATTACAATAATCTAGGTAAGTTGCAAAACTATTTACGATGATCTAGGTAAAAAGCTAATCACACCTAAGCCAAATTTTTTCTTCAGGGCTTAGAAAAGAGATAGAACATCTCATGGCCCTGCTCAGCTTTAGTAATAGTACTTTTCTCCTTTTCGGCATAAAATCTCACCAGGTTTTCATATTCACTCTCTCCCTACTTGTAGTTTATATGCTTGTTGCTCCTGTATAGCTTCAATAATTATTCATGAATTTCTTGATGTCAATATGATTATTACTTTCTTCATAGTTTTTGAAGTAATGGGACTCAATATTAGGTAGTCGGCAAGCGTGGTTCGTCTACTTCATATTTTCCCAGGTGCAGTACAACGACGACTACTGCTACTACCACTGTTCTTCTTAGTCGCTCACGCAAAACAAATTCGGGTAAGGTCAAAAGTCCTAATCATCTGATATAACTTTTTCTTACCCTTCTTCATAATCAAAATGGAAATGAAAACGTTTGCTACTTTGCTATCAATTTCTACAGAAATTCTCTGTATATTATATGTCTATTCAATACTGATAAAGATCCTAAGTTAGTCAGAGTTCAACAGCTTACTTCCATCACTTGGATTAATTAATCAATGGAGTCGAATTCTTGTGTTAGTTGCAATTGGAGGATGAAATATACTGTTGGCTAGTCGCCGAATATAAATACAAAGGATGGCTCATAGTTTCTAAGTATAATAACCATGAAGCAGCCCATCCTTCAACCCCTAATCTATGTATCACAATCTCTCCAAAAAAAATCTATGTATCACAAAGTGTACCAAAACAACAGTATTCATTTATATATAGAGGTTACAGAGTACTATTACATGTAACATATGAATATTGCAAACAATGGATACCTAGAATCCTAAGGCGAGAGACAAAGATTAAGCTTTACTTCGGAGAGAACAATGGCAATGGATGCATCAGTGCCACAAAGTTATCAAAGGCGCATGCAGTAATAGCCTACTTGTCAAACTTGGAACCACCTAACCACCTCCCTCCCTTGTCCCATTTCACTGGGATCAAGTGTGGCTCACTTTCCAAAAAAAGTGTGGCTCACTTTCCCCTTATATAAACAACACCACAGATACATAACCTCACAAACCAAAACCCAAACTACACCAAAAATAAATACCACCACACACTCAGTCCTCACTCCTCACCTTCACTATCTCTCTATAATTTGACTTGTAAAGCTCAATTCTTATAGTTCTGATCAAGCCTCAAGCATTTCAAGAGTTCAGTTTTCCTTTGGTTTCTTAAATCTTTGACAAAGAAATATGGCTGGAACTGGTTTGTTTACAGAGATACTGGATGGAGAAGCTTACAAGTACTACTCTGATGGAGAATGGAAGAAATCATCTTCTGGTAAACTTGTTCCCATCATCAACCCAACTACAAGAAAGGTTCACTACAAGGTTCAAGGTGATTACTTCTTTTCCTTTTTGTTTAACCATGTTTATGATTTTTCATGTTTTGGTTCATTTTGCAAAGTGAATTACAAGTACCCTTTATCTGGTTAATTGGTTCAGCTTGTACACAAGAAGAGGTTAACAAGGTTATGGAATCATCAAAAACTGCACAGAAATTATGGGCCAAGACTCCACTTTGGAAAAGAGCAGAGCTACTTCACAAGGCTGCTTCTATCCTCAAAGAGCACAAAGCTCCAATTGCAGAGTGCTTGGTTAAAGAAATTGCTAAGCCTGCTAAAGATGCTGTTACAGAGGTGTCCATAAGCATAACCTTTATCTTTTGATTTTTCAGTGCTTTTTTATTTTCCTGTGAAAAGTTTGGATTAAAGTTCGGGTTTTGTGAAGGTTGTGAGGTCTGGAGATTTGATCTCTTACACTGCTGAAGAAGGGGTCAGGATTCTTGGTGAAGGGAAGTTCTTGATGTCTGATAGTTTTCCTGGAAATGAAAGAACCAAGTACTGCCTGACTTCCAAGGTATATTAATTTGTACTTTTTACTAATTTGGTTTGTGCAGTTTCTCTTTTACTGTTGAGTTAATGGAATTTTTCTAGGTAGGTTGTTTGATGATGTAAGCCTTTGAAGAAACAAATGATGATAGCCTCAGAAACCATTTTGTAACAAAAGATGATGATAACGTTTGCCTCTCTCATCTTTCTTCAATTTCCCTTCTTGGAAAGAGGGACCCTTCAAATTCTAGAATTAAAATCATGTTCAATGTGCGTTATTTTCTGAAGTTAGATTATAACACAGAGTGATTCTCATAGCAGTATATGATGATTAAGTAGCAGCATATGCTTTGTAGTAAATTTACTCTCATGGCTAAATGTTCTGTATCATTACCTGAAATTTAGCTGCATACAACTGAATTTCCATTTCAGATTCCACTTGGTGTGGTTCTAGCCATTCCTCCTTTTAACTATCCTGTCAACCTTGCCGTCTCAAAAATTGCTCCTGCACTGATTGCTGGAAACTCTCTTGTGCTCAAACCCCCAACTCAGGTATCAATTCAAGGAATTACACAATTATCCAGCTGTTCTTGTTAGAATGTGTTAGGTTGTCTTTGTGAATCTGCCTTTACAATGTCGATGGTGATCTCTCATGTTACACCTACTTTGGATCTAGGGTGCTGTTTCTGCCCTTCATATGGTACATTGTTTCCACTTGGCTGGTTTTCCCAAAGGCCTTATTAGCTGTGTCACTGGAAAAGGTTCTGAGATAGGTGACTTCCTTACCATGCATCCTGGAGTCAATTGTATTAGGTAAAATCCCAACCTACCAATGTCTGGATACTAAATTAGCTACACCCGTAGTTTGGTTGTCTCAATACATATAGTTTCTTACCGATCAATTGCGGTTTCACAGCTTCACTGGTGGTGACACTGGTGTTGCCATTTCAAAGAAGGCAGGCATGATCCCTCTTCAGATGGAGTTGGGAGGTAAAGATGCCTGCATTGTTCTTGAAGATGCTGACCTTGATTTGGTGGCCGCAAA
Organism: Fragaria vesca subsp. vesca; assembly: GCF_000184155.1. Classification (NCBI taxonomy): domain Eukaryota; kingdom Viridiplantae; phylum Streptophyta; class Magnoliopsida; order Rosales; family Rosaceae; genus Fragaria; species Fragaria vesca. Next base: position 767,055 of record NC_020491.1, read on the forward strand.
CATAATAAAAGGAGGTTTTTCCTACAGGTGATTCGAGTCAATTTTTTCTCTTTTGCTTACATATGTAAGCCACCATGAAAATGCTGAGTAGTTAGTCTTAACATGACACACACATCTTGTAACAGTGGTCAGAGATGTACTGCTGTCAAGGTTGTGCTGGTAATGGAATCTGTTGCGGATCCCCTGGTGGAGAAAGTGAAGGCCAAGGTGGCAAAGTTAACTGTCGGGCCACCCGAGGAGGACTGTGACATCACTCCAGTTGTGTCGGAATCATCTGCAAACTATATTGAAGGGTTGGTTATGGATGCAAAACAGAAAGAAGCAACATTTTGCCAGGAATACAAAAGAGAAGGGAACCTTATCTGGCCTTTGTTGTTAGATAATGTCAGACCTGATATGAGAATTGCTTGGGAAGAGCCATTCGGTCCGGTTTTGCCAGTCATTAGGATTAGTACCATTGAAGAAGGTATCCACCACTGCAATGCTAGCAATTTCGGACTACAGGTAATGCCATTTTATAATAACATGACATGATCTAATTTATCATAACAATGTTCTTACATGAGTGATACATACAGGGCTGTGTGTTCACCAAAGACATCAACAAGGCAATGTTGATCAGTGATGCAATGGAGACAGGAACAGTTCAGATAAACTCGGCGCCTGCTCGCGGTCCAGATCACTTTCCATTTCAGGTGAGCACTTCAGAATTACACCCACCTAATTAGTATAGCTTGCTAACAAGGGCATCATATTAATACGGAACTTTGTGATGAATGACAGGGTATAAAGGACAGTGGAATTGGGTCACAGGGAATCACCAACAGCATCAACATGATGACCAAGATCAAGACCACTGTAATCAACTTACCAACCCCTTCTTACACCATGGGTTAGTAAGTTGTGTTAAATAAAGAAAGAATCATAGTATTCAGAGCGAGCTAGCTAATTAATAATTTCATTTAGCAGACCGATTAGTAAACTGTCTAAGTGTGAATTTTAGGCTGCAGACTGTAACATATTACGATCTTCTACGACGTAATGGAGTTGATGAGAAAGATGAATAACTGGGATATTCTTTCCAAACCGCAAGCTGTATCATGTGTATTTAGCTCATGTCATAGCTCTTGCAAGAATTTGAGGCTTCTTTTCTGTACTAAATAGCTTTGTATGTTACCCAACTATTTTGAAACATCTTAATAAGAAGTTGTGCTACTATGCCAAGTTTTGAACTATGTTGCTACTTGCTAATTTGCAAAATAGCTAAACCTAAATAAATAAAAAATAACAACCTTTAGGCCAGTACTTAACCTAAAAAGCCCACTTCACACTCACTCGTCTCGGTCCTCACTACTTAAAAAGGGACAAAACTAGTCGTAATCTAGATTATGCTCAACATCACTAACAGTCTAGCATTTTAATATATATGTTCGACATGGTTAGATATGATTTTTAATTAAGATATTATCACGAACCATGTGAATCAATTAACAATGATATTATAAAACGGTTGTTCTTAACCGGTTAATGTTAGACCGCCACAATTACCTAAACTGCCCGTCCCGATTCCGTCTCTAAAATTCACGGGATGAGACGGGACTTCGTTTTGAAAATTGAAGGCCCGGCCCGACCTGTCCCGTTTTGAAAAAACTGATTCGGGATCAGGCCTTGTTAGCTGGATCTAGTTTAGGCCCGGCCCGTCCCGAATTAAAAAAAAACCTTAATTGTGTAAGTTAATCTACACCGTTGGATTGATCTGTGCGGTACTTCACCCTAACTCTTTCTCTTTCATACACGCCTCACTCACTCTCTCTCTCTCTCTCTCTCACCATCGCCTCACTCAGTCTCTTGCTTTGCTTCTCTCAGACCACCTCTCAGGTTGAAAGATCCACCTCTCAGGTCCCACTTCTTACCCACATGTATGTGTTTATGTGTTATCATACCTGCATCTAGTTTCAGTCTGTCATTAAAACCAGCGTGTGCTAAGTTTAAAGGGCTAGTTTTGCTCCGACTATGGTTTTGACATAGGCTAGTTGTGTTCGTTGTGTATCTATGTTTTGGGATTGCACACGGAATGGCTGAATGTTAGTATTGTCAATGTAGTTACCTTTCTAATATAGGCGGCCTGTTGCTTTTGTTCTTGCACTTGGGTCAGTTCATCAGTTCAGCAGACGGGGATGTCTGAATGTAGTTTGCTGACCTATTGTATTGGTCTGATATACGATAGTTGCTTTTGTTCTGCATCTAGCATTCCATGTTGTCTTAAAGAAGAAAGGAAAACTGGAATTTTTTGCAAGTTGTGCAAAGTTATTACATTCCCTGTCAGTCCTTAAGATGTGAGCTTGCACTTTAGAGCTATGATTTCTTTCTTGGTTTCTCAAGTTTGGATATCACGGAGTGCTGTTATAGTTTTTGATTGATATATGGCATGCATTTCTATGTTTAATCTAACTCTCTTTCTTTTCATTGCTTATACAGAGATGAAGCTGAGGTTCCCGGTACTGCTGAGCCTGTGGCTGCTGCTCCAGCTCTAGGTGAGCCCATGGACCTCATGACAGCATTGCAACTTGTGCTTAGGAAGTCATTGGCTCATGGTGGGCTTACACGGGGTCATGAAGCTGCCCAGGTCATTGAGAAGCATGCTGCACAGCTGTGTGTTTTGGCTGAGGACTGCGACCAGGCTGATTATGTGAAGCTTGTCAAGTCCCTGTGTGCAGAGCATAATGTTAACGCAATGACAATTCCTAGCGCCAAAACTCTTGGAGAATGGTCTGGGGTAAGTGGAAATATTCATTTATTGCTTTAAAGTACTTGTTTCGTGCACCTTATTTTGCCATTTTATGTTCCAGATTAGTTATAAACAAATGCATTTATTTTTCACCTGATTTTCATTGCCAATAGATCTATGTGCCAACTTTTAATTATTACTTTCCTAGCTTATGTTGATTTGGATTCTCTCTTCTCACAGCTTTGCAAGATTGATTCTGAAGGAAAAGCAAGAAAGGTTGTTGGCTGCTCTTGCGTTGTTGTCAAAGTAATACTACATTCATTTGAGTGTGTTAATTCGGTATACATCCGGTTGTTATCTCGCCAAGCTATTTCTCTTTTGATGGTTTTGTTTACTTACCTTGGGGTCTATTGTTTTACTGGATTTTGGTGAAGATACAGAAGGCCTTCATGTTGTTCAGGAGTATGTGAAGTCCCATTCAGCAGTCATCTCTTTGTTTAAACAAAATTTATATGAAAATGCCACTGAAGATGTAGTCATTTCATATCCTACTTCAACAGAGACCCTAGGTCGTGGCATTGACATTGTGAAGGCTGGTTGGTTATTTCTTTTTTAGTTCGTTTAAATTCTTTATAATGGCACACTTGTTACTTACCCCTTTCAATTATTTTTGCAGTAAATCATTGTGACGAAGATGAAAAGTTGAAGAAGTTAAATGTGGAACTGGGTAATGAAGCATATGATACAGTGATAACTGCACTGTTGGAAATGAAAGAGTATAATCCGTTTGGTAGATACAAGGTAGAAGAGCTATGGAATTTCCAACAAGATAGGAAGGCATCATTGATGGAGGGAGTCCAATATCTTCTTAAGCAACTTGATTTGGTCAACACTAACAAGTGACAAAGAAACTGAAGCATGGATTAACACAGAGGTCGTCATAGTATTCATCCTTGTAGTAGTTTCTTTTCTGTCTCTGTGAAGTTCATATGAATTGATGATATGCTAGCAATCATGTAAGTTATTAACCTCTCCTTTTAATTATTTTTGCAGGGAACAAACATCACTTTGTGTTTGACAAAGTTTTTGATCATGAGGCAACACAACAAGATGTTTATGTAGAAATAACGCAACTTGTACAAAGTGTACTTGATGGATACAAAAGACATGAAGACTATTGAGGCATATTCTTCACTGGACATTGAACACGTTTGTAAGTTGATTCAACGCCATGAAGAGTGTTAAGCTCTGCCAAAGAGTTTCTTAATTTGGAGTTGTCAGGCCTTGATTAGGGGCTTAGAGACTTGAAGGCCACTGAAAAGGAAGTTATTGAGGCAGTAAAGAGAGGCCAGCAGCTGCGCAAAGATTACGAAACCGCAAAGAGCCGCCTTGAAAAGAAAATCACCCAATCAAAGGATTCTCTTCAGCATCAAAACAAGCTAGATGAAGAACTTAATCATGCAAGGATTAAAGCTGGAGAGCAAAACTCGACAAGGAGAGCTTAAAGAGCTACTGGATTCTTTGAAGTCGTTTGGGCAGAGTAGCCCAGCTGGTAGAACTTTAGGCTTAGGCTTCTGATTTGTTTTGCTCTTCCCTCTCCCATTTTTGGTGAGTACTTTGGTTCGCCCCCTAAACCCTGGCAGATGTGTTTATATCTTAAAAGTAACAGCAACGAGAAGCGAACCAAAAGAATTGAGATGAGAGTCATGAGACGTGTGTATATGAGATGGATGAAATGTTGTTTTAACTTTTAACAATGTACTAAGGTTAACTTAGAGCGATGAGATGCTAGATTTTATTATGGACAGATCATTGCACTTAACCAGTAACTCTGTTTCTATTCACAGAGAACTTTTTTTTTTTTTTTTTCCTTAGATACAATACACAATAAGTTTTGGTGATTTGAATAACAAAATGTTAGACAATGTTGCAAATTAATTAGCACGATATGCTCTTTCTTGTTATTTAGTTTACGCTATAGAATTAGATGCGAAATCGATATCATCATCTGTTAGGATTAAGTTGGCTTATTTCATTTTGGGGTGATTGATTGATTGATGAAAGGGTTCGACTTTGGAATATATTTAGCAATAACAATATATGCAGCATTTGGTTGGTCGTATACAACTGACCTTGTTTCTTTTCTTTTCTTTTCTGGTGAAACATCTTATGCTATGTGATTCCAAGTTCACGTTATCATTTTCAAAAATGATTCTTACAGGACTGTGCTTCAATATAGCTTAATTAGGAACTTGGGATTATGTACATAATTTGACACGTACATGCAAGCCGGATAAAATGTCTTTTTAAGGAACAAAAACAAGATAATCATGTTTAATTTCAAGATTGCATTGGTATTAGTTGTAAAGAGAGACCTTATGACCTGAATATCAAAAAGCGGAGATGTGATTGGTGAAAGACAAGGACATATGCCTACATCTTTAGTTCTCCAAGTTAATTTAGTTGGATTTTACTAAAATTGTTTTAAAATATTATTCGTTTGTCTCGTTTTTTTTTTGTTTGTCACAACGATATATATATTTTAAGTTATTTGTCTTTAAATTACTATTTTTTTGTAAGCATATGCATAGTTTCTTTATATATATATATATATATGTTTAGACATCGACAGAACATACGATAATTACAATTCTTAGCTTATACTTACAAAAACACAAATTAATTCTTACTCCCCATTCTCAACGCGTAAAACTAACGAGTATAATTTCATATATAATGCTAAAACACTAAAACAAGATGAACATCGAATACTAACAGATTTCAATGTCCCTCTCGTTGTGGTTAGAATCGTTCCGTGATTAAGATTCCTATAGTTTCATAGCTGGGTACATTTAGTCGTACGTGATTTGATACAGTGAACTTGGCTAGCTCAGCATCAACCAAATTAACAACTCCGTCGATCCCAAAATGAGAGATCGTCCACGATATATAGCTAGCTGTTTCAATCGAACACATCTCACTTCTGTATATCTGAGTGTTAAATTCAAGATCATATATATATTCCACTGCTACTTGGTCGTGATTTCAGCTAGCAAAGTTTGAGCATATGATTTGTTGAAATTCTGAAACCCAGTTAAACAATGTATATAATCATTCTGGTAATCTTTCAAAATATTCAGACTCTAGCTAGTATAATATTCAGACATGTTCTCTGGATTCCACAAGATATGTTTCTCACTCTTGTATTCTAATACCAATGGAAACCGATGTGAAAGACATTAAGTAACTAAGTAACATAGATATTCAGGAAACAAATTGTTATTGAGTAGCATTTCACTACACGTCTACATCAGAATGCGTATCATTTGGGAATGCAATAGAGTCTACGATAATGTCACTTTTCAAGTGTCAAAAGTATTACAAATTATGAATCCAAACTCAAAATAATGCGGTCGTTAACTTAAGCAGAGTGAAATGTGCACACTATAAATTACAATCTACACACCATATCCTACATTTTTATAATGAAATATCTAAACTATTTATGTTTTAATTTCTTCAAGTTGTCAATGGTATGGACAGTTTGAACATTTTCTTGTAAAAAAGTGAAGTATGATGTGTGGATTGTAATTTAACGTATGTAAATTTCACTCTCTTAACTTAATATATACAAATATTTCATCATTTCAATATATGTTGAAATTGTTGATACAATAACGATATTAATTAGAAAATGTATGAGAAATGAAGAGTAGTGAGTTTATTGCATAATGGGGTTTAAGGGATATTTGCATAAACGTATATGCATATTTGAATCGACATCGATCTGACTTCTTTGTTTATTGGTTTTATAAATAAAAATAGCGTTCGGTAATAATTTTACTTTTAACATCAAATATCACCGTACACATCAAAACATATGAAAGAAGATAAGACTAGTCTAATAAAAAAAAACCACATTATGAATTTGGTGTTGATATTATTGTTTTTTTAGGGAACTGTTTGGAACTTTGGATAAGACAGAATTTAAGCAGTTAGGTTCAAGTTTAAAACTTCAAACCAAGCTTAAACAACTTAAACCACTTTTAGTAAAAAGGTAACGCGCGTCCAGCACAACACGGTGGTCGTACTCAACACAGTAACACAACCCCTCGCAATCAGTTAACCCTTAGACTAGTCTCCTCCTAACTAGTCTCACCAACCAAAGGCCCTGATCATGACACACTCAGATTATATAAGGGACTCCACACTAAGCCTGTGTGCCCCAGCCACACCATAACAAAACCCCTCCCTTCTATTTAACCCAGCTCCAAAACACAACACAAATTTAAGAAACCCAGAAAACAAAACCGTAACAGTTCAGTTCAGGACTTGAGGTCAGTCTGTGAGAATTGAAATGAACTCTCTCCTAAACCCACAACAACAACAACAGATCAACACCACCGCCTCCTCCGCCGTCCAAGACCTCCAGCTCCACCACCACCACCACCGCCTCCACATGAATAACCAAACGACGCCGTTCGACTCCTCCCACGACGACTTCCTCGAGCAAATGCTCTCCACTCTCGGAAACCCCTCCTCCTGCTCCTCCTGGGCCGACGAAACCCCTCCCCTTCCTCCTCCGCCGCACTCCTCAAACGACAACAGCAACAATGTCGTTTTCTCCTACGACGACTCCTCCAACCTCGCCTCCAAGTTCCGCAGCCACCAGATCAGCGCCGGCGCCGCCGCTGCCTCCAAATCCTCCCCGAATGCCTCGGCGGCTGCCGCCGCCGCCATGATGCTCCAGCACCAGCTCATGATGTCCCGCGGCTCCTCCGACTCCGGCTACGCTCCGATGGGGCTCGCCTTGGGCAGCAACGGCGAGTTTGACCGCTCGCATAACGACGTTGACGGCTCGTCGTTTAAATCTCCTAACCAGGTCAGTTTGTCAGCTTCTTAATCTCAGAAACCGGATGGCATTAATGTAAATAATTCTACAATAACGGCGGCGGCTTTTTACAGGGCGGCGGTGACGGCGGTTCTTCTGTTCAGGCCTTGTTTAATGGCTTTACTGGATCTCTGTCTCCGAACCAGCCTCAGCATTTTCACCACCCTCAGGTATTTTTAATCACAATTCTCATCATTCTTTTTCTCTCTAATTAATCATGATTAGTTTCTAATGACGTTTTGATTAGGGTGGTGCGCTTCAAGCTCAGAACTATGGAGCTCAAGCACAAGGCATGACACAACCTCCGGCGAGCGGCTCAGCCGGGGCCACGGCTGCGCAACCCAGGCCTAGAGTCAGGGCCAGGCGAGGTCAAGCCACTGACCCACACTCCATTGCTGAAAGAGTAAGTTATGGGAATCGGAATAATTAATAGTGTTTCGAATCATTGAAACTTTGCGATCAGATAATAACAAAATTAGTTAGTCACGAAGCACTAGCATTTGTTTTCTGTTTTACATTTTTGTTCGTATTAGCTTGTATTTGTCTGAAAACGGATATTGTTGCAGTTACGAAGAGAGAGAATTGCAGAGAGAATGAAGGCCCTGCAGGAGCTGGTTCCAAATGCCAACAAGGTAAAATTAAAATTCGTTTAATTATTCATTTCCCGATCATACTTTGTAGTTAATTAGTTGATTAAAGAGCATAATTATGGGTCATCATCAATATTATTTGTTTAAAAATTTTGAGAAATGAAGCTCCTCAGTTTCCACCTCCCCAGTGGGAAACCTCCGTATCTGTAACTGCAGATAATAATTCATGAAATATCATTTTGTTTTTAGAGTTTAGGGGACAAGTGTCAGATATCTAATAAGGGTCATTTTATTATAAGAAGCCGGAAATAGCAAAGTTGGTCCCGTACGACTCTAATTGCTTTCCTAAGTATACCTGGAATTTCTTAATAAATTGGGTAATCATAGTGTACAATACTTCTACCAAGATTAAGTACCTTGATATAAGCACTTCTTATTTCTTCTTTTTCAAGATGATATGATGTTGTTAATTAAATAAAATTTTGGATGTGGGTTTTTGGAATGACAGACAGATAAGGCTTCAATGCTGGATGAGATCATCGACTATGTAAAGTTCCTGCAGCTCCAAGTCAAGGTAATTTAGATGCTTTGCTCTCTTCCTTCCTCTAATTATTGGTTCTGCTTAATCCTTTTGATTATCTTTAATCCAAGACCCTCTTTCTGATAGCTTAAACTAAAGAAAAGGAAGGATTCCCTGGTTGACATTGTTTGTTTGGATATGATAATCAAGTAAAGAATTAGCCTATGAATTGTAAAGTGCGATCAATGTATGGGGAATATTAATTTTCTCTCTGTCACTTGTAGTATATATATTTACTGGTTTTATGCTCTCTTTTTGGGTTCAACAGGTTCTGAGCATGAGCAGGCTGGGTGGTGCTGGTGCTGTTGCTCCCCTCGTAGCTGATATGTCCTCTGAGGTAAAATCAACAAGTTCAAAAACCCTATCCCCGTAATCATCACACACTACAAAAGTACAAATCATCTGCATTTTCGCATTCAACTAACTTATAAGATTGAAATTTCGGAATTAGTATAAATTAATGATTCAAAACTCCGATATTTCAATACTCCGAAACACTATGCCACGAACCCACGAACTAACTGAACTTTCCACCACAATGAAACGACAAAACTAAAGCAGGCACGCGTGCCCACTTTAGAGATTCCTCCTTCTACTCTCTTTTATGAGAAACTCAGCCTTTTCTCTTTTGGCTTGTCTTTTTCCTTTGCTTTCTTTTTCACACTCCGAAAGTTTATTTACGAAAATGTTTTAATTTCCTTTGGGTGGCTGTAGGGAGGCGGTGACTGTATCCAGACCAGCGGCAATGGCGGGACCCGCGGCCGGAGCAACCAAACGGCGTCGTCGAACGACAGCATGACGGTGACGGAGCACCAGGTGGCCAAGCTCATGGAAGAGGACATGGGCTCCGCCATGCAGTACCTACAAGGCAAAGGCCTCTGCCTCATGCCTATTTCCTTGGCCACAGCTATCTCCACCGCCACGTGTCACACCAGAAACCCACTGAACAACAACAACAACAGCAGCAACAACAACAACCCTATCATGGCATCCAAAGGCGGAGAAGGACCGTCGTCTCCCAGCATGTCGGTGTTGACCGTCCAGTCAGCCACGATGGCCAGTAACGGCGGGGTTGACGGTTCCGGTAAAGACGCCGCCTCCGTCTCCAAGCCGTGAGAGTTGCTGAATCCCCCCTAACGTGACGTGGACCCGAAGCAAAGTCTACTAAAATAAGGCCCTCTTTTCACCAAACGACGCCGTATTTGCGTAGACTTTGGCTCCTATAAAAAGCCTAGCTAACCACCACCTCCCAGATCCCTATGAAAATCCTGTTTTTTTCATGATTTTTGGGGTTTCTTTATCTTTTTAATTGCTTTTGTTCTTTTGTCGCTTCTTAATGTGAGCTTGTTTATCTTTGATAATCATGATCATGTTGCTCTATTATGAAATGATTAGTCTCTAAATAATAATGTGGGAATTATTAAAGGATCAAAAGGAGATCCAGGAGGGTTTGAGTTTTATCAAATTCTAATAAAAGGAGTCGGCAGCTAACTACAAAAGCTCCTGTGATAAGAGTTGTTTTAGGTTTTGGCTTTGTTTGCTAAAGTTTGAGTTGGTGGTTATAGACCATATCAATGCGGATTAGATTTCCGGTCAACTCAACGTCTTGTATTGTTCTTCTTGTTTGTTTTGGATGATTGATTTGGAACACTGGTTTGACTACCTACTCCATTCACTTGCTTCAGTTGAAGTCCTTGAGGACGATGACACGGACAAAAGTTTATCTTGAATCCATTATCTCACAATCGCATGCCAAGTTTCGTCTAGGGTATCTATACATCAAGCAGATTAGTTCGATTCAGAGGTAAACTATATGTATCAAACCAAGTCTAGTTCATATGTCGATACAAATTTATCGACCACCTTTATTTGCCCATCAAAGTGCTCAACTTCTTAATCTATTGACACATGTACATTTTATTATCAAGAATAAAGTTAAATAATTTAAAAAGACATGTGTCAATAGACTAAGAGGATAGACATTTTGTTTGATTTGTTTGGCAAATAAAGGTGGTCGCCTGATCGGCAAATTTGTATCCGTTCATATGTCGATACATTACCGCAGAATGAGCTATTGCATCGCGAAACTAATCAAAGATTAGCCAAATGAAAGATCGTGTAAGATGAGCTTAAAACAATAATACATGAAACGCAGAAAAAGAGAATACACTCGACCAAAAGGAAAGAGTTGCGTTTGAGTAATGAAATTCATAAAGGTGATGCGTTGCTGTTATTCATCTCCATAGTTGACAAACACAAAGGGATAGAGAACATCATAATTTAGTGTTCTTTGCTTTATAATTTATAAACTTCAGTAGGCAGCAGACTCTGTGGTCCAGGTCATACTCCTATGAATTTCTAATCCTCAAATCGACGACAGGATGACGTAAGGCCTACCGTCATCTTCTCTTCCAAGTCCCTGCTCTGCAGGTCATTCCCATTGGCATGTAGAATGGAAAACTGGAAACAGAAACCAGAAGGGTCTCCGGTAAAAATGTAGTAGCACTTCTGCAGTTCTGCTAAATGATATTGAGAGAAAGCAAAAATGCACCTAACAGATTCAAAAGCACTACGGAAAGGACTTACACAGCTAGAGATTCCTATAACAATGGCTGAAAATGTAAGATGAACCTTATCAATCAGCAGAAGCAACAATCCCCTTAAGATATTCAAGTCAGAGACACGAATGCAAGCTCCCGGCCGGCATTGTGATTCGGAGGCGATACTGGCGAGCATGAACTTCCCAGCTTGATTCTTTTCCAGATCTCCAACTCAATATCAAATGCACTTATTTCACATGGGAGTATTAAGAGACATGTAGTCCACTACTTATTGTCAATCCCTTCACAGCATCATTGAGGCATTGACTCTCCTATTCTAGTTCCATATTCTAAAGGTAGAAGATATTATTCTATATCTGCCCATAACTCCCAATAAGCCAGTCAAAACACATAATCAGGGATCAAGATATAAACTATACCAGGAAGCTGTTAGTTTGGACTTCACTAATCAGTTCATATATAATAAAACTCTGTATGAAATATAAAATGGGGGCATTGAATATTGTTGATGCATCATTTTCCAAAGTACTGGCAGAAGTTTACTATCTCTTTTACCTCTATTTCTATCTGTCATGAAGAGACTTTTATGTATGATAGAAATGCGATTGCAGCACTGAAACATACAATATTGATGAAGGCCAAGAAAAAATATATATGAATGTCATCTACAGAAAACGTGTCTCAGAACTGACATTAATCCTTGATGTAAATTTATAAAAGCAGACTACAACATCTCTAAGAAGATCTCATCTATGACTAGTATAGTGAGAATAAGTTCAGCCAACTCACACTTAATATGACACACATGTGAAACCTTAGACTATCTGAAGAGCACCTAGAGGAACAAATCCAGCATCTATCAGTATGATTCTTTAAAATTATGAATGCACCACCAATCTTCCTTCCTTCCTTACTCTTCATCTAATTGCAACCATGGTATTAGCACATACGTAGCCTCAATATTGACCCAGCTTAGGATCCAAAGGAAGTATCCATAGGCAACACATAACATAAACAAATATGCTATATGTACCAAAGCATATATGAACCAACCTAAAGGGGTCTCTGACTCCTTGAAAGCAAACACTAGCATGGACACAGGGTATCTTCACACAATAGCCTAGATATATGGACACAGGGTATCTTCACACAAGAAAAAAAGCGCATCAACCACAAAATTCGTTTTTCATCCATTAATTATACAAGAAACATATCTTATCAAATCAAAGTTGTCGTTGTTTCCAATTAGTTTCTTACTCCAACAAAATCTGGAGACGACAGTAACATCTCTGCAAGCCTTAATTCTGTTATACATCATTTGCTCCAACTGAATAATGAATTCAGCATGCAGCCAGTAACTGGCCAGGAGGATTCCTTCCGCCTAGAGGGGCCAAACGAACACCTTATACCCCTGCCAAAATGCATAAACGCACTCACTCCAATTATTGCTAAAATCGTCTCACAAGCATTATATAAGGTGAGCCCCTAGATTTAGCTTCCACGTATTGTTCTATCTAAAGAACACAGCAATGTTATGAAATGTTAAGTGCTGACGTATACAGCAATCTTAAAGCATAAACAGGCCATCCATAAAACTAGAATCGGAAACTAAATGTAGCTTTTATACGCTTTTCTATCCATCACCAGTAAGTTTTAGACTTAAAAGTAGATACTTAGTACAATTACTACAAGACTATGATAGGTAATAAGAGCAAGCACATTCTGATTGCTGACCCCATAAAACCCAAAAAGTTAACAGAAACAGTTTAACTAGTGCTGGGGGGCTTGAAAGTATAAGGTTGTGGAAGTGACAACGGACCTCTCCTCGATTCTTTATCATCCCAAAAGCCTCTTCAGACTTCTGCTCTTGCAGTGCAGCGCATCAAAATGCTTCACCTGTAAAAACAAAACAACCCAATAACGTCAAACAAAGGGAGCATAAACCCTGATGTCATAAACCCTAATGCCCAAAAGGGTCATAAACCCTGATGCCAAAAATGATCATAAACCCTAAAGATTGAAGCTTTACCCAAGAAGCACGGCAGTTATTGACAAACTGATCCCTGGCGGGTTTGCACTGTGCTGGGTATAACAGACCTTTGGACCCAATTTCAGTCTGCTTCTTATCTGATTCTTTCTCCAAACAAGCATAGAACGCGTCTCGAGCCTGATCGAACCCATCAAAATTTCAGATTGAATCCACAAAATTGAAGACTCAAGATTTGAAATTTAAAGCAATTAAACGAATGAGTGAATGCAAAGAAGGATTATCAAGACCTTATAGCAAGCTTGTCTTGAAGCAGAGAGCACGTCGGTGTGAACCCCATCTGGGTTTCGTGTTGCTAAAGCTTCTTTGGCCATGGCTTCGCTTTGTTTCTTCTGCTAGTGTCTGTGAAATTGAAACAATGAAAGGGAGTTGGAGTTGGAGTTGGGTTGGTTGAAGTGAATAGGCCAAGTTTAGGCCCAATCATCACTCGGGGCCCAAGGAGATAACTTGAGAAACATTATTTTCTGTTATAGCAAGTTTTCGTTGTGTTAATGTTGATGGTGTGATTGGAGAAGGCAACATTGTGGATTCAAGTTTTCCTTAACAGTGTCCTAGTTGCTTTGCTCGGGTTTTACATGCCAATTTTGTTGTTACATTTCTCTGCAGATGTACTGTAATATATGTATGAATTTGAAATGTAAAGTAAATAAATATGGATTTTCTTACTTCTTCACCTTTATCATTTAAACGTGAAATTATGTATTGATTGAAATACTTTTAAGTGTATATTCACGATTTTCACATAAATAAACATGTTATTAATAAGAGTATTGATGGATTATAATAAACTTCTCGCACTTTGTTTCAATCTGTATCACTTTCGTTGGACAGTGGATAGAGACAATACGGGTTTTGGTATACTTTGTTCAATTGTATCACGAGTTTTCACTCTTTCATGGTAATGGAAGAGGATATATTCAGTTTTTCACTCTCCCATCCAATTCCATTATTCTATCTCGTTCTCTTATTTCTGTTTCGAGAAAAAGGTTTGCCTCGATCTCTATCTCGTATCAGTCGTATGTACATTATCATGTGTCAATTTCTACTGCACGAAATGATGTACATTATCCCTTATTTGCGATGATCGTACAAACCAAGTATTTCACGTAATTAATCTTTTGGAAGGAAGAGATTTTAATGAGAGCTAATGTGCAGTTCTTATCCTGTCTCCTTTATCAATATCAAGTTGACACGTTACCCCTAACCTTCGACATTAATTTCGTTCTCGATCGATCTCCATCTCGGAGTCGGAGGCTTCAGCTATTCCTTTCACTATGGTGTGGATGTGAGCTCGAACTGTCTTTCGCACCAAACAGTAGGACTCGTGCAAAGACAAATCGCATTTACTACTATAACTGCACCGGTCAATGTCATTTACTAACACTAGTAATTAGTGAAACAAAGCTTGATAGGGATGCATGGGAAAGATTAACATAGTTGATTACGAATCAAAGTGATGGATTAGCTGCAAACCCTTAGGGCTTAGGTCTATATATACAGTGTTAAAGCGAAAAGGGGTATTCGATCAGATCTGGTTTTCAAACACGGTTTCTTTCTCTCTTTAGTCGAGAGGTAGCAGACGAACATATATAAGAGAGTGAGCTGGGGAAGATGGTAGAGAGTTCTAAAGGGGCTGACAGAAGAGAGTGAGCTCAGATTACACATTTGTAATGAGTACTAAGTTTATCATCTTCCTCATGCTACATATTTGTGTAATGTGTGCTCACTTCTCTATCTGTCAGCTGCAGATCCACTCTTACATTGGTAGTGGATTCATTTTTCAGGTTTCTTGGGTATAGGTTTCATCTTTGGTACTGGATTCATCTCTTTTCTTTTCACTCCGGTACTGATTTTAGGTGAATTGCTCAGATGATGATGAAGTAAAAGTAGAAACAAACCCAGAAGATATATGACACGTTGATACATACTTGATGTATATCTAGCTAGGTCTGTCGCTAACAGTCTCTTTGATCTTATCCATAGCATTTGACATATATATTTGTACATATATACATCTCTTTCTCTTTGGTTACAACAGAGGCGTTTTTCTTCGAAGCAACACCTTTTTACCATCATAATATTGGTTAATGTAAAGGGGGTTTGTACCAGGTCTCTAGATTAATAATCAGATTATGGCCAACGTGTTTTCTTCTCTAAGGGGCTATTATATGGACGGGCTTCTTCATCCTCCATCAAATTGATTCACGCATATATGTAGGTCTATGAGTTTTTAGTATCACAACTATACTGTACTTAATATTGATTATGATTATCCTTATTTCTAAAGTCTCAAGCAAAAGTAGTAGCTTCTTTCAAGAATGAAATGTGTAGATTTCACCTTATTTTCCTGCACTTAACCCTGACTGATCTTTCCTGCTTTCAAATTTTCTTCCAAAATTGAATTACGTTCAGATTTTGCTCTTACCAATGAGAGTTTTGTTTTTGTTCAAATTTGTTAGGCTTTTGGGAGCGCAGCAGCGAATGTTTATCTGTGATATGATCAGATTGGCAAGGTAACCTTTCGTTCCAACAAATCCCTTTTGAATATGTACTCCACATTCTACACCCTTTTTCATTTCTACGCTTAAACTTTTAATTGAAAAACTTTTTGCTTAATAAACTGAAACAGGTTTGCCAGATCTATCAAGGTAAACTGTTTCAAAACACTGTAAGGTAGTCCAGTGGTTCTTGCCTAGTTGGGTATGCTCCCTAACTTAGCTAGGTTCGAATCACGACATTGTCAAAAGTGGCTAAGGGATGAGCTGCAATGTCCTGTTGGCTCTCCGGGCCCCAGCGGATTAGTCCTTGGGTCTATGAAGCCTTTAAGATACCGCGATCTTGAATCAAATAAATAATAAGGTAAACCATTTCAACCGTTGAAATCTCCTTTGTGTTACTCTTAATTATGTTTCATTTCTATGGTTGCTGATGTTTGAAGATGTGATCTTTGCATTATTTGGTTTGTCTTAGTGGGTTAATTACCGGCCAATTATGATAAATGACAAGAGCATCTGAAAAATGTAAAGATAATATATCTCTTTTCTTCCTTAAACAAAAGTAGGAGAGGTCGATATTTAAGCAACAACATGTAAATTACAGGAATGTGCAGCTAGCTCTCATAATCCACGTTATTTGCAAATTCATATAATTTCAGTGATTATCTATAATTTTTTCTTTTCTTCCTTCCACAATTGTTAAAGAACATTTAAAACTGTTTACATTTCATGGATCTTTTATATTTCATGTCTAGCTATTTGGGTGGTAGACTTGCTTCTCTGGTACTAGAAGTGTCGTATGGCCGTTGGAGTTCAAAAGCAGTAAAAAAAAAAAAACTCAAAGTTACTGCTTATATCGGAAAAATTCATATTTTAGCAATGCAAATAGCGTATATATATGTTGTTAATTGTTCGTCAAAGAAAACTATCATATATATTGAACTTTGAAGTAATGAAGTTGGTGTAGTCAAATTACAAAGGTATATGTGGGAACAATGATACATCTTATTGTTGTTTTATGCATGTCTCCTCCCAGTTTTTCCAATTTGTTTGAGTTCACTTATCGTATCATAAGCAGAATGGTCTGTGTTTTCCTATATATTATTATGTTCAAAGCAACAAGACTTCCAGAAGCTTAAATTTGCATAGCCATTGAGACGATGAGAATTGTAGACTCACCTAATTATTAGAGCACCATATATAAAATCTTTCTTCCCTGGCCATCTATCTGTTGCTCCAAAGCATTAACAAAGCTTCATTAGGATCAAATATGGCCTCCTTTGTCACCTTTCATTAGCTTCAAAAGTGAGAATCTCCCTTAAAAGATGAACAAAAGTTGAAACAGAAAGGGTGAGATGACATAGATCCATTAGGTACATGCATGTAAAAACTACTAAAGGTTTCATGCACAAGAAACTTTGATATATACATATATAAATGCTCCCAAACCTATTCTCCAGCAGCTTGAGCAGCTGCTGACGGTGGTCTCCGGCCGATTCTAGGCTGAGTGCCGCCACAATCCGCCGGAGAGATGAGAGGTGAGAGAAGACGGCCAGAGAACCCGAGCAGCATTGGCAGTCTTACGTTTAGTCCTTTTAGGTTCTATTTTTTAGTTTTTTTTTTAAAGATAGGCCTACCATCTTCCCTAGGCCCAACCCAACTAGAAACCGCCTAGCCCGCAACAAGCTGCTCCTAGCCCACTAAGGCCCAATTATCCTTGAACTGCCATGTCTTGAAATGTTGAATACCCTACAGGCCTCTTTTCTTCTCACTCACACCGTCTCACTCACCAAGTTCAACACTAGCAGGAGCTCAAAAACCCAGAAAGCTCCAATCTTTTCGAAAACCCAGAAAGCTCAAGCCTTTCTCAAGGAACCCAGAAAGCTCAAACCTTTCTCAAAAACCCAGAAAGCTCCAATCTTTTCGAAAACCCAGAAAGCTCAAACCTTTCTCAAAGAACCCAGAAAGATTCCATTTTTATAAGAAACCCAGATGAGCAACAAGACGTTGCTGCTGGAGGTTTGCACCAAAAAGGGGTGGGCTGCACCCCAGTACTGTATCACCAAGCAAGGCCCTGATCACATTCCTCAGTTCTCCGCCACCGTTGTCGTTAATGACGTCAGATTCGACTCTCAGGGCTTTCTCGGGTCTAAGAAGGAAGCTGAGGCATCTGCTGCCGGAATGGCGCTGGAAAAGTTTCTTGGTTATCAAAGCCAACAGCCCATCAGCCCAAATGTCAAGTCTTTCTCTTCCCCAGGTAACAAGGTTTTACAAGGGTTTAAGGTTTTATTGTTCAAGGAAGTTCTGTAATCTGTAGTGGAATTTTGATTGTTTGAGTTTGATTGATGCAGTGAAAGTTGGTCCTTCGCTGAAAGTTGATAGCAATCAGACATGGGTGAGTCTAATTTTTTTCATATTTGAGGTTAAAGTTTCCGACTTTAAGAGTTTATGTTGAGGGTTTTGCAAGATTAGCTTACATTATTGTTCATGATATGCTGTTGAATTGGTATATTACGATTTAATGTACTTGACAACTTTGAGAATTGGTATGCTTAGAAGCCTTGTTAGATAGAGCTCGAGGTTAATAAGATGTAGACTTGATTAATTGTTTTTGCTTTGCGTCCTGCAATGCACTGTTCTTTAATTGTTGAGTGTACAAGGATTCAGGATTGTGCAGTGTGTCTTGTTCATTTAGTAACTCCTCCTTACGAATTATATTTTGGTTGTTTACTTGGCTCGTTTTTGTTAAAAGGTTTTGAGTTAAAGGTTTTGAAGATTAGCTTACATTATTGTTCATCATATGTTGTTAAATGGGAATATTACAATGAAATGTACTTGACTGATATGCTTAGAGTATGATTAAGCCTTGTTAGATAGAGCTTAAGGTTAATAAGATGTAGTGTTGATTAATTGTTGTTTGAATCAGGATTCATGGTTGTGCAGTGCTGTCTTGTTTGATTAGTAACTCCACATTTTACCAATGAACTTTTGGTGGTTTACTTATCTCGTTTTTGCACTACTGTGTCCTGCAATTTTGACTCTTAAATGTACTGTTTGTGACTTTAGAGTAGGAAAAAGCCTTCCTAGATAGAGCTTAAGGTTAATAAGATGTTGTGTTGATTAATTGTTGTTTATATAAGGATTCCTGGTGCTACTGTATTTGTAGAGCTTCAGATTAACTTTTGGTGGTTTACTTATCTCGATTTTGTGCTACTGTGTCCTGCAATTTAGACTCTTAAATGTACTGTTTGTGACTTTTTTGATGGGGGATAAAGTAGTTGTCTTTCTCTTGCAGGGTGACACTAATATCACACCGAAGAAGAAGGGTGCAGATGAAGTGGAGCAGTTGTTGGCTCAGGAACGGAAGGTATGCTTTGAGTTGTTTGGTTTTACTTGGTGATTATGGTTGGATGAAGTCGCGAGCCTCTGAAACATGTTTTATGATTAACCAGCTATGGCACAAGGAGAAGCTTCAGCTTGAGCTGAAAAACCTTGAATTGGCGAATGCAATTGAAGTGAAGAGTAATGAGATTCAACAATTTGAGAAGAAACTGCAACATATGGTAATCAGTACTCTGTTGATGTCAATGAATTCTGTATCTATTTGTTCGTGGGTAATCTAGTAGCTAGAATACGGTTGGCTGACATACTCTTGGCCATTATGTATAATATGAGCAACTGCTGTGCTTTTTCCTTTCAGAAAGAGATGGCAACAATGGAGCAGAAGAAAACTGAAAGGATGTTATCATTGGTAGAAGAGAAAAAGGTTTGTTGTCAGTTATCTTTTTGAAATTGTCAGATTTGGATGAATGAATCTCTTTGTTTGTTTCTTTCTTTCTTTTGGCAACTGATGAATGAATCTATGAATTCTTAAATTTGCTTATTGACTTGCAATTGCAGGGAGAAAATGAGAAACTCCATATGAAAGTGGCTGAACTGGAAAAGCAACTCCAGGCAGTGAGTGGGGATATGGAAGGGGGAAAGAAGATTATCGGTCTCTCCGACTCTTTCAGAAAGGAGCAAAGCTATAAAGATGAACTTGAGCAGACTCGTAAGGCGTTGATCAATGTATGTCAGTTTGTTCTTTCTATTTGGGTGGTTTGTCAAATATGTTATTATTCTAATATTATCTCTAAAATGTTTCCTTAGCTATACTTGTAGTTTATATTGGATTAATTTACTGATATTGATTAGCCTTAAACATATTGAAGCCTCTTGGCCTGATTTGTTGATTTGCTAATCTTAATATGCTCCGAATTGATGCCTTAAACATATTGGAATCTACAGTTCTACAAACTGCCGGGATTGTTGCTCTTGACATTTTTACCTACCAATTTGGATCTTTGAAATGTAATTGTTATTATAATACCTCTAAAATGTTTCTTTAGCTATACTTGTAGTTTATACTGGATTTGTTTACTGATTTTGATAAGCCTCAAACATACTGGATTAATTTACTGGCATTGTTACCTACCAATGAGGATCTCTAATATGTGATTGTTTTAATATTATCTCTAAAATGTTTCCCTAGCTATACTTGGAATTCATACTGGATTAATTTACTGATATTGATAAGCCTTAAACATATTGGAGCCTCTTGGCCGGATTTGTTGATTTGCTAATCTTAATATGCTCTGAATTAGTTCGGAAGTTTGGAAGAATTGTAGTGGAATTATAGGGTGTCGTCTGTATTTTGAGCAATACGGTGGAAAACCCAAGAATGTTTGAGTGATTTTTTCTGTGTTGTGCATCTTAAGGAGCATAATGTAGCTATCGTTCTTGTGTTATCTTTGTTATTTGCAGGTATTATGTGATGGTTCAAAAGAGAATATTGGGGTTAAAAGATTGGGAGATCTTGAATGGGAAGCATTTCAAGTTGCAGCTAAAAGAGAGTATTTTGTAGAAGAAGAGGTAAATGGAAGGGCAAAGGAGTTATGCTCAATATGGGAGAATTACATTGGAGATTCTAATTGGAAGCCATTCAAGGTCATCACGGATATGAGAGGAAGGATCAAGGTACATGTTTCACTGGATTCTATGGTTCTAAAAACTGCCAGGATTGTTGCTCTTGGCATTGTTACCCACCATTATTTCCTTGTACTCTAAACTCTTTTACTTCCCAGTTCTCACTTGGCCAACTGAGTTGCATTTGTGGGTTGCAGGAAATCATTGACGAGGAAGATGAAAAGTTGAAGAAGTTAAAGGTGGAACTGGGTAATGAAGCATACGATACAGTGATAACTGCACTGTTGGAAATGAAGGAGTATAATCCGTTTGGTAGATATAAGGTAGAGGAGCTATGGAATTTCCAACAAGGTAGGAAGGCATCATTGATGGAGGGAGTCCAATATCTTCTTAAGCAACTTGATTTGGTCAACACTAACAAGCGACGAAGAAACTGAAGCATGGATTAACACAGAGGTCGTCAGTCTTCAGCCTTGTAGTTGTTTCTTTTCTGTCTATGAAGTTCATATGAATTGATGATCAGGCATACTAGCACCTCTCCTTGTAAAGATCAAATGGAGCTTTTAAATACTATATACACTGAGCTTGTATAATTCAGTATCAAGGTTACCTAATGCGAGTCCCCAGGTGTTTAGAGAGGCAGCTGGGTTGTTTAGATACAATGTTGTAATGAGAAACCCATCCCGATTATATTCGGAATCCAGTTCAGTTTTGTTTGTCTGAAATGAGTGTTTTTTTTTCTCTGGTTCTGCTCATGCCTTTTTTTGCAAGATTTACTCTTCAATTTCTCAATAGGAGAATGACTTGATTAGTTTGAAATGGTATTTAAAAGCTCCATTTGATCTTTACAAGGAGAGTTAATAACTTACATGATTGCTAGTATGCTTGATCATCAATTCATATGAACTTCACAGAGACAGAAAAGAAACTACTACGAGGCTGAAGACTATGACGACCTTTGTGTTAATCCATGCTTCAGTTTCTTTTTCGCTTGTTAGTGTTGACCAAATCAAGTTGCTTAAGAAGATATTGGACTCCCTCCATCAATGATGCCTTCCTACCTTGTTGGAAATTCCATGGCTCTTATATATCTAATTTTGTTAAACTTGAACACAGGGTCATCCTTCTTGGTACACTATTACATTCTGCAGGTGCCTCATAGAAAATGAAGTATATACGTCAACTGGGGAATGCCTTGTGTGTTACGGTGGAATATTCATTTGATCTACCAACAGGATTCATTGAAATTGAGACCTCTCTGATTTCATCTGATCTTCTGTGACTTTACTCTAATTAAGTGACATACGTAAATAAGTCCTAATACAGTTTTCCAAGTGGTTGAATTAGTTCAATTTTAGTCAAATTCATCTACAAATGTCATTTTGGTTTTGCAACCTTTTCTTCTCCCTTACCCACTAGGAATCAGTCTTGGACTTCCCCAGTAGAAATTGGAATGTTCAACCTTTACTAGTTTAGTTAATTCCCTTACCCATTCGGAAACTTAAACTTCCCCTTTCCTATTAGTAATAGAGAAAAATGCAGCAACAGTGCCTTTTTACGTTCTTTATATATTACGAGCATTTGGGTTAGGCTTGAACACATCATTTCTGCAGATCACAGAATTGAAAGTCCGAGTTAAAAACAATGCATCTCAAAGCTAATAAGCAAGCAGAGAAGTCACTGGGTGGTGGATGGAGATTTTTCCAACAAAAATCCAAACTCCAAAAGGCCTCTTACTACGAGGAGGTTAAATCGTGGGCAAATGCCGGGGCAGCATACATCAAATATGCACACTGCAGAAAATCGAAGACTACTACTAGTACTGACGGCGATTATGAAGCCGCATTGCGTTATGTTGATGCTGCACAATGCTACAAGAAAGAGGCCATTGCTTGCTTAGAACAGGCAGCAACTTCCTTTTGTGAAATGGGATTGAATGGTTCTGCTGCTCTACATTATCAAGAAATTGCGGAAATGTACGAATCTCTTCTTGACTTTGAGAAGGCTGAAGAGTTCTTTGGAAGGGCAGCTGAGTTGTTCACAGAACCGATGAGTCGTGACCGCAGCAAAAGGAGAGCTGCTGGATGTGCTAATCGGATTACTGAATGAAACCTGTCCCGAGTATATGTCTTGTGATTTGTGAATACAGTTCAGTTTTATTTGTGTGAAATTGAAAATGGTGATTTTTTTGATCTACCCAACACTAGTCATCGAAGTTGAGACCTCTCTAATTTCGTGTGATATTATGGTGCAACAAAACACTGAAGTGACGTATATACGTACATGTCTACATGACAAAGTGATCATAAATCCTTATGTTTTGGCTGTCTTTGTATCATCATATTACCATTTGATCGAACAAACAAATTAAGCAATGACAGATGCGTAATTCACCTAATAACTAGAACCTTCATTTGTTATGATGACAATTTTTCCATTATCACACTGTTTCCTGAGGAAATTGGTTTTGGGACTCATTGGTTAATAGGTATCAATAGCATTCAAAAGAAAATTAATGCCACATATTAACAGGTGGGAAAGATCAGAATTGACAAGGCAGCTAACATGAGAGAGAGAGTCTCATATTATTGAAAGCCAGAGATAAAACAACTGAATGAAAACTTGGAAAGTTGAACAGAGAAATCAGAAATGTTACCATACACCGGTTTGTGAAGCATATGTTATACACTGATAATCAAGAGAATGTATCAGATATATTAGACCAGGTCCATGTTCTCTTCTACCCAATTTGCTAATACATTATGCAAGTTTGTCATAGATTCCTTGCATTGCACCTGGGTCTCATCTCATATACATCCACAATTTCACCAAATTATGAATGTTAATTAATTAACTTAATTGGTTATAATTAGCGGTAATCAAACCGCGGGCGCCCGCAGTAATCATCAACCTTAAGCTCTTAACTCATACTGTGAATTGGCAAATTGGCACAGAAATGATTGAAAGTGCTGACTTCATATGCAGAACATTCCCCTTAATCATGCAAACATGAGACATGATTTCAAGTTGAAGTTGGTGGTCGATCACTTATGAGATATTAGTCTGATTTAACAACTGAGCTACTAATTATGCATCTATTAGTGACATTATTATAGAAACCATCAGCTCACCTTCCCCAGTTTCTCCACTAATGAGAGCAACAGAAGAAACCCAAGAACAAATGCTGTGTTTTTATGTCGAAACACAATGCTTTCCAAGAAGACAGTTCTATTAGCTAGGGCATGTGCACCAGAAGAAAAAGACCTTGAAATAACACCAAAGCCATGTGCCCCCATTTGATAATTATGAATCCTGTGACTCTAATTTGGCTATTCTCTCAGTCATAGTCGGTACTCGGTGTCTTACATACTCATTTGTACATCTTTATGCAACCTAGTGGTTCATAGACAAAGACCTCTCTCAACTCTCAACTCTTGAGGCCCCTCCCATTGTTTTCGTTACATTAGATTAGAAAGCAATAGCATTAATTTGGTCGAAAATTATACCGCGCACCCGTCATCTCCACCGTCGATTTTGACGCAGACTTAACAGAGACTTTTTCGCTCGTTAAAATCGACGGTGGAGATGACGGGTGCGCTGAATAGGCTCTCTAATTTGGTACAGATAGTGTCACTTCCTAGCCTCCATTTGAATGTGGACTAGTTTTTACCAATGAATCTTTGTTTTAACGATAGTGTGTGGGTTTTTTTTTACGCTGAATGATTGAGGATATGTGAATAAATCGTCTTATCACTCTATTTTATTAATAAAAGAAAAAAGAAATAAAAGAGGGGGATCAAAACCAAACCTCCCTAAACAAATGATAAAATCAAAGGAGTGGTTATAATATGAGTTTGGATTGGACCGTGATAGTCTTTCATGATCAAGAAACAAGCTTCTCAGTTTTCACTACTACTCTTTTTGCCTTTGAGATCGAATCAAGTCGATTCTACTTCAGATGAATCGGGTAAAAAACAAGAACAGATCAAAAGGTAAAAAGTTTGATAAACACAACCGAGTCACAAGTAGCATGAAAAATCTCCAACAGTGGCTGCAATGGTGAAGTGGTAGGTCTCTATCGGCCATGTTTGTTGAAGAACACACCTTGAATATTGGTAACAAAACAAAGGGGTGCAGGACAATAATTTAGCTCGCCAATATTTGAGTGATAACGATGGAATATCCAATCATGCATGCAAAGGATAATAAATTGGCTCTCATCAATCTTTGCCATCCTCTCATCTTTTGAGTACTAAAATCTCAGAAAAGGAGTGGTTTCTGGCGTGTATAGCAACCAGAGCAACCTACCCTTTTGCCTGAAACCGATATATCTAGCACATAATTCCTATACCATATATGAGAAATGAAATGAAACCTGCAATTATCACTTTGTTTCTAGCAAATTAAAGAGAAGCACAAGGATTTTCATAATTCACATAAGCACAAATCACTTCCAGAGTTTCAGTTATTCACACCAAGAAAACAGAGAAACACAGAAAGCATAACAATCAAAAGAGAATTCAGAGCTTCAATAGCCTTAATTGGCTTCAATTTCACACAACAACAACAACGATAGTCACAATTCACAGAAACATTAACACTAAAACAATGAGTACTCAAGCAGGGGGGGCCGAATTGGTCCAGACAATGTCTTTGAGCGCCGGTCTGAGCTCTTTACTACAGAACTGATTATACTCCAGAGTATCACCATTGTCTTTCTTCACCTCCACAACCAGAAACGACGGCGTCACAGCGAAAATCTCCGCCGCAATAGCCAACTTCCCTTTCCTGCCGCTCGCCTCGCCCTGCAGCCTCACCATGGAGTCACTCTTCTTCACCTTAAACTTGCCGGCTTTCCCCACCTCCTCCAGCTTCGATATGACACTGCTCGCCGACCGCGTCGTCGCGAATCTCAGCTCCTCTCTCTCCTCCCTCTTCTTCTCCTCAAACAGAGGAGACAAATCGAACCCTTCAGAGAGCGAAATGATATGAAACGCGTTCAATGTCTCCATCTGCTTCGAAGTCTTCTCCGTAGTCTCATCGAACTCTCGCTCTTTCTTAGACTTCACCGTTTTCGGGATAGATTTTTTGAACCAAGACGAATCCATGATCTTCGCAATGGAGATTCTGGTACTCGGGTTCGGGTCCAGAAGCTTCGTGATTAGTCTTCTCGCCTCGGAAGAAAACCACGGCGGACATTTGAAGTCACCTTTGTAAATCTTCCTATACATGGAGACCAAGTTGTCATCCTGAAACGGAAGAAACCCGGCGAGCAGGACATAGAGGATAACTCCACACGACCAAAGATCCGCCTTAGCTCCGTCGTAGCCTTTTTTCCCGATCACCTCCGGCGCCACGTAAGCCGGCGTGCCGCAAGTGGTGTGCAACAGCCCGTCTTGCTTCAAGTGCTCCGAGAAAGCACTCAACCCGAAATCAGTGACCTTTAAGTCACCGTCTTCATCTAACAGGAGATTCTCCGGCTTCAGATCGCGGTGGTAGACTCCTCGGCTGTGGCAGAAATCCACGGCGGAGATCAGCTGCTGGAAATAGACTCTGGCCACGTCCTCCTTCAGTCTTCCTTTCGCTATCTTCGCGAAAAGCTCGCCGCCGCGGACGAGATCCATGGCGAAGTAGATCTTGGACTTGCTTGCCATGACCTCATGAAGCTCGACGATGTTGGGGTGCCTCACCATCCTCATCACCGAGATTTCTCTCTTAATCTGCTCCATCATTCCGACCTTGATCACCTTCTCTTTCCCCACCACCTTCATCGCCATGGACTTTCCCGTCTTCAAGTTCCGGGCATGGTACACCTTCGCGAAGGTTCCATGTCCCAGCATCCGGCCCAGCTCGTACTTTCCGTGAAGCAAGGCGGAACCGGCGCTCTTCTCATTAGCCATGATTTTCAAGTGCAACTAGAAATATGTATACAAAGAAACGAAAAAAAAAAAGGGAAAGTGCTCTAAAAGCTAAGGTAACGTAAAGGGGAGAAAGCCGGGGATGAAGGGGGAGAATAGTTCACCCGTCTTCAACGTGTTTCCGGTGGCAGTTTCTGCCGCCGATGCAGCGTTTGGCTCGTATACACAGCTCAGGCTTTCTCAACGATGCTCCTCTCATCTCTCTGCATTCCCTAAAACCCTTAATTGATATATGAGAGGTTTTGGAGATTTTCAGCTTTGGAGATTTTGGGTTATGAATAAAGAACCAGATGAGCTCTGTTGGTCTTTTTCTTTCTCTCTGGTTTTTGCTTCTGCTTCCGGGTACTCACCGTTTGGGTTATATACAACTCTCCAGGTCTCAAATTACGGTTTTGACACTCATCGGCTACGGTTCCATGCTCACCTCATTCTCGCTACGTGTCGAGAAATTAAACGTATTTACGTTGGTCGGGACGTCACGGTTTCGGACACGTGTGAGGTTTCGCATGGGTTTCGGATACAGCGCATGCGGACGATGGGGTTATTACGATATTACCCCGGTTGGAGATTTTTGGCTGTGAAATATGTGGATGAATGATGATGATGATGATATGTATACTACCATGTAAGATAAGCAGTAAAATAGGGGAGTTGCATAGGAATTTCGTATTTCAAGCGAGCCTAAAATGGTAATTACGTTATGAAATATCAAAAGAATTTTTACGGTCCATCAATCGGGTGGTAGACACGTGTGAGTAAGATTGATTAAGGGCCTTGGATGATTCTTACCATGGCGGTTTGGTAAGTGACAAGTCAGCATTGAGAGGTCCTCGATCATGCAGAGGGGTGGTGGGGGGGGGGGGGGGGGGGGAGTATCCTCTGATCTAGAGGGACAGTGACCTAACATTTGATTTCAAAACCCTACAAATTTTAACAGCCGGTAACAGAAAAAACAAGGAACAATGATTTGTACATTTGTGAATTTTGGACCGCGAGTTCATTATTTGCTATGTTCAGGAGTCAGGACAACACCAACTGATTATGGGATTTGAGTTTTGTCATTGAAATGGTGATGGTTATCTTACTAAGTTTATTGTATGTGTTTAATGAACCCGACTTCGGTAATAAGGCCAGGTTGGTCACCTTAAAGTGACCATAGCAATGAACATAGCACATGTGTTTATTTTAAAAGGTTTTGTTGCATTTTAAAGACATAATATGGAGTTTTAGGTATTTGACATGTTTAATTATTATTATTGTTGACACTTGTTCATCTTTTATTGGTGTTTGTCACCCATAATTGATCATAGCTAGTCACCCAAGTTATTTTCGTGTTCAATTTTGAGCTAAATACACAATGATTTGAACGTACGTATAACCTCACCGTATATCAGTAACAATAATAATACATGATTAAGAAACGGTACCGGTACATGATTGATTAAGATCTATTTCTACGTATATAAATCTTGGTTATGACTTTACTCTTGTAGTTGTGAATCTGATTACGATGTGGGGTTGTTATTCTTATGAAAAACAACAATGGTGCATTGCTGACTTGTAGGTAGCTAACCGCTATTATGAATCACTGGAAAGTTGAAACTAAAAACATGCCCCGGAAAACCACTAGCTAGCTAGATGAAACTCGATCAGGAATGCTAAAGACACAAGAGGATTGCTCTGCAATGCCTATTTGTCTTGTACCAACAATTTGAATATTAAAAACAAATTTCTGGTAGATATATCTGCCCACTTTATATATATATATTTATACATATATATATATAACAGTAATAAAACTGTAGAGCAGACCCCAATTATGGATATAGTAACAAAGCACTACGTACTGAAATAATTTAAGTCAGCTACAGTTCATCATACGTGGCTCTTCCTTCTAAGAAGAGTCAAATATGAAGGTCCTCCTGAAACATGCGCAATAGAGAGGTTCGAGAAATTGCCAGGAACCTTTGCATGCAGGTTGGTTAACTTGGGCGGCTGAGCTCAGTGACTGAAGAAGGTTCAGGGAAAGTTGCAGTTGAGCCCGCCCACGGTTTGAACGATCATGGCCGGCGGGGACTATTACTGGGAGGGAGTCGTCACACAGTTCAACAAGATATGAGGATGATCGATGAGAAGAAATGAGTGGGGGAGTGTTCTTCTGGTTCAGGTTGCTTTCATGCTTTGGTTGATGGAGAATAATTGTAACTGTTTGATGGAGAGCGGGAGGTAGGAGACACACGAAGACATGAATAGGTGACATATGCTCTGAGGCAGCTGTGCCTTTGTTTCTCCTGTTTGTTTCTGTTTAACAAGTTGACTCCAAAACCCCACACCATGCCATACCATGCATACTCCTCTCTAATTTGTTTTTAATTCCTGAAAATGTGTATTTTGTAGTCGTCTGTCTATACATACGTATATTCCGCTCTGTTCGACTAATGATCGATGAAAAACCATACATATCAGCATCTGAATCATTTTTTTATTTATTTATGCTAAACGACTAAATTACAAAGAATAAAGTCTTGAGCAACATGCTCCAAAAAGGTCGAAATTCAAAGCCTGACTAACAACAGCAGAAAAATTGACCTCCCAACAGCAAAAATTAGAGAGCTTGTGACCTAGATTGACAAGTGCATCAGCAACGTACAAAATTTGCTTCACGAAACACATGATATATGAAAAGAGATGTGATCAAAGTAATTGACAATTATTCCGATATCCTGGAGCATCTAAGCCGATTAAACCATTTGAATGGTGTAAACAAAGTAACAAACCTAGTTATTCGAAGGTGCATGCATCTTCAAATGAGTAGTCAGCAACAAGTTGAATTTGAGAATTCGATCATGTCATTATATTATTGGAAGTTAATAATACCCTTGTAAACCCTACCAAAGCTCCTTAGTTACGTCCATTGAGAGACATTCTCTATGTCTAGGTTGGCGATCAATCATAATGCATATTCATCATCATATAATGTACCTAGTTTAGAATAATGAAGGGCACGGGAAATTTAAGAACAAAACCTGAAATGCAAGAAACTAAGGAAAATATATTAACAATCAATTTCTTAACATTGTAATGATACAAGGTTGGTTAGCAAATATCTTTCAAGAAAAATCGTATACACAGAGGCTTTCGTATTATCGTATAAATATATAATATGCATGCATTCTTCTTGTTTGCCCAGGCCAGTAGGAACATCAAATCACATCACATTATGAGATTCGTTTCGTTTTGTTTCATTATTATTGATCGATCATTCGATCTGATCAATCAACATAATTGAACTACTAGCTGATAAACATCTACAGGTATTTGGGATCGATCGAGTTCAATACTATCATGACTAACAATCCACCGATCGATGCAGTCTTTCTTCGATATATCAATCACAAGCTAATTAATTCAAGAATGAAGCTGGCAAGCTATATAGATACGTACTTGTACCTTACGTATAAGTATATATACATATATGTATCATTGGTATTGCTTGTGTAACCCCAAGGCCTGCGCGTGATGCCCTAATATTCTTGATGAATGAGATATTGTTATTTTTTGAAGATAAGATATGTAACTACAATTATGTGTCGCCTATCTGTTGGACTTTACATCATCATGCATTATTTCAATAATCGTGTACGTTCACCTTCGGCTTGCTTGGCCAAAGCTGATGCTTGGGAATAGCCTAAGCATATTATATATTATCAACTATATATTTATGTATGTATTTATCTTTAGAAATCAATTGTTTGTAGCAACGTGCTTCTTTCTTTTGTATTTGGCATTTTGACAGTAAAAGAAAGGTACTGCTTCACTATATAGTACATGTAAAAGGATCAATGTTTTCATGGCGATTTGGCGAATGCAATGCCAACCCTAATTGAGTACGTAACTGTGCTCTTGCCTCGTCTTAATTGTCGTCAATTATATGCAGCCTTGAGAAGAGTATGGGACTATGAGATAGAGACCAAGCTAGCAAGTGTGAGCCATCATTATCATCGTGAGCGACCTTAAAATGCATTATTAAGCCTGATCATGAGTCTCTTAATCATGTTTTTGGATCATTATTTAGACTTGTCCTTGTAGTCTCCATTGGAACAGTGGTAGAACAATTACTGGACAACTACCATTAATGCAAGAGATATATAGCTACCTACCTAAATATATATATAAGTAACTAAAAAATACAATTGCACACACTAAAACAATCTTTATGAGGTCAAGAAGAACTGTGATGCATATATGTGTGATTAATTGGATGCACGAATAGTAGTTGAACAATTTGATACATTTTAATTGATTAATGGCGTGAAGAACACTTTTCATGTGCTCGAAATTGAATTTGCATTCGATCTTGCTTGTTTATAGGTTTTCATATATAATTGTTTCATGAATCTCAAAATAATGGATGAATAATGAGAGAAACAAGCTACAAGATGAAGCCACGAAAAAAAAGTCATGCACGGGCTGCTCGATCATTAGTTAAATCTTGACAGCATCTCCAGCAGCATTGATAAATTAAAAAAATTAGAGATTTATCAATTTTTAAATGAACCTTTACTCTAGCAGTATACTTAAGAAGTTGATAAATTTAGAAATTGATAGAGAAAATTGATAAATTTATCAATCTTTGGGAGACAATTAACTAAAACTTAGCTAATGTATATAATTTAGCAATACTGCTGGAGCAAAAGTTCAAAAATTGTTATTTTAAATTTAAATGTTGATAAATTTAGCAATAAATTTAACTCTATTGCTGGAGATGCTCCGTAGCTAAATGAAAATGTGACATTAATTTAGAAGATGGAGAAGACAATGGTGTGCGGCAAATTTGTTTCTATATATCTGGACTAATTAACGTGGATTAGTATTGCTCTCGATCTAGAATCTGCAGCCTCCATGGATAAGTACTGGTTTGATTAAGCTTAATTTGGATGCCAGTGCCAGACAAAACAAGCTTTTGATCAACATCTTAGCTTACCGAAATAATTAAGTCTAACAAACCGAGATCAATGTGATAAAATCGCCCGCCAGTTTTAAAATCTGAATTTTCTGGTGCTGATCGCGCGGGATATACATAAAAATAGTTTGCTAGTAGTGTCTTGTACTCTTGTGTATATTGTTTTAGTTTTGTCTGACGTCCATGGATTATGGATCTGTGGCGCGCTCAAGCTAGGCATATGCATGTTATTGTGAGTCCCCAAGTGTTGCTGATCGTCCAGAAATCTGATTTGAATTGAATAACATGTATGTTATCTCCTCATTTGGAATATATGCATCAATAACTCGACCATGAATAATTTTGATCCTCCTGATCATCGATCTGAATTGAAGCACACTTTATACAGCTAATGGTAAATTGCAGCGGTTTAGGGTTTAGTGACAGGACAGTGAATGATTCAAAGATGGACGTGACAACTGACAACCACAGGGTCCATAGTAAAACAAGCTGTACGTTCAACACCAATAATAATACATATAAAGACAACCAATTTCAAATTATTGTGGCAGTCTTTGGATCTCCTCCTAGCTAGTTTAATTTGCAATAATCAAGTTGCTATATATTTGATTCCTCCTACTTACAGGAAATGAAGAGTTAAACGATTCATTATCGACAATATTATCTTGCTGTTTTGTACACTAGTGTTTCACAATGCTACACCTGATCGATTTTCAATCCAGGCTAGGGTAACTGCATGCTTCATGTACAAAAAGTTCCAGTAGAGAGAGACCCACATTTCATCGAAAAAATTCTATGCACCAACGTGCAAATGATCGAGCCGAGCAATTAATATGCAGTATTTTGATATGGCTATATACGTCGCATTACATGCATATATACTAATACCTTTAACAAAATTAAAACCCAAAAAAATAGTCTCAAGTATTTCCAACTAAGGAGATAAGAACACTAGGTCGAAGATGATGTACTCTTATTTTGGACGACGTTTAATTTGATCGGATCAAAAATGAAATTGAAAAGAAGAAATTTAGGACTATAATCTTATCCTATATCACGATTTGAACACTTACACATTAATAGTGCATGTACATCTTGAATTTGCATGTAAAATCCGCTCCCATCAAACTTCAAAACTCCATCAGCTCATATGAAAAATCTAATAAACCAGGGTTTGGCTCTCAGAGGCAAACAAGAGAATGTCATCCACAAACTTCTGGATTTTGAATAGACCACAGCCAAGCATTCGAAGCAAGTAACTGATCTCAGACGTGACCTCTATCTATATATGTCTTTTACTACACACACGCATATATACAAAATGAAAAATCATTTTCGTCGGACGAGACCTCTCTCTGTCTTTTGCAGTTTTGCTACACGTACACACGTAAATTTTCTTTGCGAATTCATAAAATGTATCTTACAAATTTATAAATTTCCTAACCCTAGCTAATTCATATCATATGATTGTTAATTCGTCATGAGTTACTAATTCATAAAGTGGTAGATACATGCATGCACATTATCATTTTCCAAAAAGATACGCACACTATATATCATGATATTAAGTGGATGCGTATATAAGTAGGAAACACATTAGCTCAATAATATATAAAGTTGATGGCTTTGTAAAGTAAAGCCATCCAGTGATGAATATGACATATGCAATAACGAAAATACTTAGTGCCCAATTTTCCATATAAACTTTAAAGGTTAAGAATCGAATAGCACTATGACTTTGAATCAAGCGGACCAAAAGCGAAGATACAGAAAGGATTGCTTCTTCATATCCATCACTCCATGTTTCTATAATATGATGGTGTGACATAATTGACATTATAAAAGGTGTTAAACTGAAAGCTTACTGATACTCTCTTTGGGACATCCGATAAAATTAGAACAATAAAGAGAAGATTAGCATGGTCCCTGCGTAAGGATGACACGCATAAATTGAGAAATTGTCAACATTTTTTTTAAAAAAACTTACTGATCGAGATAATGGTAATTAAAATAAAATAGAAATGTGAAATTGAAAATCAATCACGCACGCACTTGGTGAGAATTCTGTATGGAGGAATCGAAGGTCACAAGTCACTATTAAGTAGTCATTGTTTCTGGATGCATGGAGAGAAATTGTCATAACAATATACCTTATCTATGTCCTCGAGTCGTTGTTTTAGATAAGCTATCATATTTGGCCACTCAATTACTCAAACTTCCTCTCATTATTATTGATTTCAATTCATCAAGCTACATGCGATATGATGATAAAACCTAGCTAAAACCCATATATCTGCTTAACTATTGGTACTTAGAAGTTAGAAACCTCAATAATATTCTCAAATTAAGTTGAAACGTTCAAACTCTACACACCCATATATATCATCATCAACCACTAGTACTCTCTTCTGAACTAATTTGCTTGCCACGTCGAGTAATATTACATCAATTATATGGTAGCTGATCGATTTTGACAGCTACAGACTTGTCTATCCAATAAGTTTCTGGAGTACTGCATGGTTGGTCTTCAAAGGTTATTTGGAATTTGAAACTTCTTGCTTGCTGGAATGGAATGAATTGGCTTGGACACTTGACTCAGACGACAACAAACTTTCTATCAGTAAACTTGAGTAGAGAATGAGAGAATGCTACATACATTTAACTTCTGGGGAATGATAAATAGGGATAAACCCTAACCCTATCTAATCCTTGTCTAGCTCGAAACTACTTGTTTTACTTGATTATTAGGAGAAGATCAATAGAGGATCGATAAACCCTAACCCTGCATCATCCGTATATAGCCTTAAACATAGTTCGATCACTCTCACAATTAACCTCGATCTTCTATATCTTTTCATTCTAATCTTAGTGACAGGATAATTGGTCGAAATCCCATTCTGTAGTATTACTGTATTAGTTTCCGACTTTCAGTGGTTGCCTACTCATGCATGACACAAGCAAGTATGAATATTCAGTGGAAAGGAGCGTGAAACTAACTACCAACCGGTCAGTAGTCGCTTATCACTAGTATGTATATATAGTAGGATAACTGAAGTTTTGAGAGCATTACCAGAATTATCATATACTTGCATTATCCAATCAAAAACGTACATCGAAAAGACCGTAGTTTACAAGTCTGTCGGGTCTGTCTAATGTTCTCTCTTTCGTCTAGGGAGCTCCATTTTTTCATGTGCTGGAGAATGGGGATCTCCATCATCATAAAGCTTATAGAGAATTCATGTGGTTGTACTTGTGATAGATCATCCTGAAATGGAAGACAAGTCTATCACGCATCGATCTCTCTGAATCGTCTTCTACAATAATTGTTACGGGATATACTATTTGGCCTCCATCTCCACGCGTCACTGTAATGAACGATGCTCAGTCTCTAGGTGTGTGTGAAATCGACCTAATTGTGTTTGCCAAAGCTACAGAGCATCATTTGTTCTGTGAGTAGCGACATGTGTCTCAGCTCTCAAACCATAAAAACCAAAACCCAAAACCTAACGGTCTTGGCAATTTCAGTTTCTAGTCACTCCCTTCATATAACATCCCTGTGGAATGTTTGGTTTGAATCGTGTATATAAGACGGTTTGATGGGGATGGGAAACCTATATCTCATTTTTATGTTTAACTAGCAACAACTTCTTTGGCTGACACTTGTTCGATCGATTGATAAACCTGCTTATGCTGACACTTGTTCGAAAGAAATGTCTTATCACCATGCTATATACTATTTGGTAATGCACAATCCAAGCCACGTTCATAATGTCGATGAGCCATGTTCTGCTGACACTTGTTCCAAAGAAATGCCTTATCACCATGTTGTATACTATTTGGTAATGCACAATCTAAGCCGCGTTCATAATGTGGATGAGCTGTGTTTTGGTTAGTTAAAAAATTTAATTGACAATTTTCATGATTTTAAACCTCATTGACATATGTAAAATGTGAGTTATTAATAAACAATTTACTTGTGGGTATGGAACTTTGGGATTTACTTTCAAAGCTTTTCAAAGCTCAGAATTGGTTTAGAGTACCCATCTAGACTGTTGAAGGCCCAATGGCCCAAGTAAAGGTTTAGAGTACCCATCTAGACTGTTGAAGGCCCAATGGCCCAAGTAAAACTGAACAGATATAGCGAAGAAGAATTGTAATGCGAACAGATCAGAGGCTTCTCATTATAAGTTCCTGAGACAAAAAGTTGCCAGAAATAACATCCACCTGCCTTCTTAACATAACTTTCTGTTCTTGTTATCTGACAAATCAAGCTGTTTCTATATACAAATTCAGAGTAATCTGCTCTAGTCGAATCAGCATCAAAACTCACATTAGTCAAAACAGATCTACCAAGAAATTGTCTCCAACTTAAAAGTTGTCCACAACAAGGGCATGGTTAGTCATATCCTAAAACTAACAAATCACTCGGTATGAGTTACCATTTTTGTTTCAGTCACTGGAAACTTCTCTTCAGCTTGCTTTTGCCACATATAATTTGCTGCTTCAAGCCACCGAGGATGGACCAGAAATTTGTTATGTTTCACTGCCCAGCGAGACTTTTCTGTTCCAGCATCTAATGCAACTACATGGGTCACCGTTGAATCCACTTCGGTTGAGCATATGGCTCCCAGCTGCTCTGCCATCTTCCACAAGTGATGACTACTAGCCAGGACTTTTGAAGGAATTATACGGCTGAAAACAACTTTGCACCCATTCAGAACTTCCTTCCTAACAATTTTCAGAACCTACAACAACACATGTATCATATGAATATAATTGTCAATACTGAAAGTAGTAGAAGCAAAGCTCTCCAACAATATATATCAAACATAAGAAAGAAAAGAAAATAGTGAAACTTTAGTTGGTGGAATATTCACCTGCCTCACGTCTCTATCTACAAGATTGCCTCCCAGATCCTACAAGATAGTTGCCAACGGTTTAGTACACAACAACATCACATTATTTAATCAATAGAGAAGAGAAGATGCACTCACATAAAAGAACATCTTGTGGATTCGTTTAAGAAGATCGAGAACATTTGCAAGAGCTCCTTCAGGCTCACTCTCGTCACTCTTCAACTCTGAAAGAGACTCACATGTGAACCCAAATTGGGCACAACTAGATCTAAAGAAATGATATCTCTCCATCAAGATAAGATTGTCCTTGTGCTTGATCCATGCCTACAACAACAGATAGCAACATTGATAACCAATTAGAAGATTAAAAAAGTCACACGTCATTAAAATGATAGCTGGTGTATCCGAAACATAATTCAATTGTACCAAGTAATTGGACTTTTTAAGATATTCTATCATATCACCCAAGAAAGAAAGAAAGAAAGAACTGTTTCAGACACCATATCCAGAGTTTATTATATTGCCAGTGTACTCAAACATAAAATTTACCATAACAAGTTCATTTTCTAAACATTTGTTTTGTAAACATATATATTATGTTAAATCATTAAGCATAAAGCTAGTTCAATGAGAGGCAACATAACTAGGTGGGCTTGACATGGGTCGAATGCTATTCTATCTAAACAAATTTGCTCCCTTTAACTGTTTAAACAAAATTTTAGTGATGCAAGGAAAAACTTACATTTTCTGTATCATCCAATATCAAAACAGCACTTTCTTGCCCAAGCACAATATCTAGACCCTTTTGATGTCTTTGGGTGCCATCATCACGCGATATCACTCGATCACCAAAGTACTCTTTTTTGGGATCAAGCAACTTGGCCATTTCCAGTGCATAGGCTCGGTCACCCATCGTATATATGTACATTTCAAATATTTCACTGGCTTCCTTCAAAAATGTCCTAATGAAAGGCCTTAACTTGGTCATCATACGCATAAAATCCAGTCTGAAGAGGCTGTCTTTCAAAACATCTGAAAGTATCATATTGCAAGCAAAATCAAAAGATTCAGGTAAATACTCATTAGGGTAAATATACAGGTATCCAACTAGCAACCAAGAAATGTGTGAACATCAAACTGAAGCACTGTGCCACACAAGAAGAAAGACTTCAAAAGAACACATAAATACCTGGCAGAGAATCTGGTGGGCACATTAAATATTCTTCCTTTGCCGTCACATGATTCAGCAGGGTGGTATTTAGTAGTGTATGATCAAGATCAAGTACCAAATAAAGTTTCTTATTATTTAGCGATTTCTTAATGTCCGTGTTGCGTAACCGGTCGATTTCTCCGTCATTAAGTCTTAATCCCTGCACAAGCAAATGTTTCACACTATATTACTGCCAATATCTGATAATGTAAAATAAGCTACGAATAAGGTACAATTCAACTGGAAATAGATACATGGAATGGGTAGGTAAATTTCATTAGTAAATTCAATATAAAGATCAGGTGCTTAGGAAATCAAACAAGTCAGACATGACTGATACAAATAACGTATGCATCCAATGGATATGTTAGTTTACTAACAATAAGTTTTTGCTGAACGGTTCAGTATATCATAAATTACAGGTGACAGCTAATGGGAAAGAATAGTGTTTGTACAAACTAAATTATGGAAAACCATATGCATGTACACTTCTGATAAACCAAAGCATTCTAAAATCTCAAATTTCAACTAGTCATCCAGGGGAATACCTTGTGTATGTACCCAAATGTCACACCAGACTGCTCAATCAGCCTCTGGCCACAAAGAAAGCACATATCTCCAAAAGATCCAGGATGTGCACACAAATCATCCACTCCAGATGCTTCTGCACATAATTCCAAGAAATGATCGTAAACAGGACAAGAGTAACTGTATCCCCTCAGGTGGAGAAGTACCGTGATAGATATGATTATAGTATCAAAAGCAATTAAAACTTGATGTTCATTAGTTGTAATATCCTGTGCCCAAAGCAATCAAAACTTGATAATCATTAGACATAAACTCTCATGCTTTCTGAACCACACACACACAAGCAAATACATTCATTTTTGTGGGGATGAATCCCAAACTAATACCCGAATACTTTCTACATTTACTTTTGGATAGTTTCAAGTCATGTTTTTCCCAAATAGTGTGCTCTCAAAGAGAAAGAAAAAAAAAAATTGTCTTCTTATGTTTTCTTAAGACTTTTCCTCTAGAACACTAAACTTTTTCATCACCATAACTCAAGCATGGTGAAGAATATATGTTCTAGAACGTAAGGTTCAAAGTGCCACCAAACAACATTTACATCAAAACAGACAAGGCAACAGCAAAAGCTTTGCATACAAATCAAAACGTCAAGAGATCAAAATGTTACCTGAAATTTCTTCAGAGACTGCTTGCGAAGTCAACGCATTGGCTTCTTCCAAGATTTCCACATTCTCTACCTTCCTCCGTTTTACCCTGCAATGCAAGTCACAAATCGTATCTCAATTCCTCCAAATAGAACCTCAACACACACACATTTACACAAATTACAACATCTGATCAAAACTCACACAGCATCGGACACGAAAAAACAAAGAGAATTCACAAACCTGCTCTCACTTTCAACATCACTGGATTCACTGCCACCATCATCATCACCGACTGCTGCTTTACATTCCTCATCCGGTGACGACTCCGAAGAGCCTGACTCCAGTTCCGTCTCAAGAAAGCCAGCAAATCCATCACTGCTGGAAGAGTGCACCGGAGACTCGGCAAGACTCATCTGAAATTGCTCAGGCAATCAAATACTGAAACACATTAACAAATTTTAACCACAAAATCGACATAATAGAAAAAATAATCAAGATTTCTAATCAGAAACAACATACAATGTAGAATCAACGAGATTGAAAAAAAACAAACCCTAGAAATCGAATTTGAGGTGAGACCATGAAATCAAGAAGGATAGCGATTAGAAGAAGAAAAAAGGATGAGGATGAAGTAGTGAGAGTACCGTGAGAGAGTGTTGGAGAGCAAGACGATGTCGTTTTGTAAGAGAGAGATTGGGGGAAGCGCTCGTCAAATTTTGAAGCTTTGAGAGAGAACACAGAAGAATTAGGAGGAGACTGAAAGCGGGTCTTTTTGTACCGGACCCCGGAAGAAAAGCGGGTTAGAATCCAGAGTGAGACGACGTCGTTTTGCGATATTTTTTATTTTCTTTTTGTTATTTCTCAAAAAAAAAAAAATTGTGATCCTAAACTCATTAATTGCTATATGTAATCGACATGAAATCATGAGTTAGAACTTGGTTACATAGATAAATTTTGAGAAATAACCTTGTTTAGGTCCTCAAATTGAATTTTAACCTTTTTTTTATTAGTTGAAAAATGACCATACAGAGAGATCAAATATCTTAACTACCCTATTAAAACCTGCTTTTTACATTTCTGAATTTTCACGAGTTACAACTCCGCTCTCCTCATTATTCTTCTCATACTCATCCAAGGCACTGATGCAACAATTTGCAATAAAACAATTGTTTCTGATTAAATTAAATTGAAACAACTACATCCTACACGACCTCGATATGGTGATCTTTACGAGGTCCCAAGCTCTGAAATTTTATGGAGCGGGAGAACACAATTTTTTTCTTTTTATACAATATATTAGGTTTTATTTTTACTTGTTTACCGATCAAGATAACAAAAGGACGACTAGAGGTGCCTTAAGATTATTCCTCATCTGCTTGATAATAATCTGGGCATTTGTGATATGATTGTTATGTGGAGAAACCTGCTATGAAGGTTACTGATTTAATTGGAAAATCTATGAATTTTTTTAAACAAACTAGTGTATTTGCCAGCCAAAACTAGTCGAGACAGCTAGCTATGAAATTCTTGTTAGGAAGAAATAACTGTTTCGAGTTGTGACTTGTTTAGCTCTCCATGATTTGCAAAAAAGGGGAAAACCTGCTTTGTTATGATTTAACCTCTTCATTATAAACATATATATGTACTGGTGTAGCAAATGGAACAATATCTGAGATATATGATGCAAGTGTCTGTTATATCAAAGATGTACAGCAAATTATTTTCTAGCTTACTTTTAAGTTGTCTTGTTCAGCTTAATCATCAGTATACATATGAGCTTTGCAAGTATGTTGTCATCAACAACATACGATGGTGCAACTTGAGAGTCTCTTTATTTTCATGAGTTTTGGTAGATGAATTATATATAATTCTAAAAAGGGT
This sequence comes from Fragaria vesca subsp. vesca, assembly GCF_000184155.1. Classification (NCBI taxonomy): domain Eukaryota; kingdom Viridiplantae; phylum Streptophyta; class Magnoliopsida; order Rosales; family Rosaceae; genus Fragaria; species Fragaria vesca. Next base: position 807,918 of record NC_020491.1, read on the forward strand.
AATTTAGACTTTTAGTCTTTTTATATGGTTATTTTTAACTAATAAAAAAAAAGGTTAAAAATCAAATTGAGGACCTAAAACTGGTCATTTATCAAAATTTCTCGGTTACATACGACTTTGGTGATTACAAAATGTAATACCTTTACTCTGAAGTTTCAAGTTTAAGTTTTCATGTAGAACTCAAAATATATAATTGGAGTCGTAATTGTTAAAATAGATTTGTATTGAGAAAAATTATTAGTCACATACTCACATTATGTTTAGGGTAATTGAGGCACTTCGATCTCACTTTCAAAACAAATCGTTACACATTTCTGATCTCTTCATAATTATCCTTATCATCACCGTCATCGTCCTCCCTCCCTCATCTCTTCTCTTCTCTTCTTCTTAATTTACCATTTAGTCTTCAAAATCACAAAATCAGTTTGTCAAAGCTCAAACAAATAAACTTGGGTCTAAAAGAATTTGGGTTTGCACGAGGGTTAATCAACCAACTGCCATTTTCATTCATATTTGTAAAAGGTAAAGGTACATATGTAATGTGAAGTATTATTGTTCACAAACTCACAATTTCGTCCTAAGACTTGTTAGTATGACAGAATCAACAACGTCCCCAATATTTACATTAGATCAAGGGACCCAAAAAAGAAGAGGCAAATGAGCAGATTATTTCATATGATATATGGGTATATACTTCTAGAATCCTTTCTTTTGTTTAGTGATATGAATATCAACTGGAGTGGCTCTTTCTTCTCCTTGCCAAGTTTCTTCAGCTCCTTCTTCTGCTGCTACATCATCTTCCACCCACTCCTCCGCCACCAACTTCTGCTGATAGTATCGGAACGCCACCACCAATATGAACGCTGCAACATTTTGAATTTCGTTATCACATACATAATGTAAATAAACAATCAAATGTCTGAAACATTTACCAGGGTTTGGATTTGCTTACCTGCCCAAATTCGCGCTCCGACTGAAGATAAGTTCCATACTAGTAGAAATATTGCAATGGTCACTGCTCTCTTGTGGGTGCAGGAGTCCCAAGCATCCCGAAACCGTCGAACCCAAAATTTAGCTTCACGTATTGTACACCAACTCATTAGGACATCTGATAGCTAGATATCACTATAGCTAGCTAGAACATATTAGGCATCAGCTCATTTCAGCTGTCTTCTCATCTATTCACTACTTTACTAAAAGGAAGAATAGACCTATTGGGCCATATCATAAACCCATCAGATACCCCATTTAGCATTGTGGCCTCTCGACCAATCCCACTCAAAAATTGAAAATGACAGGCTGTGAATTATAGCCCACATTGGACGATAACCATAGTGAAATTATGGTGAGGGGCACTAAGTCACTAACTACTGTTATTGGGTCAAAATGAGCAAGGAGAAAATAGATGTCAACCCGATTACTCGGCGAAACTATCTAGTGGTAATTATGTAAAAATAAAAATATTTTACTCATAATGGGAAAATGTGAAGAAACTTTTTATATGAAATTTCACTCGCATCGGATACTTTCATTATGTATTACTCGATCGCCAATCACTTTAATGTCATGCTCGACAATAGCCTCAATGTTTTGGACTTTTTTGCTATACATATGTGTATAATATATATTAAGGCGTGAGCCGTCCGATTGTCTTGAATTTTAAATTGTTAAACGATCAGACGGCTCACATCTTGATGTATGTCATACAAATGTGTATAACAGCCGAATCCTAATGTTTTATCTTGTGATCCGCCGTAATGTTAATTTTAGTTCAATGACCCTACACATCATTAATGTATGAGGTCAGATTAACTTGGGCCCCATCAGATCCAGACCCAGTCTAATGAAGCCGTTATATCAGTCAATAAATAATGATGGGCCAACTGGTACTACGTTGGGCCACATTAGGTAAAAAGATCAAAGCTGACAGTAAGTTTGTCAAACACAAAGTGCTGCAGCTAACTATAACAGTGTACAAATTGATGCAGTGAAATTGTGATAATGGTATGCATGATGAAGTAACAGAGAAAATGATTGCAAGGAATTTACCGTAGATTGTTATTTGGGTAGAATACAAAGAGCAGACTTTCGGTACGGTAAAAACTCCGAAAAAGCCTGTCATTGTTAGCACAACCAAGCAGGGGTGTCAGTACTCAGTAGTGTAAAAGTTAAAGAAGGTTCATACTGGGAGACACAGAGAATTTTACAGTGTTGTCTCACTGTTTTGGCTTTGGCTGCTGGGAAGAAGCTCCCCATTATTACGTTTACTGTTTCACTTTAATTATCTTACACTTCTCAATTAGAGTCGTTAGATTGATCATTATTTGCGAAATGTCCTTAAATACGACTCTAAGATGCTCTAAAACTTCAGCAATTTTCATCTCTATTCTCAATTTAAATAAAAAAAGAGTAAAGAGAAAGTGGAACTTACCTACTTTGGCCATTGTCCAAATGGTTATGGAGCTGCCACACCTGGCCAAAACAAAGAGCAGCACTGCTAACTGCCAATATATACAATATGTATGATCATCTGTCTATATCCTTTTAATTTATTTGCAGAAAAATAAATAGATAAAGAGAAAATGAATTTAGAAAAAAGTAAGAGGAAGAAGAAAGAATCATACCTTAATAGTGGTGGCAGGGTCACCAGAAAACAAAGCTTTAAACTTGAGCAGGAACTCATTCAAGTAAGGCAGGACCAGTTTGAGAAACCAAATTGCTTCTTCTTCACCCACCACAGTGGTTGCATTATCTATTTCATAAGCTCCCCTGACATTAAAATTTCCATAAAGCAAGGAAAAGAATCAGAAAGAGATCAACTGGGAAATGTATGCTAATATCAACATGTTCATAATAATGGCTGCAAAATCAAGAAATTTTACCTGCAGATTATGGACCTGAAGAGGAATTTGACAGCCAGATAAACAAGGCTCATATATGATATCACAGAAATGAAGCTGTAGACCAAGAATCAAAACAAGTATTAGAGCAGAATTTAAGCTGGGATAGAACATTTTTCAAATGCGATTTTGCTTGCCTGATATTTAGATCCTTCATGTAGGAGGATGATAGTATCACAAATGTTCCAATTCCAAATATAAAAACTGATCTTGATACATCTTTCCACATTACTAAATCCACTGCAACAACAACAACAAAAAAGCAGAAAAATTAATTCTTTGAACAAAAAGAAACTGATGTAGAAAGTGGAATTCAATAAATTAGGAATGAGAACTCACCTAAACTTTGCAATTTGCTATGTGTTTCTGGGAAGCTATGGTACTGATCATTTGAAGCTGCATCTAATTAGTACAAACAGAACAATCCAGGCTCAATTCTAAGTATAAGAAGAAAAAGAAACATAATTTACAAGAGAAGAAGAACTTACATGATGTATGTTTAGGGACATATGAGTAGACTGCTGCACGTCTCATAACAGGAGACTGTTTTTTCAGATCAACGGAGATGGTTTCTGCCTTTTGATGAACATGTTGAATCTTTTTCACTTCTTGATTTCTTGATCTGCGGTCAAATAATTGGAACTTCTTAACTTCATTCACTACCTTCACTTCATTCACAACCTTCCTCAATTTCTCTTGAACCGGTGCTCTCTCTTGAACTGGAGCTTTTTCTTGAACTGGTGCTCTCTCTTGAACTGGAGCTTTTTCTTCAACTGGTGGTTTCTCTAGTACTGGTGCATTGATTTCCTTGACATCAACGCTTATCTTTTCAACTTCAACCTCAATTTCCTCATCCACCTCTTCCTCCAATTCATCTTCTTCATCTTCATCACCATCTTCATCATGATCCGCAACATCATTCACCAATTCTGCTGAATCAGATTTCACCACATCCACATTGCTTGGGATCACCATTTCTTTGCACACACCAAACTCCTTGCAATTCTCATCAGATTCACACTCTCCAATCTCCTCCTCAACTGGGATTTTCTCAATCACCTCAACACAATTCTCAACTCCCTCATCTAATTCATCTGGGGAGGCCTTATTCGACTCTGATTTCACCTTCCTCAACTGAATTGCATTGCTAGAAGAATCACTCCCCTTTATTGACTCTGATTTCACCTTCCTCAACTGACCCAAATTCTTCTCAGTTCCCTCATCCTTACCCAAATCACAGACACTTCTCACCGATTCAATCTTTGTCTTCCTACTCCCAACAGGGCTTGAAGCAACACCATTTTGACTCTCCTTGCTTCCCTCAGATCTAATCCTCCTCACAGACCTCACCTGAGTCGGACTGTTCTTGATCCCATCAACAGAAACACTCAACTCTTTACACTTCTCATCAGGACTCTTCAACTCAGATTTGCCTGTACCAGAATTCCATGTCTTTCTCTTGCCATTGTTGAGAGACTGATCTCTCTTCAGCTTTGCGCGAGGAGTTAACGTTGTTGCAGCAACACCATTACTACTACTCTCCTCAGAATTCTCCTGATCACCATTGAAGACCTTAATTCCACCTCTGACTTCATCAAGCTTCATCCTGCTCTCCCACACTGACCCTGCAACCACACTGTTCCCAGTTCTGAGTACTCCTGCTGCATCTGATCTCCTTCTACCCACATCCATTGCCTTTATATTTCTACCTTATTGGCAGGTGATTCTTCTCTCTGTTTCACTTTCTAGCTTGCAATGAGTACAATGGGACATAGAGATAGTAAGAATAATTATGGAAGAGAAAGCTTTAAGCAGAAGAAATGGCGGTTGGTGGGGGGAAAAGAGTTGGGATCCCTTTGCCTCCGGAAAAGCAAAGAGAGCAGAGAGTACTGGAAAATTGTGGTATTTGTAAGAAGGGAGGGACTCTGAGTCACTAGCTGGACACTGCCGTGGTAAAAAATATGTAATGATGTTACTGAACTATTTTCTTTGTTTTTACCATTTCACAATTTGAATTGAATTATTTGATAACTAATCAAATTAGACTGCTTAATTGTTTGCACACACCAAACTAGATATAACATTAGTTTGATCAAGTTGTAAGTTGTAACGATATTAGTACAGTAATCACACTCGAACGTTTATATATTGAGTGTGGCTTAAGAAAGTAAAAGTGAAAAGGTGAGATGAACACGTATATGGTGTGGTTGAATGATTAGGGATATAAAGGGCATGTGTTAAGGATGATCTCTTTTGTTTTTTTTTTTTTTTTTTTTTTTTTTTCTTGGGGAGGATGGCCAGAATTTGATTCCCTAATGTAGCTTTTGTGTTGGAGGATCTCTATGAACACCATGACCGATGCAAACCAAAAAGTCATCAACCTCACCAAGCCAGCCTCACATGCAAATGGAAGATCAGAAACGTTTCCTAGCTAGCTTCCTAATTTCAGAGAGAGGTGGGTTTTGGAAGGTAGCGTGTGGTGATTTTTCGGAGGTAGTTTCAGGTAATAATGGCAAACACCTTCATCTCCAGCTTTTGTGTTCAAGGTGTTAACGTGATCCTGTTCATCTTTGCTCCATATATATGCAAAGTTTGCTTCTTTTTCTTTTTTCCTTTTTCCCTTTTCTTCTCTAGCTACTTGGATAAGTAGGGAAAGGCCGAAAGGGATATATGAGTATTAGGAACCTTCATAGTTTGCTCATATATATGACAGTAGCTACTTGATCTATCTATATCAGCACCTGCGGTTCTATATAGAACTAATTAAGGATTGACTCTATTGTCAGCTATTGCCTATTAACATTGTAGTTTGCCCTAATTAGATGGGGTTTGTTTTTCTAAAACAATTTCATCACCTACATTATAATTGGAAGCTGCATATATGAAAGCCACTAAGTACTTTTGGGAGCTAGGCTGATAAAATCATAGTGCTACTTGATTATAAATTGCTTTGCCAAGCATAATTAGAGGTAGGTTAGTATTATATAAGTGTAGCTTTGGTGACATGGTTTATTCCCTCTAACTATCATAATGTTGTTAACGCATGCAGCCTAGCTTATTACGCATAATTGGCACTTCCAATTAGTACGTGAAAGACGCATATGGATAAACGCAAGCTATTATTTTAGCTGAAGAAGATGCAGATTTGGAATCATGCACTAGAATAATGCAATTGCATGATGATCGGATTAGTGGCTCTATATGTGAATAATGTGCACAACTTATTAGGAGGATCGATCATACAATGAATTTATCTGAATAATAGATTGAAATCGACAAGGGCCCTGCGAATGATTAATTGGCTTTTGAGGACTGATGTTGCTCATCGAGAAGGATTCCCGAACACACCTAAAAAAAAAAAAAAGATGATTCACGTACACAATGATTTACGTAAAATAGAGATACACATATACAGAAGATTCCTCTGAATTGTTTGCGAGCACTAGTTAAGTTACATAAGTTTCTTCCTAAATATGGATCGGAGTTCGATCATAACCTTCTTTGGTTTGTGGCAATTGTAATAACCTGATTTAAGAATCGGCATGCGAGTCCAAATCTCATACGTAGTACGTACGTAGTAGAGATACACTCAGTCTCAGACCTCAGACGGCGACAAGTTTCAAGTTTCAACTCAATGTCACCGACGCACCGATATCTCTCTCTCTCTCTGCATCCCTTTCTCTCTCTAGAAAAACACTCACCGACACTACACACTTGTTCATCTGTTATTGCTTTGAAGAATATAAAAGGTTAAAACTAACGACAAGAAAAGAAAAAGGAAGAGAAGCATATATATCATGTGAGTGGAAGAAGCCTAAGCAAATTTGAATACAGTAATACTACTGCAGTGTTTTCAACTCTTGCATCTATTATTCAATGCAGCATATATAATTGGGAAAACAGTAAACATTAATCAGAGGTCAGCCTCTGGGGATTTGGTTACAGAAAAAACTAATGGTAGAAAACCTTGACAGAATAGTTTTGGGATTGAAAGAGAGAAGGGAATCATAGTTAGCTGAGCTAGCTGTGCATAACAACAATATGAAATTCTGGGCAGGCTGAGAGGAGCTGCAGTCTTGTAACGTTGAAGGCACGTGAGGTGATTTGCTCGACGCTCGAGGCACATATTGTTCTAACTCCATAAACATTATATTACTGAGAATCCCACCACCCAAAACCAGTGTACATGCCATCCCTGATCCGATAACAACCAGTTTAATCTTACTCTATAGTTTTGAAAATCGGACCAAAACCAAACTTTCATACCCTGGTTTACTTTCATCCATGAGCTAAAAGAAAAAGAAAATTACCTTTATCAGCTTTTTCCCTTTCAGGTAAAACTTAAACCAATTATGAACACACTTGTAAGTTGCATTAAACAAAGTAACAGACTGGCGGATGGTAAATAGTATAGTCATAGTAGATAACTAGATATGGCATAGCTAGCGTTAATGACACGACCCACCCCGAATTTCACCCTGAAACCCAGGTAAGTCGTGCGGGGACCACCTCCAAGGAAAATTTACTGAAAAGATTAAGAAAATCTCCCTTGTAGATGGACAACCCTAACTCGAAAATTTCATATTACACTTCTGAACATCACATAATATACAAAAATTATAAAGTATTCAGAGCTACTAAACACAAGCGGAAGCAAGAAAACACGAGTAGGTTGAACAGGTAACCTACTGATGAAAACTGGCCGAAAGCGGGTGACTATGCCTCGTCTCCTACTAGATCCAACCCGAA
>NC_020491.1:819805-892400 GCF_000184155.1 Fragaria vesca subsp. vesca
TCTCCTCTACAACTTTCATGACCAACACAAACTCCAATTCTAAGCCTAACCATGTCAATCGAACACAAACAACCATAAATCCCTAAAACTTTCAATTATACAAACCACCCTAACGAAATCGAATTAAGCCGAAACCTTTTGAGGGATTACTCACCTAGATGAGGGCTACAAGTTGAGCCAAAAATCACGACCTATGGTGGCCGGAGGACGGAGCTCCGGCGAAGACACAGTCGGCGGTTCCGGCGGCTTTTTCTCCTCTCCGGCGGGTTAGAGGCTCGGGGGCGTAGGCCGGGGAGGGAGAGGAGGTGACGGGGGTCCGATCTGGGCTGGAGCGGCGGCAGCTGGTGGCCGGACGGCGGCGGGAGGACGGCCGGAAGTCTGCTGGGTGTAGAGAGAAAAAACTACGGGTGGGAAGAGAAGAAAAATCGGGAGGAAGAGAGAGAGAAAGGAAGAAGAAATGGGTTGGGCTCGGCCCAGCCGACCCAACTCTCCTTTTAATCCAAAATTCAACACCCCGAAAAATAATACCCGAATAAAAATTACCTTTTACTAGCTAAAATTTACTATTTTTACCGTCGTCGTATTTTCTTCATACTAATAATCCTCCGCACATAATCGTCCCCGAAACCCCTCTAGGGACCAATTAAACTATTTACTCAATGACGGAGACGGTAAAATTCTTATTATAATCACGCTAGTAAATAAGGTAAAAATATAAGGGTCGGGATGTGACAGTTAAAACTTTGAACCAAATAATTTGCAGCTATCAAACAAAAGGGAGAAACGTGAGACCGAAGTCAAGTCTTTCGTTACGTTATAGTATAAGAGGGTAGCTACCTAACCACTTGACCTGCTTGTCTGGTTGTTCAAATTAACTTGGAACCAGAAAGCGATTAAGTTATGGTCGCTGCCTCCAAATCCATATCTTACTGTTATAGTCGCCATCCTCATTGAAGATTAGGTATTTCTTGTATTTGTTGAACTCCAAGTTTCACCGCTCTAGTCTTCAGGCTTCAGACATCTAGCAGGATCAGATTCGCAAATTATTATGCTTTGTTGATTTTTTAAGTTGCGACTATCCTACGACGATGGCGATTGACTTAACGACTATCTTCTGGATAATTCCTTGACAGAGATAGGAATTAGGGGGACAGAACAACGACCAACTCCAACAAACAAGCTAGTGTGTGTTAGATATCTCAGGCAGGTGAACCCTGGTAAGGGTAGAACATAACTGCTCAACCATCATATCTGATTTGGAATAAATAAAATTAAACCATGGACCTTAAGTAGTTCAGGGAGTTCTTCTAGCAACTAGATCATTTTCGAAGACAGGTTAACATAAGGAGCACGCAATAAGTGACCATTATATACGCATCAATCCTCAATAAGTGACCCTGTCTAACTGTTCTGCATAATCCATAACCAGTAATGGATCAGTGCATGTTATATGACACCTGAATCTCTCCAAGTGATCTTCTACCATCCTGAAATCTATATCTTAAATCATGATTTATGAGTGAAGAAGTGACCGAAAGAAAACTGAAATAACAAGCTTTCAAAATTGGGATTAATTGGTATAAAATTCCAGAAAGGCTGCAGGGATACTACAAAATTCCCTTCATTCTACCTCCAGCAATAAAAGAAACTGGTGTGGTGGCTATTTTAGACAGTTGCATACTGAATCCTGAGGAACTGTCATGGTGGAAACTCGATCTGCCTCATCTGAGTTGTGCCAATACAAATAATAAAACCACATTAGTTAGGTACATTAGAATAAGAAATATCAGCAGTAACCATTAACCAAAAGTTGGGGGCATTACCTCTCGGAGGACAAAATTAGGCCTCGAATCTCTTATTCTGTCATGTCGACCCTTTACCTACAGCTGAGATACAAATACAACCTAGCTAATGTACATTCTATCTCTGAAATCAACAGTTACGGTCTTTTCCCAGTTAGAGATGTAAATTGAAACAAAAAGGAAAGAGGAAAGGAAAAAAATTGTCCTAGATTTTAGCTAGCTAAGACAAGGAACACTTCACATTTGGAAGCTGGACTATTTCATTTGACGTTGCTATTATGGATTGGAGTACGTAACACACGTTCTGACTGCTTGGAAGCACCCATCTTGACCTTCTCAGTTTCTGCTGCTTTTTTCATTTCAAGCTCACTCTGCTTGCAATTTTCGTCGTGGGACTTGACGAACATTCTGACAAAGTTCAGTAAGGTTGAAATAACTGCAGTGTAAATTGAAATGGTTAGAAAAGTAACACATGATTACAATGAAATGAGATGAGTATCAACAACCTCCATAGATGTGGACTTCTCTTTATAGATAAACAGAAGAATATAATCAGAAGAGGTTTTTCATGACTCAATAAACCACTACAAACATGGCCTACGGTGCAACCCAAAAGAGAAATGCAGCATTGCATACTAGGGATCTTTTTCTTCTTTTTATCAGTTTAGCTTGAAGAGGTATGTTGGGCTAACAGAGATAGTCCATGTGTAGAAGTAGAAGAATAATTGATCAGATATGTGGATATATAACGTGATTAAGAAAGAAAAAACATAGACAATTGCGAATAAGCCTCTACAAAAATGGTAGATCACAAGGACCATGTCACAGGTTAGTGGATACCTTGTTCAAATGGGCATTTTGCAGGATCTTCTCCAAAATAAAGAATCAATGCATCCACATTCCTACCCTGTAAAACATCCATCCCCGTGTAAGAAATACTCTTCTCAACATTGTAAGAGTTTGAAATAGTATACTTCGAAGCAAACTTACCACTGTAGAATATAGTGAAGCCAAAGATCTCACCTCGGCTTCAGCAGAACGGAGGAACCCCTTTAGAGTCTGAAATTAGGACAAAAATTACAAGTTATAGCCTGAATGATGAGCCATAGTCTATACTGTTGATCAGTACATTAGATTCTATGATGAGCCAAAAAAGCAGTAATCTGTTCCATGTGTTTTAAGTTCTCATTGTGAGAGCAGTGGCCGAATACATGCAAACATATACAAAGAAGTAAAACTGCATCATGAAAAAGGCACTGCAATATGTACAACTAGTGATGACCCAAGAAAGAAAAAGTTGCTAAGAGATTAGACACACTGAGCATCTAAACCGGTGTAACTCTTTCACATGTAATTCCATACAACATCTAGACAACATGAATAAATGTAAACAGGATCACTAAAATTGCAACCCAATACGGTAGAATACCAAAGCTCAGATACCCTATTCAAGACAATTCCAACATTTAGTATCACAAAGACAGAGGATGGGAACAGCACATAGAGAATGGTGTAAGCTCAAAATACTGAAACTGATTCAGCGATGGATGTTTGGAACTTGAGCAGGTCCTTTAGCACCAGCATACAAATCGGTTGGCTTTTTGGGTAAATTAATATACCTTGCGGAAATTTTCTGATATTGGACCGTCACTTTCAGAAGTAGATAGTTCCTGTACAACTTTCTCCAATCCTTTACTTACTGCTTGCATTTCCTCTGCCAAAAATTTCAATTGTATCTGTATTGGATCAAAAATTTCAGTCAATAGATACCAAGAAGATCCTGAAAGTTATTGTCCAAACACAATTGGAGTACCTTTGATGCAGGCTCTAAGCTGGTTAGGTCCTTATAGAAATCTAGAACCTCTGGTAGTTGGTCCGCAAGAACCTACAGTTCATCAAGTAAAATTTAGTATAACAGAGCTGTGATGCACAGTATGCATATTTGTAAGTATAATCAAACAAATGGGATTCTGCATGGGGAATTCCTCATAACAAGGTTATGCCTATTGAAGCATCAGTCTACAACTCATTTCAGTATATACTTAACCATATGTGCCGATTTATACTAGTACTCAACATCTCTCTCACACATGAACACACAAAGACAACGTAGAGGAATAAGTATTAAATTGTACCTTACAAAGATAATGCATGAGAGTCATCTTGTTGTTCCTTGCGCGAGTGTCAATGAGTTTAAGAAGACTATCCAGTCTGAATCCAATAGCAGCCCCTAATATAATATCAAATACACTCATTTAGAAGGAATGAAAGTGATGCTAAACAGCCACACCAAAGACTGATGAATTTGTGATATGTACAGTTACACAAAATGCTATTGCAGAGGGTTCTTTTACAATTGACATGAACTCATGGACAGAATATGAAATGAAGAAATTATATATAGATCAAGAAGCTGCTTCCCGCAGTCTTACCCCATGAACTCATGGACAGAATATGAAATGAAGAAATTATATATAGATAGTCTTACCCCTTGCTGTCCCTTGGTTCAAAGCATTCCCTAGGGAAAGAATTGTCTGCATAACTCTTTTCAACTTGACTGAATTTCTGATCTGATAAGAAGCATAAGTTATAAGCTAGATGAGGTATATTATATGAATGATTACCATGAGTGGTTTGAAGGGACACAAATCTAATTTACCTCTTCTGCTGCAGAGTTTACAACATTCAGGCTTTTCCTAAGGTCAGAAACCTACATCGCCATAATATGCACCTTAAGGATTATGCAAAACCCAAATCATACGACTGTTAAGTGATATATTTGATATTTCACCTGGGAAGAGAACTGTATTTTGAAGGAAAAAACTCTGAGCTTAGATTCCACTCGAGGTACTTTCATTAACTCTAACAGGAACTGCCAACAACATTCAAAAATCAATAACATAGACATCCAGATTTGTTGATACTCATGATGGATGCACATGTTATATAGTGTTGGATGTGAAGGATTATAGGCCAAAATCAACAACATAGTGCAAGGACGGTATCCTATGAACCTGTTCACATTTTCCTAGTTTCTCCTTGTCTCCCTTATATCCCTGCACATAAAATATAAACCAATTATGAAATTGAAAAGAACAAAAGGTTCTAGAGTATCAGTTTGAGACCTACCTTAAGTAGCTCTATCTCCTCTTTAGTTGGACAAAACTTTATTAGGTTCTCGACCTGGTCTGGATCTAATGCTGTATCTTCCAGGGCAAGCACCGAATTCTGACAATGTTAGAGAACAAGGCACAGTTAATAAGTTATCTTAGGATATATTGATATTGGTTCATAATTTATGTGGAACAAGTTCATCTACAATGATTAGAGAAGATAATGTTTGTAGAAGTATCATTATTGAGCTTACCATTAACTCATGCAATGGAACCTTCACCTTTGAAAGCATGATTTCACAATTGTACGCCCGTCTGTGGTCAATCTTCATTTAGCAAATAAAATGCAAAACATAGTTATGTATTTTCATTAAAATTACCACAGCCAAACTGGACAGAGATTCAAGCAAGAAACTAGAACACCTGGGCTAGCTCCAATAGTGACATGAACGAGAAAAGAAAAAAAAACAAAATTGATAAATATAATACACGTCAAGTAACATAACAAACAGAAGTGCATCAACTGATCTAAAGAAGAAAAATTTACCAGTTGTACTTTCTCAGATTTAGGAGCAACTGGACCTGGTGCAGTTCCTTTCTTGCCATGATCCGAAGTTGGAACTGCCGCAGAAAAAAGATTTTCAAGCTCTGACATGTCAATCTCTGGAGCCCTATCTCAAGAAAATATTGATAAAAAGGATGTCAAAGTCAGGATGCAGCATGAATGATCAATATCTGTGATACAAAGATATCAAAATTTAGTTCATACTTAGTGTCTTCACTGGTTTTGTCAGCCTCAGCCCATAAGCTTCCCTGAACTGCTCTTGATAGTTTCAACCAGTGTAATGGCTTCAGTTTCTTTTGATTCTCCTTGAAACTCATGGTACGTGATAGACGGCTTTTTGCATTACTTGTGGAGCTAAGTGGTGGTGGTGGAGGAGTTCCCAGCTTGGGACCTCCTGGTGCTGGAGGAGGTGGAGCAGAAGGAACAGAAGTACCTATAGATTTTCCTAAAAGAGGAGGAGGAGGAGGGGGAGGGGCACTAGGTGGTGCTGGAACTGGAGATGAATTTGTAGTGCTCCCAGCTTGTCCTGAGTGAAGAGGAGGCGGTGGAGGTGGGGGAGGTCTAGAAGTAGCAGCAAGGTTATCTTTCAAAGGAGGAGTTGGAGGAGGAGGAGGTGGGGGAGGTCTAGAAGTAGCAGCAAGGTTCTCTTTCAAAGGAGGAGTTGGAGGAGGAGGAGGTGGAGGAGACTGCAATGATGAAGTAACATTAGTAACTGGAGAAGAGGAGGGTGGTAACCTCCCAGGGCTAGATGGTTGGGATAGTGAATCTTTCGGCTTTGGAAGTGTAGTACATTGAGGTTGAAGTGGGGGTATTGGGGGAGGGGGAGTTGTTACAGCAGCAGTAGGTTGCGCTGGAGGAGCTGGTGGAGGTGTTGGTGGTGCAACTGAAACACTTTGAGCTTTAGGAGAAACTGGAGTTGACATACAAGGTTGGGGAATGGGTGGCTGAAATGCAGTATAAGTATCTTGAGGTTTAGGTTCTTGCTTATTGAAAGGGGTATCTTGAGATTTCTTAGGTGAAGCTACACGGCTGAAGATCTCTTGAACTTGAACAAAAGCTTCCATTGGTATTAATGTGGGAGGTTTGGACTTCTGCTGGGACACTAAATCAGATTGGTTAGGCGGCTGCTGTGCAGTATTAGTGTCTTGAGGCTTTACATCAGGTTTAGTCACAGTACTATCTGGAGATTCTGTAGGTGACGCCACTTGGCTCAAGACCTCCTGAACTTGAAAGAATGCTTTCATTGGCTTTGACTGAGGAGGTTGGGGCGTATGCCGGGTCACTAAATCACCTTGATCGGGTTGCTGCACATCTAGAGGTTTATCTTCCTGTTTACTGACACTTGTATCTGGAGCTCGCCTAGGTGAGGCAGAAGGCTGCACCTCCGAGGGTATCTTCTTATCTTGTATCTGTTTAGGAATTCTTTCCTGCATTACATTTCTGTCACTCCGGGGAGAATCAGCATCCCACTTTTCATGGGGGATATTCGACGCACCTAACTGGTGAAAAACATTCAGTGCGGCATCTGCCTTGGGATCTAACCAATCAACATAACTAAAGATCTCTTGAACTTGAGAGAATGCTTCCATCGGTAGTCCCTCCTTGTCCTCAAAGCATGAAAGACCACCAAGAATAATGGATGTGACAGCATCCATCTCTGAGAAAAGGATCTTCAACAGTACGACAGCCAAAAGTATGTCAGGAGCAAAAATAGAACTGAGGAAGAAGTAATGCATAACCAAAAAACCAGGGACACACCTCTACTCTGAAGTCCTTTGGAAATTGATCCTTTACATCCCACAACATGTCTATTTCATCACGGTTCAGCATCAAGATGTTAGACCTAATAAAAGCTGTATTGAACATGACACGGAACATCATCTGTTCACGTTCCATGTCATCATGCAAGCTAATGCATTCAATCACAACATCACCTTGAATATGACAATTAATATCAATTTTAACCAGTTCACATTCTGCCTGCAATATATTTGAGAATTAAAAGTAAAAAAAGAAGAAGATTAGAAGTATTTATGCATAAAATATACACGGAAGTTGAAAAAGAATAAGAAATTGAATTTACCCAGCAGAACAAAGCTAAGAAAATAATCCCAGAATAAAGATAAGTTTTACTTCTCAGTCAGTAACTATAACTTCATAAAACCCAAACCACTGCATCTGTCACCCTGGACACACAACAAGGTATCCTCCCTCGAAGTGAAATAATTAAGTTTAGACCAAACATCATACCAATACAGTAAAACTATCAGCAACATAAAAAAACATAGTTTGTTTTAAAGATAGGTAGGTAGACATTCAGGATCTCAAAAGCAAAGTATTGAACTGTCAGATATGTGTACCGAATCATATTTTCCCAACTCTATAGGGTTTTCCAACATGATCATACAGATCTAAATCTCACTTGGTCAGCAACAACCATCTCAGTAAATGATCTGCCTCATTAAATATGATGGCATAAGAAAAATAGAGGCAAAAATGTAATGTAAAGTAAAGAATATAGAGACAATATTACCTGCTTGTAACCCCGGACGGTTTTGCTTCGTTTAGGAGTCGAGTACAAAACTTTGGAAGTTCGATCAGTAACAAGAAAAGGGTCTTGCCCATAGATGCGAAATATAGGACAGCAACCTCCTTCCCCATCAAAATTAGGAATAAATCTAAAAATGATGCAGTCCAAGGTAAGTGCTCGATCCAGAGGAGGCCATTCTAAGGCTACATTCCTCCTCGATACATACTGTAGATACCTAAGTTGAGAAGGAATTGGATTTAAGGCTGATAGCAAATGCAAAAGCTCGAGGGGAGCCTGCCTGTAAACCATGTCCAACGTCCTATGCTCACCAGTATAATGCTTCCTGTAAATCAAGAGTGCAGCCAGCATGAAGGCTAAAACTGGCCAACCTCCACGCTCACAATGCATCAAAAGCACGTTGTTGTGCCCAAGTCCTAACCAGCTTTCACTTGATCTAAGAAAGTGATGGATCAACTCCATCGTCAGGACAGGACAACCTTCAAAGTGTCGAGGGTAATCCATTATGGTCATATCGTATTCAGACAAGATGCCAGCCATTTGGCTCTGTGCCGAACCATCATGAAAATTGAAGACCAAGAATGACGCATCAGGTAAGTGCTCTTGCAGTTGACCAAGTATCCCACCTATGTAAACCTTATAGTTTTCCTCCTTCCAAGCATCGGTAGTGAAACAGCAATCAAAAACTGTTTGTTGACAAGTATAAGAACGTTAGCCTCTAATTATAAATTGCATCACTATAGGTTCTTACAAGGAACAAGGTACAAAGCATCTATCTTAAAATCAACATGCTTATGTATTTAGAGCCAAAATCAAAACTCCAACCAAACTGTATCCAATATCCGACTCTCATTTACAACAAAGAAAGGGATTGAGCTGCACAAAATCTGTCATCCGTTTCCTTCCTCATTTAAAAAGTCAGATTACAAATTGAGTATAAGACATCAGAGTTTCTCAAGTACTGAACATCTATCTCGAAATCCATTTCCTGATTTACCCACATTTTCTAAGCAAAAAATTAAGCTCAATAAACTCGCATAGCTCATTTCGCAATCAACCACACAATGTAGCCACTCCCAAACAATACTATACAACCAAACAAAAAAAATAACTCAACTACAATCATCATTTCCTCCTAACAAACCGAAAATCAGTCACGAATTTACAGAGAATTAAGAACAAAACGCACCGTATACTCGCTCACAGATCTCAAACAGTCCATCCGGCGGTTTCCGATAGAACAATCTACGCAACAACGCCATATCTCTCTGCCGTTCAGACCACTCTTCAAATTCACCTCCGCACCTGAAATTTCCGGTACAAATTCACATGCATGCATGGAATTACATATATACATATACAAATACACGCGAATCATGCACACGATTAATTTTCAGCTGAAAATTGAAAACTGCAACGTTACAAATCATGAAGGAATGAATTCTTACAGTTTCGGAGTGATGTAACAGAATATTTCCGATTGCTAGCTCTGTTTTGCAGTTTGTGTGCTTTGTGGTGTGGTGTGTGAATTGGAATTGGATTGAGGAAGGAGAAGAGTGATGAAGGATTTGGATTTTGTTCTGTTACAGATTTTTCTTGTTTTGTTTTTTTGGTGATTCTGTTTGGTGCTGCTTTCTTCAGCAATCAGCAGCTGGAGATTTCACCGACCCGTTGGCTCTGTCAGCTCTCAGATGACGTGGAAGCCGTCGGAAGTGGACATCTGTATCGGCGTCCCAGGCCAACGTGCCTCTTTTTCTTTTTTGTTTTATTTTTCCTCTTTATCCGTTTTCTTTTCTTTTTGACAATTCATGGTGTTTGAATTTTTTTTGGATTTTGAAGTGAGCAAAAATTATAGTGCCTTTACAACTGCCTCATTAACGATGTGATAGGCACGTCAGTTTGGGGACAAGCGGAGCAGTCAGGGAATACAATGTTGTTTATGAAAAAGTATTAACTCGTAGATGAATTCACCGTTATGAACTTATACAAATTGTGTTTTTTGGTTAAGTCGAACATAGATAGATAGTAAGGCGGATTAATGAGGATCAAATATAAAGAGTGGGTGCACAATTTGATATACTTCACCACTAAAGATACATCAAACACACTCATTTTTTTTCACTTTTGATCGCCGTTGCACTATTATTCTATACGAGAATGTTAGACCTAAAATTTACACTTTATGATTCAGAGTCGGTTTAAGATGAGGTTTGACATGACCAAAACATACATGAGGTTTGACATGACCAAAACATACAATTGCTTACCATGCATCTTGGTATCTACCTTGGACTCACGTTCTCATGTCAATCACCATCCTCCGACTCCAAGTAAGGATTTTCTTTCATAATCTGAGTAAGAGGACTAACAAACCCAAATGGCTGCAATATGTTCTCATGGGGACAGGCCCAATCAAGTAAACAATATAGAAATCTCTAATTAGCCCAACCTACGTCATCAACATTGTTAGGCTCAAAACTAGCAAATTGGTAAAGCTTGATTCTTCACCTTCACCATGAAACAGTAACACAAGTTACACAACCAACTTGCCTCTATTTTTTACCATATAGATTTTTCATATAACAAGCGGCTGTGGAGAGTCGGGAAAATCTAGCCACACTACCAAGTGAGAGGCAATTTGGTCAGCGACAGATGCAACTGGGCAGCAGAACCAGTTGTGGTCCTTCTTTGCCCAGGAAGCTCTGTTCTTTCACATTCATTCAATTCCAACCTCTACTCCCAAGTCTCAAAGTTGAAAGCTTTATAAGATAGGGAGGGAACTCTGAGGTGGGGGTCCTTGTGAACTGCAATTTCTGCTCATAATGGCTTGCAGACTTGCTGATTCTATGTTACTTTCCAAGGTGAGCTCATCTCAAACTCGTTTTGCTATTCTCTATCGAACCCATTTTTGATTATAAATAGTTAAATACTGATTCTTTTGCTGGTTTTGGGTTTCAGGGCCCCTATCATAAGCCAATTCGAAGCCAGAGAATTGGAGCCCATTGTTCTTCAGGTCTGCCACTCTCGTTTTCTCTTCATGGGTTTCTCAGTTTCTTGATAAAGTTGGTATCTTTATTGTGTTTATGTGGTTTGTAGCTAAATTGGGATTTGGGTTATCAGTTCATTGCAAATTCAGTTGCTGGTTGCATCTTCCAGAGCAATGAGCAATTGCATTTCACAAATTTTCCAATATGAAATCAGGCATTACACACTTTTTGTTCCTAGCTCAAAATGCCATTCTCTTAACATTGAGCAACACAAGCGACCTGGGTAAAAAATCATATTCACAGTATTAGGATCCTTTTTTCGATAAGGAAGTGAATGAATCTCCTAAAATCTTCAGCCTTTTCTCCTTGTTATATTGAGTTAGACTCGATGCTTTGTGTAGACCGAAAGAATGAGAAAATCCGTGTATCCAACACTGCTGTTAAGCCTTGAAATATTGGCACTGTGGCTTGCATTAGACTTTAGATAGTGGCACTGCTTCTGGTGTATACTCAATATTATTGGCACCTGAGAATGATTGTCATGATGAACAGGAATCTGCTATTTGAAATGGGACAAACTTCCCCAAAAGGAGATCAAGCGTCAAAAATGTTCTCGTAGAAATCGAACTGCCTTCGTACAAGCAATTGCCGTTCCAGTTGCACCATCTTCAACAGACAGCGCTGAGTACAGGAAACAATTATGTGAAAGTTATGGTTTCAGGCAAATTGGAGAACCACTCCCAGACAATGTTACACTAAAGAATATCATTGATACCCTTCCAAAAAAGGTGCATGGCAGCATCAGAAATGATAATTCATCGTTTCTCCTTTTTTTTCATTGCAAATAACATTTTTTTTTTCGTAGTATCAAGGGAAGGTACAACTTGAATCAGCATTTTCTTTTCTGTTACTGCTTGTAATTGGCAGCTTTCCGTTGGTTCCACAAGCCTTGTGCTGACCATGATTTTTATTTATTTCTTGTTAGGTGTTTGAGATTGATGATGTGAAAGCATGGAAGTCAGTTCTAATATCTGCCACTTCCTATGCAATTGGGCTCTTTATGATTTCAAAAGCCCCATGGTATCTACTCCCTCTGGCATGGGCATGGACAGGGACTGCAGTTACTGGGGTTTGTTCAAAACACATCTCTTCATTCTATTGATTTCACTCCAGTATCTTTTTATTCTTTAACTACAACAGTGTATCTAAGGCAACTAATTCCTTCTTTTTCTTTTCCTTTCCTTCCCTTCCCAATTATAAAGTTTTTTGTTATAGGCCATGATTGTGCACACAAATCATTCTCAAGAAACAAATTAGTGGAAGACATTGTTGGGACACTAGCCTTTTTGCCGTTGATATATCCATACGAACCATGGAGGTTTAAGCACGATCGGCATCATGCAAAAACAAACATGTATGTGTGATTTTCCCAATAAATGCAATTATTTTAATATCTCATATAAGAACATATTTCTCATATAGGGACCCTTGATCCAAACATTAGAAAGTTAGAACTTACAAGATTGCATAAGTTCCTGTACGTTCTACTGTCTTTCTAACTGCAATACTCTTGAACTTTCCCTACACCTCATATACACAGGTTGGTTGAGGATACAGCGTGGCAGCCTATCCCAAAAGATGAGTTTGATTCATCCCCTTTGTTGCGCAAGGCACTTATTTATGCATATGGCCCAATTCGTCCTTGGATGTCAATAGCTCACTGGTATGTACTTGTAAAAGAAGAAACATAAAGTGTATATGTCTGTTTTTTGAATATTACAGCAAGAAATGATCTTTAGTGATTCTTAATCTGGAAATGTGCAATAGACATGTCTAAACATTATTTAGCATCCTAATAGGTGGCTCATCCACTTCAATTTGAAGAAGTTCAGAACAAGTGAAGTTAAAAGGGCGGCTATCAGTTTGGCTTGTGTTTTTGCGTTCATGGGGATTGGATGGCCACTAATTGTGTACAAGACAGGGATCATGGGATGGGTAAAGTTTTGGTTGATGCCATGGTTGGGCTACCACTTTTGGGTAAATTCTAGTCCCTGGTCTCCAGTCCTTTATTTGGGTTAGTTTTAGTATTGGTGAACAATAATGAATAGCTTTTGGCAATTTATAATTTTTCTTTGAATTGTAGATGAGTACATTCACAATGGTTCATCATACGGCCCCTCATATACCTTTCAAGTCTGCGGATGAGTGGGATGCTGCTCAGGCTCAACTTAATGGAACAGTTCACTGTGACTACCCCTCATGGTACTGTATAATTGTCCTCTGGTTATCTTCCTTGTGCTATGTGGATTTATAATCTGATATGGAGACATTATGCGTAGTAACATTCTGAACTCATTCCTTTGGTTTCTCAATAGGATCGAGATCCTATGCCATGATATCAATGTCCATATACCCCATCATATATCTCCAAGGATTCCAAGCTATAACTTAAGAGCAGCTCATAAGTCTATCCAAGAAAACTGGGGAAAGGTAAAGTGAACATCATACTCTTTAGCTTACCATGTGAAAGCATAAACATGTCCTTACTATGTATACAACTGTAAAAAGATTAAAGGTCAAAGAGATCACAAAGACATTGTAAAAAGAGGGTCGTATTCTTTTCTCTCAACTTTCTTTTGTGTTTATCATTAACAGTATCTTAACGAGGCTACATGGAATTGGCGCTTGATGAAGACGATAATGACAGTGTGCCATGTATACAACAAGGAGGAGAATTACGTCCCCTTTGATCGACTTGCCCCTGAAGACTCTCTTCCGATTACATTCCTCAAAAAAGTGATGCCTGATTATGCTTGATCCACTTGTGACCCTTGTGGGGCGTCTCAGCCGTTTTGGTCTCTTCTCTTTCACCCTTTTCTTTTTGGGTCAATTTAGGTATGCTTAAGCCATTTCTTAATTGCTCTTGCTTAAAATTTATGTCCCTTTCAATTGTTTCTGGTTATAATTTATAAACAGAGCAATTCATTGGAAGAAATTTCCAGGAACGGAACAGAATAGCCTTGAACAAAGTTGATTTGTCCTCATTTTTTGTCATGGAATAGAAATCCTCTAGACTTTGATTTGTTTTTTTTCTTTTCATTTTTGGTGCTTGTTTGCAATGAAATTGACAAAGTGGGTCAGAACCCCACTGAGGTCATGAATTAACTAGATGGGGGATCAGGGTAATGTTGGTGGGAAACAGTGTTGATCTTTATTATAAATGGCTGACTATGATTTCACAAAATAATGATGCCTGGTACTAACACTAAAGCTTGAGATCAACAATCTGTAAAATTTAAAAGTTCTTAAACAACAAGGTCATGTTAGCTACTCAGGTTAGTTATGTATCCTCTATTCCACCCAACAAGAAAGTCAAATTGAATTCTTATATCTTCATTCATGGTTTCTAAAACTGTAGTGGGATTTCCTCCTACTTCAAGCATTTTAAATTGAAACTCCGTAGCTGTTCAAATAGATTAATATGTTTATGTTGGACGATGGAACAGCAACAGAAGAAGTCGTGTTTGGTAAGCATTTATTTTAAGTTTAGACCTAAACAGAAACAGAGGAAGTGGTCAGAGGTTCATAAAATGCAAAAGGGCCATAGTTGTTTGTTATTGTGGTTGTCATAGATTCAAAGTACCATTGATAACCAAAGTACCTGAAACCAAGGCTGCACCCAATAGCTTTATGCAAAGCTCTGTAGTTCATATATATCTATCCTAGCAGTTGCAACTGCTCACATGCAAAAGAGGGAAAAAGAGAGAGGTTCTGCCCAAAAGTGAATTCAAAGAGTGGAAGATAAACATGGTAGTAGATAAGCAATCAAATTTCATTTCTATCTGTATCTTTAAGCTTTAGTAGTTAAAGCAAACACTTTCATACTCTGTATTGAGAAAACCCTATACACCAGCAGAAGTCCGAAGCATTCTCTGAGTTAACTAAACCTACTACTGCTTCAACATCTGCTGTAGTCTAAAACAATACTGGGAAAACTATGTATTGTATATGTCAGAAATGAAGGAAAAACACTCTTTAAGAACAACCAAACTATAAGTTTAATCATCATATAATCGGCGCAGGCAGAGTCTCCCATATATCAAACACATTCTCCTCGCTATGAAGAGCAAAAAGCCGATCCCCTCCAATCGAAAAATCACAAATCGAACCTCCATAGCTTCTTCGAAGCCTTGATGTCAAAACCCAATCAGGTCCACAGAACACTGAAATCGAATCATTCATGGACGAAAACAGTTGCCCTTCATGTAATGCAAGCTTAGGGTAGCAAGGCTCATCAGGCATTTTCCCCTTCATGAGCTTACTCCTCGAGCTCCACCTAATACTCCCCCCAGAGTTTCTTATATCAATAAACCCCAAATCCTCATACTCATTCACAACACAGATTGCGTTACTCTCTTCCATGGCTATCGCATCCCTAACCCTCTTCTCGTCCACCATTACAGGAGCTCCCATATCGGACCAAGACCACACCATCTTCTTCTCTCGAAAATCCAACAGGCTAATGTAACAGTTGTCTTTCCTAGGAAACAAAGTCGCCACCAGCAAACAATTACTCCCGTTCAGCCACTGCAACTTATCAGCATCACCAAGAGACCACCCCAGCGGCTCGTAGAAGAAATCAGTCTGCTTCCCTGTTATCTGATCCCACACTCCAATCCCATACTCATTGCTCCTCCCTTTACAGCTCGAAAATATCTTATAATCTTCCGAGCTGAAACTCAACGCTCCAGCAGTGTAACTCTTCACCTGATTCTCGTGACTCACCTGAAACTTGTCCCTCAGCTCCCCACTCGACGAGCTGAACAGCCCTATCCCGCCGTCGCCGCGGCCCATTCTCTCGCAAACACTCACGACTATGTTCTCGGAATCCAGCCATCCCACGTCATTGACTCTCTGATAGTCAAGACTAATAGGAGGGTGCTCATCCATCATCCAGTCATACACATGGACCATACAACCATGAGCAACACAGCACCCGCCATCCGGGCCAGCCCGGATGGCGGTTCCGTCGCCGGGAGCTTGCCCGGCGACGGTTCCGGAGAGCCTAAGCCTGTTGGCATCGAACGGTCCCCACTTGGCGGACCGTACGTGGTCCAACAGGCCGTAATACAAGGCCTCTCTGTATAGGAGCTTTTCGGACATATTGGTAGGGACGCAGAGTTCGTTAGTTCTGAGAAGATCGAGGAGCACAGCAAAGCAATCAGGGTTGCGGTCGATGAAGTACTCGTTGGTTGGGTTGGTGTTGGTGTCTGACCGGAGGTTCCAGCTGTCGTCGAACATGGCGCCGAAGAGGGAGTTCCGGCCGGCATTGGCGAGAGTTGTGACGGTTGTTTCGAAGATTCTGCCTCCTACGTTCAATCTCACGCGGTTTTGCTGGTATCCCATGATCGAGTTTGAGATTTTGAGCTGCAAAAGTCAATACATGTTCAGACCCAAAAAAAATAGAGTCAATACATGAATAAAAATTGAAAGTTTGATGAGAGGTAACAAAACTAAAGAAACACAATATTCAAGAAAGATGATATAAAGGATTAAGAGAAGTCTCTTCAGTACCTGTGTGTTTATATGGAGTTAGAAGTTAGAAGTATGAAGAAACAGAACACCATGGGAAACAAGCTGGGACTTTGATCAAGATGATGGGAGAATTTGATGGAATCGACAGAAATGAAGATCTGGGTATTGAAGAGCACAAGTTGTGAGAGATGGGTTTTTAAATTTGCGGGATTTGGTGAAGGCGTTGAAGAATTGGGAGCGGTTGGATTTCAAAAACCGCTCCTACTTTGCCTCTAATATTTATGTTTATAGCCAACAAGGAGAAGCAAAGGTTGAACCTTTGGTCCGGACATAGTCACATAGCAGAGCTTTTGATGAAAACAATTCTCTGTGGTGGGGTCTAGCATAGCTTTGATGTCTCTGGGATCTCACCCGTTGTTGAATAGTCAATGTCTGATTGAACGGCTGAATTATTAGTCAAGGTGTTTTGGAAAGTCAGCTGTAACCCAAAGAGAGAAAGCGTGTCTTGTGGGGAGAGGTGTTTCAAATGTTGTGCTTGTTTTTGTGAAGGTTCGAATGGAAATGAGTGACGAAGAAATTGAGACTTTGAGATCGAAGAGCAGAGAAGAAGCAGTCAGTAGCTCACGTTGGTTTTCATCTTCCAATCATGGCACTTATTTGGCCTTATCTTGTCCGTTTCCATCATATTTAATTTCATTTATAGGTGATGTGATTCAATGATTTTTATTGCATTTACTTTTGTTTGAAAGATATTTGATAGAATATACATAAAATAAATAATCCCAAACAAAAACAGAAATATAATAAAACCTTCTTTGTTTACGTATGGAAAGAGTCATCGACCGTCTTCGGTCGTCATCAAAACGAGAAAGCTCAAATAAACTCTTGAGGAAGTGAGTTGGAAGAATATCCCTATAAGGTGAAATAGGTATAGTGCATTCACTTCATATGTAATGGCTTTCATGGCTCAATGACTTTGTGATTGATGATATGTCTAGCTAGTCGATTATACGATTGTGATGCTCTTTTTCGCTTATTTAAATCGAGCAAGACGAGACAACAATAAACATTTTCAGTGCTAGTTTCTAAATTTTTATATTGAAAATCATTTTCCGATAAGAAAAGTTGCAATATGACTATAATAATAGTGAGCTTTCCACGTATATATCTGCTTAACCAACAAACTCATCCCATTGTTTGTAGCTCCTAAACTCATTGTTACTATCTGCTCATGATAATGTAATCTTAAACAATTGTTAATCTAGTCTCAAAATGGAAAACATATCGTTTAGTTTGAGGGCCATCTCATATAATTTCAATTGGGGATTGCGGGTCATAGACGGCACATCATCACCTTGGTTCTGATAAACTACTCGATTATAATACAAAGTGTTATTAGCAACTAGATTGGTTTGGGGTGCATTTTTGACTATGTTTGTAAGTTGTAACAACCCTTTAAAGGGTATGATGCACAAAGGTAACTTTCACTCCACGTTTGTGTGTTGCCATTTTGTGATTGATCTGATTGATTTTCACACTAAATGTTTGAAGAAAGCTAAGTAAGACGATGCAATAAGAGGTGGAGTGGATTGTTATGAACTTATGATTAATGATTAAGCAAAGGGTTATGTGGAATTATCCCAACTTTAAGTTGGGTTTTCTTGCGTTTACAGGGAATGCAGTCATTTGCTTCAGTTCAAAGTTTTAAAGAATCTACTAGCCCATGGTAGAAGCAACCTTCTCATTAGCCCAAGCTTGTACCAAAGTGGATTAGGCCCAGGCTTAGTTCAGGCCTTTAACACAAGCCCAAATATACTATGACCGAAATTGAAGCTGCTACCCACATCCACTGCTGCACTTGTTCATTGGTCTAGAGGGTTCTTCATGTCCTGCATAAGAAAACCAGTAATTCAAAATCAGAAATGTACAGTTATCCATAAGCCAATAGAAGAATGTTTGATCATCTTAACATGATAAGCTTGTCCCCTCTGCCTAGCCGCATACCCAATGGGCAGCGTCAGGCTTACATAACGGGCAAGGCCAGGTTATTACCCATTGGGCCTGACAGGCAGAACTTCTAGTTGAAAAGTATGTGTAGACGCTTTAGAGATTGCAAACCATCGCACCACTAGTCTTGCTAGCAGCAAGTTGAGCCGGTTTCTAATGTTTCTGAAAAAATCCAGTAATTGGCCAAAGTAGTATCTATATCTAAAAGTTAGACATGTATGTGTTTGCCATAGTTTTATTGTTTCGTGAAGTTTAGACATGATCCATCGGCGTAGATTAGTCTCTGGGTCTGAAAAGTCTTTGAGAATACCATCGTTGATATTTTCAAACAAAACAAAAAACTAAAAAAAAAATATAATATATATATATATATATTATCAAACCACATTAATTCTCAATAATGTAAACCATTCGTGACGCATTTTAATCACGTAATCGAAACATATTTAGACATAAAAAGGAAGAGGAAAGTGATAAAAAAGGAAGGCCGGAATGTCCTGAATCTCCTGAAACAAAGAGGCCCAAATCCTGATTCCAAAGTGTCCCCCCTTATACAGGGTCAAGACAAGTAGACACAAATAATCCCCTACAATCCTCCTCACCGTAGCCACCGTAAACCCACCTGTGCCAAAAATCTTGAGCTCCCCACACTGTGTAGGGTTTAATACTGCCTCCATCTCCCATTTTGCTTCCTCTTTCGCACTCGAACTTTCCCCAAAAACCCTAAAAGCTCCACACTTTCTGATTCATGCAATCCAAACCCTAATCCCATCACCCCCTAAAAACCTCACCTTTACTCCCCAAAACCCTCCGATTCCGTCCCAGAATGGCCGACGTGTTCCGATCGGGTCAGTGCTCGGATCCGCCGCAGCTCAAATCGGCCGACGACGGGGCCTCGCCGTTTCCGAGGATCGAGTTTCATCTCGCGAGGAAGCCGTTCAAGGGGTTTAACAACGACGGCAGTGACTTCCGGCCCGAGACGCTTAATCCGGGAACTAGCGGCGGCTCCGATTCACGTCGACCCGGTTCGGGAGGTTCGGGTCAGGGCCAGTCGGGTTCGGGAGCGAAGAAGAGTGACGGGTCGGAGTTTGTGGAAAACGGGTGGGACCCGGAGCTTAGTTTTCCCATCACTTTTCGGAGAATTGTGAGTGTTGTTAGTGCTGGGTTTGGTTTAAAGGTTTTAGCTTTAGCTTAGTTTAGTTATTGTTCAGTTTCGAATTCGGAATCTTTTACTGTGTTTTACAGAGTGTTACTCTGTTTGTTTTTGTTTTTGAAGTTCTGAGCTTTATTTTTGTTTTAGGTTTCATGGTTTAACAATGCAATGCTTGACAGGAAGAGTGTTGTTTCAAATTTGCAGGGTGCCGGTTTGATAAACATGGGGAATACTTGTTATCTTAATTCGGTGTTGCAATGCCTGACGTATACTGAGCCTTTAGCTGCTTACTTGCAAAGTGGCAGGCATCGGAATTCGTGTGAGTGCTTTAGCAAGACTTGGTTGGTTCTTGATGTGATTTTATGAATAATGCTGAATTCAGTTTGTAGCTGATTTGAGTGGTTTGTTTGTGCAGGTCATATAAAGAATGGTTTTTGTGCTTTGTGTGCCATTCAAGAACACGTCAGTCTTGCTCTGCAATCGACTAAGAGCATTTTGCCCAAGGCTCTTGTCTTCAACCTACAACGTATGCTTGAACTTTTGATTTACTTGTATTTGGTTGCATGTAGACTAGTCTTGTGCCTTATCAGAAAAGAATAGTCTATAGTTAAGTTTTCTCATGTAAATGAAGTAGCATAAAAACTATTTCAGATGACTAATTTAAGTTAGCTATATGATAGGGACAATTCCTCTTTATTTTTAGTGTTGGGAACGAGTCCTCTTCAGTAAGAAATACAACATATATATTATCCCATATGCAAATCAGTCCAGTTGATCTCTATAGGGTTGAGATATAGTTGGTTCAGTTTCCTGATTTGTAATTTGGATGTTGGATTCTTGTCAACATGATTAGGCATATCGCGAAACTTTCGGAAGTCCAGACAGGAGGATGCACATGAATACATGGTAAACTTGCTGGAATCCATGCATAAATGTTGTTTACCATCTGGTGTGCCTAGTGAATCCCCTAGTGCCTATGAGAAGAGTTTGGTACACAAGATCTTTGGTGGTCGCCTACGAAGTCGGGTAAAGTCTTTGTTTAGACTCTTTTCTGGGATGGATTGTAGTGGGTCAAGTTTATAACTTTTGAAAATACTGTAGGCCATAAACGTCCTATAACTAATGAATTATTTATAATTCCTACCGTCTTTTCTAATTTTTATGCATGTTATTTCTTCAGGTCAAATGTTTGCAGTGCTCGTATTGCTCTGACAAGTTAGATCCATTCCTAGATTTAAGTCTTGAAATAGTCAAGGCAAATTCTTTGAATAAAGCACTTGTGAACTTTACCTCCGAAGAACAACTGGATGGTGGGGAAAGACAATATCAGTGCCAAAAATGCAATCACAAAGTTCGAGCTAGCAAACAGATGACCATCCACAAGCCGCCTAGTGTTCTCACCATCCATTTAAAGCGGTTTCGTGCACATGACCCTGGACAAAAAATTAACAAAGAAGTTCAATTTGGTCCTACATTGGACCTGAGACCTTTTGTTAGTGGACCATATGTAAGTACACTTTACCAGTTATGCGAGCTTGGTTTCTTTTTAATTTTCAGTTACACTTCATACAGGCCTATTTATGCAATACTTATCACAGCGCGGTTCTAATTCCATCCACTTTTCTGTTCTACGTAGCCGGAAGGAGATTTGAAATATACTCTGTATGGGGTTCTAGTTCATTGTGGGGCTAGCACCTATTCTGGCCATTATTATTGCTTTGTTCGAACTTCAACTGGCATATGGCACTCTCTGGATGATAATAATGTAAGTTGATAATTCAGTTCCATCCGTCTGTACCGTTCTTGCACATGCTCTAGCTTTCTGATTAATGTTAGATGTGGTATCAAATTAAGTGAGTTACTCAAATATAAGCACACACACAATTAGCGCTTCAGTTTAGTTGAATATGTTTTATTAGACTCGAGAACTTGTCATATCTCTGAGAGGATAATTCATTCTTATGTTTGAGTAGCTCACTTAATATTGAATACCCTATTAATGTAAGGAGAGAGCAGTGGTAAATACAGGATCTTATTATTTCCTGTAAAGAAAAGATAAAGGTTTCCTCCAAGCTTATGCAATTATATGATGTAACAGGTTAGGCAAGTTCGTGAGATGACTGTTTTACAGCAGAAGGCTTACATGTTGTTCTATGTACGTGATAGAAGAAATATTATTCCGAGGAAGCCTGTTGATGTTGCTCAAATGGAGTATTTCAAACAAAATGGTATTGGAAATAAAATTACTCCTCCTGACAACCATTTGCCGAAAGAACCTATTCGAAAAATTGCAGCTGTGAACAGATCAAGTGACCTAGCCTCTTCTAGAGCGCAAAAAGATGCATCAGCTATAGTCACAAGGGTTTCCCATTTGAAGGAAGCATCAGTTGATCCAAATAATGGCCACATAGTGACACAAAATATGGTGCATAAGGAGGCTATTTTAGAGTCGTCTTCAAAAGCGTCATTATCAGAGGGCTCGTTGGGACAAAATATGCCACCATGTAATCCGCTTCCAAGCAGCAAAACTGGCACGTCTGATTCTGCAAGTGGCGGGGATTCAACAACTGATGCCAAAATTAATGAATGCAATGAGAAAGCAAGTTCAAATGATAATGACAGGGTTTCGATTGTGATATTGCCGACTGTGAAGGACCCTGAAACCTTAAAGGCTTGTAAGCCTGTTCAAGATGAGATCTCTCAGAATGTAAGTGGATGCTACTAACCTTCCATGTCCATTGCTATCTCTAGATTTATTTACTTAAGCTTTTGCCTTGTGTTGTACTTGACATGTAACCTGTTTTTGCATGTAGAAGAATCATGCTCCCAGTGCTGGGAATTTGAGTGTGGCTTCATCCACAATTCCTAGTGGTTTACCATTGGAGAAATTGAATCCTGAAAAGCCATCTGATCCACCAAGCTCTAGAATCAGTCAGGTATTCATTTGTGTATCTATAGCTTAATGTTAGCTGTGCTTTCAACATTTGACTCCTATATGTTAGCTGTGCTTTTAACATTTCACTCCTATTCTTTTCCAGGCTGGAAGTTTTATCAATGAACGCGAGAAGGGTAGTGATTCTGG
This sequence comes from Fragaria vesca subsp. vesca, assembly GCF_000184155.1. Taxonomy (NCBI): domain Eukaryota; kingdom Viridiplantae; phylum Streptophyta; class Magnoliopsida; order Rosales; family Rosaceae; genus Fragaria; species Fragaria vesca. Next base: position 842,598 of record NC_020491.1, read on the forward strand.
CCAGATAGTTGTAGTTGCTGATTCAGCAAAATTGGTTGACTCATTAGTTTTGACAGATAGATCATTAGATGTTGAAGCTCCTGACCGCAAGCAACCTAAAGGATTGAAAAAGAAGCACATAAAGTGTAAGGTGGCAGGCATGCATATGCATCCATCCTTGCTTTCTAGGGCAGTCTTAAGGGTGCAGAAGAAGAAGCACAAAAGTAGTAAACACCCAACTTCAGATCGTAAGAGCCATAGTAAGAAATACTTATTAGAAAACTGTTGTTCTTCATCTGATCAAGGACCATCTACATCTGAGAAAACCCAGACAGATTCCTTGGTTTCTGTCTGTTCGAAGAGAAAGAGAAACAAATCTGGCTTGAAAACGGATGAAGATGGAACTTCTGATAAGTACTTAGTGAATTCTCGTGGTGATTGTTCGATGGATATTAAAGATGTTGAGTTAAGAGGGAGCCTCATTCATAATGGAACAGTGCTTGCAAATGATAAACTACAACAAAACGGTCTTGGCTCTTCCTCTGTTACACTGGAAAACCAAAGGGAGTCGAGGGGAACCGATGCTCCACAAAATTGTAAAAGAGATGAAATGCAAAATGGATGGAAGGTTGTACTGACTCAAGGTCCAGCTGAGACAATTGGTGAGTAGATGTCTTGAAACTACATGTGACTATAATGCTATGATGATCGTTACTGGCTTCTTTATGCATTTGAATTTGCCTTTTGCATGCATTTGATTCTGGCTTTTGCATGCATTAGATTCTGGCCTGCATGAATGGAGTCATTGGTTACCTTGTTCTAACTTCAAAAAGCATATTAAGCGTGTGATTAAAAGCTTAAATAGGCAGTTTGATGATCAACATGCTCATGATTAGTTTCTCAGTAGTTTTGAATTTTTTACTTGTTGCGAATGTCAAGATTGGATACTGGTTCAACCTTGTACTTACTGATCTATTTGTTACTGATTGGTTTGTGATGCCCTGTAATTTGTTAATTGCAGTTGCACCTTGGGATGGAATAGAATTGCCTCAGTCTCATGTTGTAGAATCAAGCCACGCACCTGTCACCATCGGTTATGTTGGAGATGAATGGTGAGTTGGAATGTGCCCTTGGTCTTTGGGTTACTACTATGCGTAGAGCATCTTAAACTCAAAAAATTTAGTAATATTTTAATGACTGGGCTTGATTGCTCAATCTATAGAGCCTGAGGGCCTGAAACTAAAGCAAGTACAACATTACAGTCCAGTACTAATGTATTATTACATTTTTCACTAACGTGATTTTCCAATGATTGCAGGGATGAAGAATATGATCGGGGGAAGAGAAAGAAGGTAAGGCAAGCAAAACTCAGCCTGGGAGGATCAAATCCTTTCCAAATGCTGGCAAACAAGAAAGCACAATTGAAGAAACCAAGGATACAAAGGTTTGATTCTGGAAATCGTCCACTTAGGATATGAAGGGTCTGCTGTCCTGTGTCCTGTTTTCTGTAGCAGTTGAGACAAATTGTACGAGGGAGAGCACGTTCTTGACATTTTTGGGTTTGCTGAGCCGGGGACTGTGTATCTTATTCCTGTGGGAGCATTTCTCGTGCAGAGTTATTGCTTCAGCAGTTCAGCTGAAATATATTTTTCTACAAAGATATATTTATTTCTATCTTTAATGTTCATCTCCTATGAATTTATGATTAGTGGGAGCATTTCTAACTATTTAGTTTTAAAGTGTGCCCTGTAGCTTGTGAAACTTGGGTTACAAATAATTCAATAAATAGAAGATATTTGCACATTTACTGGGTGCAGCAAGATGTATCGATGTTTATCTGTTGAAGAGAAGAATTGTAGCAAATTTGTGACTGAACAATTTTATTGCAGCAAACGGAACAATCGAAAGAGTGAACAATCGATATGAAATTGAGAAGTGAAACTGAGATTGAAATGTAAATGTAAATTTAACTCATAAGGGATTGAGAATGGAGCTGATTCAAGCTAACTTGCTTCTAAGGGTGACTTCTGATTCTGCAAATGCCAGCCTCGGCTGCAACAACTGGTGCCAATGAAGAAATGACTGCCTTTTCAAAAAAAAAAAGAAGAAATGACTGCAACTAGAAAGCAAGTTCAAATGAGAATGATATGTGCAGTGTATCAATTATAATTTCAACCCCTGTCAATCTTTCAGGCATCATATACTGTTCAATATGAGAATGCACCAGCCTGCATATATGCAAGAAATGCAACTTGTGAACTCTTTAATGTCAATCATATTGCCAAACAGTGAACATTGCCTAAAGATTAAGTTTCCTGGCATGATTACTTGATTAGTCTCTAATATCGTAATATTATGAAAGAATCTTATAGGAGGAAGCTTTAATATCAGTTATATTCTAAATCACTATCCTCAATTAATGCAAATCATTACCACAGGAGACTGGATTGAGGATTCTTCTTCCTTTGTAGAATGAGAGAAATGATAGCAAGAAAAGACACACAAACACTTGCAGAGAGTCAATTTTATGCCCATGAGGCTTTGACCAGAGGGACACATGCCCATGTGCAAATGGCATATTACTTGTTCTAAATCTTTGTCCATCACAAGCAGGGTCCTCTAAACCTTCCAAACCCTCATGTGAGTTAAGTTTAATTTAAGCAAAGTGTCTATATCAGCATGACAAAGATTAATCATGTTTTCCATAAACTTCCATTATGCAGTCACAAAAACCACCTCAAATGCCCCAAGATTTACTCAATGATCAATACCATGTTCAAATTAGCATGCTCTATCAGTTTGAACTGTACTATTACTATTATCTGTATGTAGCTGTACATGATATGACTCACATGATAAAATGAATATTTTTTATTCCAACTCTGTGTATGAGTGATGCAGATGCTGATCTGGGAATAGTCATTCTTTCCTAATCTCTTAGATACTACTATGACTATGGGACAATATCTTACCCCACTACATATTAATATTGGTGATCATGGGTTAGGGGATAAATCAGTTCTTTACTTTTAGCAAATGGGTGGGGAAGAGCTTCTTTTCATATGTTTAGAGTCAACAAAACGCTACATCAGACCAAGCAATCTCAGCTAATCCTTTGATTTATGCTCACCACTGTTGTGAACAAAATTCCAACCAATCATGCCAGAATGTCTTGCAAAAGAAAAAGGTTTGAGCATAAGAGAGTATAAGTCATTATGAGTAGCACAAAAAACTGAAAGAAGCATGAATGTGTTTGGATCATTATACTTCTATCACTTAAATCAAAGAGAAAAATGATGACAGGAGTGTTTTGGAATCATGTTGGCTTCTGATTGTGATTCATGTGTTAGATATAATTTAACCTCTGTATTAAAATCATGTATGAATCTTCATAATCATCAAGATTTGTTCATTTTTCGGTATTACTTAAGTCACTAAATGAATACTGTTACTTCCTAAATCGTCTAGTTATTCGATATCAGTTTGAGAAAAATGAACTTTGGGAGTGAAGTGTTAATTGGTTGGACACCTTCAATCATGACACCTTCAAATATAATTAGTGGGAGAGGAAACAGAAGAATAACACTAGAGAACTAAACAAATATTATTTGGCAATTCAATTCTTATATGAGATCTATAAAAGATTGCCAGTTGCAAATTGATCTGAATCAAAGAAAGCACTTCCAATTTGAGGTAAGAACACATAAGTGATCGACAACCTTCAATGAAGAATCATTGAATTCCCACCAACATAACAAAAGGTCACCAACCAAAATAGATTATACATTTCCACCATTAAACCTGTCTTATTTATGAATCTCAACTTCTGTCCACCCCAGTCTGCTATTTTTTTTTTTACTTCTTTGTTTAGTTCTTCTTACCTTCCCCATATACCCTCCCTCCTCTTCTTATGTGCAAGTTTCTCAGACCAAACCTCTCCTTGTTTTCATATAAAAACACATATGATATACAGTAGTGCGTTTCAAGAAACTTTGCAACAAAACTAGAGTTTCTCATATTCCAATTCTACACACAGACAAAAAGAGCTTCCTCCTTTGTGTTGTTTGTTTCGGTGTTGCTTTCATGGCAGAACTGCCAAGCCACTACTCAACTTGAGCTTAGTTCACATTTTCTTCTCTGAAAAACACTAGAAAATTCAACAACCCATTTCTTCCATGCATGTTCTGCTCCACCCAATCTTGACATTTTTAAAGAGCTTTTTGGCCTAACAATCATCTTCAATGAAGCTGCACAGACAAAGATAAGTGTGTTTTGAGATGGACCCAAAACCATTTATGATACTGTAATGCTGCTTGTGAAGCTCTGACAGTGAGAGCGGTGCTGAGTAGGTTAGTGCTTGGTTTGGACTCGTTATATTTCCTTATCACACTTGTTACTTCTGTTCATTTTTTTACCAAATGGGGTTCAACTTCTTTGCTTCTCTACTGGTTCTTTCACTGTTGTTCAAGCCATTTGCTTGTCAGCAACCCAATACAGATGGGTTTTATGTCTCTCTGTTCTTGCAAAAAATGGGGTTGTCATCTTCTTCTTCTTCCTCACTTTACAACTTCTCTGCTCCTGTTTGTTCATGGCCTGGAGTGTTCTGTGATTCAGAAAATGAATATATCATTAACTTAGTTGCTTCTGGTTTAGAACTCTCTGGTTCTATTCCTGATACCACTGTTGGGAAGCTAACAAAGCTTCAATCTTTGGACCTTAGCAACAACAAAATAACTGCTTTGCCATCTGATTTGTGGAGCTTAGGCTCACTCAAGAACCTCAATCTATCTCATAACCAGATTTCTGGGTCCTTGCCTAACAACATTGGCAACTTTGGCCTACTTGAAAGCTTTGATATTTCAAGCAACAATTTTTCTGGTGAGATTCCTGCAGCTATAAGCTCACTTATCAGTCTGAGAGTTCTTAGGCTCAGTCAAAATGGGTTTGAAATGGGCATTCCTTCAGGGATTGTGGGCTGCCAATCTTTGGTTGAGATTGATCTTTCATCCAATAGATTGAATGGGTCTATTCCTGATGGTTTTGGTGCTGCTTTTACTAAGCTGAAAAGCTTGAATCTTGCTGGAAATGAGATTCATGGCAGGGACTCTGATTTTGCAGAGATGAAATCCATTACTAGTCTTAACATTTCCGGGAATGTGTTCAAGGGTTCAGTGATGGGTGTGTTTATGGAGCTGTTGGAGGTGATTGACCTGAGCAAGAACCAGTTTGAAGGTCACATTTCTCAGGTACAATTCAATGCTAGCTATAATTGGTCTCATGTGGTTTATTTAGACCTGTCTGAGAATCAGCTTGGTGGAGAAATCTTTCATAATTTGACTGGAGTCCAAAATCTCAAGCACCTAAATCTAGCACACAATAGATTTACTAGGCAGAACTTCCCGAGAGTTGAAATGTTTTCTGGTTTGGAATACCTTAATTTGTCGAAAACTAGTCTTACTGGTCATATTCCTCATGAACTTTCTCAGTTGAGTAAGTTGAGTACACTTGATCTTTCTAAGAACCATCTGATAGGTCAAATTCCATTACTGAGTCTAGAGAGTCTACAAGTTCTTGATGTTTCATTCAACAATTTGAGTGGAGAAGTCCCGGTTTCGCTGTTGGAAAAACTTCCTTGGATGGAGAGGTTCAACTTCTCTTACAATAACTTGACACTTTGTTCTTCTGATATCTCCACGGAGACCCTCCAAAAATCCTTCTTTGGTGCTACAAACAGCTGCCCCATTGCTGCAAACCCAACCCTTTTAAACAGTCGAGTTGCTAAGGACAAGCACAAGGAGCTAAAGCTTGCTTTGGCTTTGGCCCTCTCAATGGTGTGTCTGCTTGTTGGTTTGCTACTCCTAGCAGTTGGTTGCAGAAGGAAAACAAGAATGTGGGAAGTAAAGCCAACTTCATACAAGGAAGAACAAAATATATCAGGCCCCTTTTCCTTCCAGACTGACTCCACTACTTGGGTGGCAGATGTTAAGCAAGCAACGTCAGTCCTTGTAGTGATTTTTGAGAAGCCATTGCTGAACTTCACATTTGCAGACCTCTTATCAGCAACGTCAAATTTTGACCGTGGAACACTTTTGGCTGAAGGGAAGTTTGGACCTGTTTACAGAGGATTTCTGCCTGGTGGAATACATGTAGCAGTGAAAGTTTTAGTGCATGGTTCTACATTGACAGACCAGGAAGCTGCAAGAGAGTTTGAGTATCTTGGTCGAATCAAGCACCCCAATCTTGTGCCATTGACTGGATACTGCTTAGCTGGGGAGCAAAGAATTGCTATCTATGATTACATGGAGAATGGAAACCTTCAGAATTTGCTTCATGACTTGCCGCTTGGTGTTCAAACAACTGAGGACTGGAGCACAGATACATGGGAAGAAAATGACAACAATGGCATTCAGCATGTTGGTTCTGAAGGGTTGTTAACAACCTGGAGATTCCGTCACAAGATTGCTCTAGGTGCTGCCCGAGCATTGGCATTTCTACACCATGGTTGCTCACCTCCAATTATTCATAGAGATGTTAAAGCTAGTAGTGTTTATCTAGATTATGACTTGGAGCCAAGGTTATCTGATTTTGGACTGGCCAAGATTTTCGGCAGTGGTTTAGATGAAGAGATCTCTCTCGGGTCACCTGGCTATGTGCCACCAGAGTTCTCTCAGACAGAATGTGATTCCCTAACCCCAAAGACTGATGTATATTGCTTTGGAGTTGTTCTTTTTGAGCTCATTACTGGGAAGAAACCAGCTGGTGATGATTATCCGGAGGACAAAGATGGAACTCTGGTGAGTTGGGTCAGAGGATTGGTTAGGAAGAACAAAGTGTCCAGCGCTATTGATCCGAAAATTCGTGACACAGGACGTGATGAGCAAATGGAGGAAGCACTCAAGATAGGATATCTGTGCACAGCTGACCTTCCCTCAAAGCGACCAAGCATGCAGCAAATAGTTGGACTTCTTAAAGACATTGAGCCAACAGGTAACCAATGATGAACAAAGTTGAAAATGGAAAATGTGGGAGTTTTCTTGTTTAGCTTCTCTTTCCTTAGTTGTTCTTGGACTTCTTTGTTACGTGTTCTTTTAGCTGCCATGGGGAATTTGTACAGTAGCCCTGGAAATTCTGTCTGGACTATCGATCATGTTGCATGTTCATTTTGCTTTCCCATTGTTGATGGCCTAAAAGCTTGATTTATATATACACCCCGAAGTTTAATTTCATACTCCAAGGCTATATATCTTTCTTAAAATTTCAATGTCATTTCAAACTCCCAAGTTTTGTTGGAGTGAAGCTTGTGCAAAGATGAATGTGCATGCAATCGTAGGGGACCTAATTATAGCGGCAACTCACAGAAAGGCAAGTGCTCTGGCCTCACCGCCTAAGCGCTGCCGGCTGCCGGCAGTTAGTGATGTAATGGACCACATTTTGCAGCATCAACCAACCATGGCTTCAACCAAAACCAAGATGTGTGGTTTGTCGTCTATATCTTAAAGTGAATAGGTACATTATTAACACGGGATGCCCATTAACGTAGGTAAGAACCCGTGTTCAGGAAAGGTATAGTTTGCTTTCATACCAAAGTCCCAAACTCATCTGCAGAATTTTGACTGCTGTAAGCCCAGTTATTACAGTGAACAATGTATGTAAAGCTTAAGTGAGAAAAGGATAACGAGACTCCAGCATAATTGAAGCTAGCATGCATTTCTGCTAACCGGCCTCATCATCAAAACTCAAAAAGTGAGATGGAGAAGACATACATCATAACTTGTAACGCATGCATTTCTTCCCAAAATTCTCATAGCTAGAGTAATGGAATCATCATATAGAAAGAACAACATCATAGCTGAGCTGAATATGAACATCATCACACACAATTTCCAGGTACATTGTTTAGACTTGAAGATTAAAATGCAGAAGAGTCAGTCTCCTGACTCCCATCATGATATACTAAGGTGGCCTCAAGATGTTTATGAGAGCCTTCATCACAGTCACTGAGAGCCTTCATCACAGTCTACCACATGTAGCATCAATTTGTTCATTCATTCCAGCTGCCTAAGTAGGTGGTGGTCAAAAAACCAACCCAGTACCTGGAATGTCTTTCTTCCCTAGCTTTTTAGGGTTGGTAGTAGTTAGATACCAAATTCTATAGCTTGCAAAGAATACTTTTGGGGTAATTCCCAAGAGAGAAACACACTGACATGGGTTTTCCAAAATCTAACTCCATGGAATATGCCCTTCCTCAATTTGTTTCCCAAAAGTAATTTTACCTTTCCATGTCAAAATACTCGGTTGTAGTTTGCTTCAGCTAGCTTTTGCATCATAGCTACATGTACATATTCACTTGCTTCATCCACTACTGCTAATCATCTTGCTAAGATAGCAAATCCCAACTAATAATTATTCTCTTCAGCTGTTTATGTCACCTTTTTTTTTTGTTGATTCCTTTCACCATCTTTTTCACACTTGCTTGAGCATGAATGCATGATTACATTTCTGTCTGCTCTCATTTTTTTACCAGAATATTTACAGTTTCTCAGAAATGTAGAATCCAATAGCATTTCTCACCCAGAAAAAGAAAAGAAAACAGAAATTAAAAAGAAAGTATATCTCAAATCCAAGAATTTGGTTTTAGTGTGGGATTAAATTGATGGGTCCAATGGGCATAGGATTCTGGTTCGGTCCAAGTCCAATATGGCATCTTTACACCAAGGGAGGAGTCGTGGACCGTTTAATTGGGCACGTGTGAACATTTTCCAAACATGAATATTTTGCTACCTGACCTATCAGGCTATCATCAATATTTTGGTTTCCTGCACTAAAGAATGAGATAACATCTCAACTCCAATAAGATCTAATTTATCATTACATTTTAGATTATAAACCAATCCTCTCATCAATGTTAGTGCTTGTGTGTAGTGATTCATAGATCACAATCATACCATTGTTTTCCGGATAGTGTAAAACATGTTATAGAACTCGAGAAAATTAAGAGTATTGAGTGGTACGGTTTATGAATTTCACTATTCTTGAATTCAATTCATCAGTTATGTTCACCTGGTCAGTTACTGACCAAGTGATTTATTGTCAATCATTATTAGATCTACATTTAAGGGTTGAGAACAAAACAATTTTACTTAAAAATAATTATCCCCACCATTGAATTTGCATCTAAATGTGATTAATCATGAATCTCTTAGTGAGTAACTGACTAAGTTAACACTACTGTGGTGTTAAAGGAAAATAAACATAATGTCCTAAAGTCGTAAGACGATAAACCAAGAAGTTAATTTCACAATATAAACATGTCGAAATATGCAACTATGAACTATAAAGGTCAACCACATAATGTCTTGAATAGGAGGTGTGATAACTTGCCCTAAATTTCATCGCCGACATCTCATTATAGGTTAGTATTCTTTTAAAATTCCTTTTATAATTTTGCAAAATATGATTTTTAGAAAATAAAGAAAAAGGAGGTGGATAATTCCCTCCTTGCCCCAAAATTCTTTGCGGATAAGCTCACAAAAGGGAGCTAAACCCTAGCATAGATCCAACGGTGTAAAATCCATCACGGCTAACCTAACCAGGGTTAAACACACAAACCCTGAAAGGCTTCGAATATATTGGCAGCCGCGGTCACAGTCTCACCTTAAGTCGTCTGCTATTTCCACACCACAGAGAGAGAAGCTCCTCCTTCGTTTTCAGCGAGAGAAATCCCAAAATGTCTGACGAGGAGCACCAGTTCGAATCCAAGGCCGACGCCGGAGCTTCCAAGACCTACCCTCAGCAAGCCGGAACCATCCGCAAGAACGGCTACATCGTCATCAAGGCCAGGCCTTGCAAGGTTTGCCTCCGATACTTGTTTTTCTGTTCGTATTCTGTTTCTAGGGTTTCAGAATCGTCTGGATTGTTCGTTTCGCGTCAGATCTTCGATTTGGTGGTTTTGATCTGTGCGCGTTTCGATTATCTGTTTGAGTTTGAGAAAATTGATAGCGGATGATGTTGCGTAAACGATTGTGATTTTGCTTAGGGTTACAGGTTGAATAGAATACTGAGTTGTGATTAGGGAGGTTTTGTGTACTGGTGTGAAACCCTAGCGGAGTCTGATACAGATTTAGAAACTCGATTATCGTGATTTTCTTTGCCGTTTGACAGAGAATCGTTGCGGATCTAAATTGTTTTGATGTATAAGTCGCCGTTTACTGATTAGACTGAGATGTTGATGTTTGAGCTGTGTATTGTGTATTTGTCTTCATAATGTTTAGGTCTATGGTCTTATTTAGCTTACATAAACTGTGTCACGTGATGGATGACTAAGTTTTTCTTGTTTTAAGCCATGACCGCATAGATTCTTTTGTCTGTTTTGTTGTAGATGTGCAGTGTGTAATTTGTTATGAGCCTAATTTGGTGCGCAACTAATTGCATGTTTGCTTGATTGCTCTTAACAGGTTGTTGAAGTCTCCACTTCCAAGACCGGAAAGCACGGTCACGCTAAGTGCCACTTTGTTGCAATTGATATCTTCAATGGCAAGAAGCTTGAAGATATTGTCCCTTCATCCCACAATTGTGATGTAAATATTCCATCTGAGTTTGGTTTCTGTTTATGTGGTTTGTTTTGTGCTATATTCTAGTTATTCATATATTTATGTTCTCGATTGCAGGTTCCTCATGTGAACCGTACTGACTACCAGCTCATTGATATCTCTGAAGATGGCTTTGTAAGTACTTAAGCCTTTTAGTATCAGATAGTGATAATGATCATACAGGAGTTTAACATGTGTACATTTCCATAATAAACTTGTCTGATAACTATGTTTACATTGATGAATACCTTTGGAGCCCCAGAATATTTCTGGTCCTGTTGATATGTTTACATTTAAACTGCTTGCAATGCTTCTCTGCAAGCTTGACTCAACAAAGTAGATATTGACATATGAAATGGATCGAGTGATGATTCTTGTAGTTGTCTGTTTTTCAATTGATGTAAACTAACCGAAGTTTTTGATGTCTTGTAGGTGAGTCTCTTGACTGAAAATGGAAACACCAAGGATGATCTGAGGCTTCCCACTGATGATGCTCTGCTCACTCAGGTTTGTTCTTGCTCTGAGAGAATTTCCTTTCAATGGAGTTGCTTTATTGTATGTGCTTTGTATTCGTTTATGTATCATATGACTAAACTCTCTCCTTCATTACACATTTTTGTAGCTCAAGGATGGATTTGCCGAGGGCAAGGATCTTGTGGTGACTGTCATGTCTGCAATGGGAGAGGAGCAGATCTGTGCCCTTAAGGACATTGGTCCCAAGTAAACTTGATGCTATATGAGTAGCTGTCTCTGATGGCAAAGACCTGTGTTTTTTGTTTCATCTGTTGCTAACAGGGAGGTTTATCGACCATATATCTGTGCAATGAATCTTTATTCAAATGGTATTTTAGTTTGCGGGGGTTTGTAATAGTGATAAGAAGTGAAGATGATTTAAAGCTGCAGGATCCCTTCTCAGAGGGAGCTTGCAGATCTATGAAACTATCTGTTTTTTTTTTCAGTGAAAGGATGTTTTCATATTTTGTTGCGTGTTTTATATTTATGGGATGTGTTCTCCCATCTATTACTAGTTTGGGACTTGTTACAATTGCCAATCCTATATTACAGGCACAAGTTCCAATTGCCAATCCTATTACGGGCATTCGTGATTTGCAGTATGATATTAGTGCCAAAATGGAGCTGTATTCTTTGATGCCTGAAATAAATCTGACACTCGAATGTCTTGAAATTTGCATCCTAAATGTCTTGAAGTTCTGCATCCTAATTATGTGTTTGAGGTCAACCATCTGGATTGCTTGTTTATTTTGACAGAAAATCATCTCAACAGAAAATTTGATTATGATTCCCCCTAAAGTTGAAAGCAATGCAACTGTTTTCAAATTGCTGCCTAAAGATAGTGCAACACTGCAACACCACATATACCATTTTACCAATTTCGTTTAGAGAGAATTATAGAAAGGCGCAAACAATGAAACAAATAAACACAACATATTATGAAGGATCTCTATTTCCAGAGGAGCTGCCATAGATGTAGCAGCCAAATCCCCAAAACGTGACGATCAAAGAGAGAATCTTCAAGCCGCTCATGGGATCGCTTAACAATATCACAGCTGCAATGCTTGTGATTGGTACCCTAACTGCATTGAGAACACCAGCAAGAACCGTGGACGACAGAAAAAGCACAGCAGTAGCTCCTTGCACCCCCAACTGGAAAGTGATTGTACTCCAAATGAGAACTTGGTAATAAGAAGATTTACCACCCTCGAAAGTTCTAGCCTCAGATGCCATTCCCTGAAAGTCCTTGTTCCAAATCATCCCAATGGTGGTAAACATAAACGCAAATAGGGAAACCCCAAGTTGTTGCTCCAGCACAACATGAAAGGACGTTCTACCAAGTAGCTTCACAAAAACCAGTTCTGAGAGAGCGAAAATGAGCCCATGGAGAGCAGATCCCAAAATATCCCACACGAAACCTAGAATGTATTGCTTCTCAGTGACATTCCCATATCTGTCTGAATCAGAATCCAATGCGATGATGGTCATAGCAGCAGTAATGATCACAATAGCATTTACTATCGAAGCATTTAGTTTGTTCTTCACCAGTAGATATCCAAACAGTGCAGAAAATACAAGAGATGATGATGCGAGGAGAGAAGCTGTAGATGCTGGGAGGTAAGCATATGCATATGCATACATAAGATTGTCAGCAGCACTTAGGAAACCTAGCACAACATAAGATAATATAAGTGTTAAATTCAGTGGTGTAGGAGTGGTTTTGCGGATGAAGTATGTTGGCAGTAAGATCAAAGCAGTCAGAGGCCACCCTGCAACAGCCGCCCATGAAATGATCCACTTGCTAGTTCCACCATTGGCAAAATAGATACGAGAGAGAAGGCTAGATGCAGGAAACGCTACAAGCATGGCCGCACTGCTTAGAAGTAGAAGAATCCAATGCGAGATTGGCTTGCTTTTGTATTCTTCCCAAGCCATTGTCTTAAGGGCAGATATCCGGGCACACAGTGAAACAGGAGGTGAATCCTCCTCCACTCTTCCCTCCTCCATTCTCCCCCCTGATGTAAATACACGATGGTGAGAAATTATTCATAATAGGCTTGGTTAAACGATTGAAGTTATGTTTTGGAGACAATAAATCCAAACACCTTGTGATGATTTGAAGTTTGAACAATGCAAAATCATGGTTTAAAAAAAAAACTATACTTCTCTTTTTCTTCTGTCAAGAGGAACAATACATAACGTGATTGTATCTGCAGTAAATCAGTAAATCGAACACACAGTGATAGTCCATGATTGATATGATACTTGGTGAAATTAGGATGGAGCAAAACATAGAAATTGAAACACAGTTTCAACGTTTGGTATCAAATTCAGCTAAAGAGGGATAAACCATTACCTAATAAGAGTACAAGCTAAAAGCGTTCAAGGTTTTGGGTTTGGGATTGCACTTTGTTCTCATATTCTCATTAGTAAAGAAATATTGTATCTTGTTGATCATTAGCTGCGTGTAACGCAAAACAGAAACCAGACCACATACAGAAACAACTAAGAAGCAGAACAAAGAGGAAACTACAGCAATAGTGAAAACCATGGATTAGAACAAACCAAATAAAAATGTCTAAACTCACAGAACTAAACCAAGTCTACAACAATTTAACTAGTTTCTACACTTATGCCTATGCACAGTCTTTCTGGAACCAACACAAGAACTTTACACTGAGAATGGAAAGTAGGTAGTTCCCTAGTCTACTGTCTGAGAATCATGATCGAACCAAAAGGAAACCACAGCCAAATAACAGCCAAATAAGATCAGTGGAAAAAAGAAAAAAGAAACAAAATCCCAAAACTAGATCAAATCACCATTAAATAAGCTTCATTTTGATTTGGCTTTGAGGAACATATAGGAGAACTTAACATAAAAAGTAAAGTGGGTAGCATTCGGGCACACAGTGAAACAGGAGGATTTGGTGAATCCTCATCCACTCTTCCCCCCTCCATTCTCCCCCCTGATGTAAATAAACGATGGTGAGAAATTATCCACAATAGACTTGGTTAAACGATTGAAGTTAATGTTTTGGAGAACAGTAAATCCAAACACTTTGTGATGATTTGAAGAACAATGCAAAATCATGGTATAGAAAAACTATACTTTTCTCTTTCTTCTTTTAAGAGGAACAACACATAATGTGATTGTATATGCAGTAAATCAGTAAAAGTGACACACAGTGATAGTTCATGATTGATATGATACTTGGCGAAATTAAGATGAAGATGAGAAGAGGGAGGAAGCACAGTTTCAACGTTTGGTATCAAATTCAGCTGAAGAGGGATAAACCATTACCTAAAAAGAGTATAAGCTAAAAGCGTTGGAGAACACTAAAGAAATAATGTATCTTGTCGATACAAAACAGAAACCAAACCACATACAGAAAGAACTAAGAAGCAGAACAATGAGGAAACTACAGCAATAGCAAAATCAATGAAACATAACAAACCAAATAAAAATGTCTAAACTCGCAGAACTAAACCAACCCTACAACAATCTAACTAGTTTCTAGACTTATGCCAATGCATAGTCTTTCACAAACCAACACAAGAACTTAACATTGAGAATGGAAAGTAGGTAGTTCCCTAGTCTACTGTTTCAGAATCATGGTTGAACCAAAAGGAAACAACACCCAAATAAGATCAGTGGAACAAAGAAAAACGAAACGAAATCCCAAAACTCAGGATGAACTAAATAAGGATTTCGGTTTGGCTTTGAGGAACATACAGGAGAACTTAAACATAAAAAGTAAAGTGGGTAGTAGTTCACTACTTCACAGCTCTAAAAGCAATGCAGTGAAACAAGAGAGAACACACGAGGGGTTGTAGTTGCCATAGGCCAAGTACCCAATCAGCTTCTCTAGATTTCAAATCCAGACACTACCTCAAATTCGATGAGATTCTACTTCCTTGCATAAACTTTCCGGCGACCAAATTCCAATAAACATCAGGACACGACAAAAACTGAAACCAATCAACACTAACTGAAATTGATTCACTGATTCAGGAATCAAAAGACAACAAACCTGAGTCGAGCAGCGGCTGCATTAGAATAAGGTAGGTAAGAGACTGGGATGCTGATCTTGAGGTCACAAAAGTAGAGCCAATGAAAACCAAATAGGTAACTGTAAATCTACTTTTAAACTCCAACAATTGAGGAGGTAACTATAATTTACTCGTAACTTCGGAGATTTTAGAGAGATATGTGCATTTTGGGGTCGGTGCTAATCTGTCTTGTGCTCTCGACAGGCACGAATCGGACAAACAAAGAATAGAGAGACAGCCAAGGCTGATTTAACTTGTGGAATCTTCATGGCCATAGAACCATGTGGACAATTGGTAATCATACATTCATACTTACAATCCAACAGCCCAGCGTTTTGAACATAAACTAGAATAAAGTGAAAAAGGCTGGCTTTTGTTTCAACCAGAACCATTGGAAACCAAAAGGCAAACAATCTTTGAGACCAAAATGTTGATAGAATCAAAATATGGATCATTTGAAGTCAAAATATGCATCAAAATATGCATCATTCAGTACAATTTCAATGATAAAGTCACAAAATATGCATCAATGATGTACAAACAATCTGTTTCAGAATCCTGGGACTTTTTAGTTTCTGAAAAGTTCAGTTCTGGACATATTCTCCATCCTCAAGGCAACCTTCTGGTAAATGAATATGTTTGGGCAGCTCAGTCAGGGGATCATCACCGGCTAGGCCCTTGTAAGCCAAACCCAATGTGTATCCTAACGCACGAGAAACAGGAACAGCAACAGCATTTCCTACTTGCATATATCTGTAACAATTTCAAATATTAAGATAACAAAGCCTAAACTTATTCATGAATTAAACTTCGTCATAGCACAATACCTCTCTTTTATTGGACCAAAAAGCTTGTAATAGTCAGGAAATCCCTGAAGTCTTGCATTCTCCCGAACACTCAAAACCCGATCTTGTACAGGATGCAAAACCGCCTGTCATTACTAAACTGTTAGACTCCCAAATATAAGTGGATTCATTTGTTTTTTGATTATTCAAATGGAATGTACCTGATTATGTGGCTCTGCTCGGGTAACAACTGTGGATACAATCTCATCCCACCATAAACGACGAAAGGGTCTACAAATATTAGACAAAGAATAAGGACAGCATGTTGACATTTACCATGATTTGAAAAGGAAAAAGAACGTATTATCTTTTACTTTTACCCCATTACAGTACTTTACTTTCCAGAAGATCACTAACAGACAAATGAACTCATTTCAGCTTCATAATTGTATAGTAAGAACCATGTAAACTATGGTATTTTAGAATCTAATTTTTTTTAGTACAAATGAACACAGACAACACACAATCTAGCTTATTAAATGAAAACTAAACAAAAAGGAAACTGCAAATGAAAAGAATAGTTCTTACTTTGATGAAGTACCCCTTACAAATGTCATTGCATAATCAGGGACCTAATGTTCCAAGGTCATGTCATTCACACAATAAAGTCAAAACCCAAATATACAATCAGAAGTTTACAGAAAGTGCATGGATTTATACTGTACTCATGAAGAAATTCTGCTTACCAAAGGTTTCCCAGATTCTAGATAAACCCTCTCTATTGTTGGATCCCAATATACTATATTATAATCACCAACAAGAACTCCAGGAAGATTCCTAAAATTTGCACCCTAATCACAAAAATGTTAGTTCTAGAGCTTAACATCAAAGAATAAGTGGTCAAGCAATTATATCAAAGAATAACAACAAACCTTTTCCTTAGGGACATGGCAAACACGTTCATGATCATCAACATTCAATTTAAGAGGACGATGATCGTAAAGAATCTCATTCAAAGACAAATTCTTCTTAGAATTCTCCAGTAAACCTGTATCAAGAAACAAATACTATTATCTTTTGTCCAAAAAGAATGAGAGCAGTACTTCAGAAAAAAAAATGAGAGCAATTAGTTGAATTCTTCTATCTTAGTTGAATAGATAGTAAAAGTAAAACTCCAGGATTTCTGTGGCAAGACCCAAGCCAATGCAACTTACCATCTTTGCTAAGTCTAATAAATTTTTGGAACTCTGTTTGGGGCAGCTTTCCATAAGGCATTTCATCACGGATTTCACCATTTTCAACCTAAATAAACCACAACAACCAGAAAATAATCTTAAGTAAACCAAAGATGGTTGAAGTCATAACTCAAAAATTGTTCACAAAACTGAAACTACACAAATAAGAGAATAATTACCTCTGGAAGATCAGAGAGTGCATCCTCCAACAAAAGCTTTCTTCCCAATGGATGATTGTGGCCTTCATTATAAGCAACACAGCTTTGCTGCAATGTAGTACAAAATTCAAGGACAAAACCATTAGAAAACAGCAAGTATAATACTGGTACAAACAAATAAATTGAAAATTATAATGAAAGTTGTACCTCCCATTTAATAGGGATCTGACCCTTAAACACCACATCATGAGTTGGCAGTGGGAATTGAGGCAAGCTCTGCAACAGTCAAAAAAAAGACAAAAAAGAAAATTGTCTCATGAGATGAGTGCAGCATAACTATAAACTATATATTTTTGTTTGTATAGTTACCTCAGTGGGAAGGGCCCCCCATAAGAATACTCTCATACGGAATTGAGGTAAACCGTATGCACCAGCACACATCATGCCCATCCTTGCTTGATAGTTCATTTTAACAAGTCTCCCCAAGGCATAACGGCCCAAGAACCCATTAGCAAATTTCAAAAGGTCCACTACATTTTCCATTAATACATACTTAGGCTTAAGATAATCTACAATATCCATGAAAACAGTTAACTGCATGTTTTTATCATCCTCTAGAGGATTATCGTAGTTTCTAAACCTATTGAAACCGCTAATTCCTTGACATGGAGGACCACCACACACAACATCCACATCACCCTGTATAAAGAAGAAAAAATAGCTCATAACATATATTACACTCGGCTAAATCATCAAGATTTGTAAGAGAAAACTACAAACACTAGCTTGACAATAGAATATAAGAATTTAAACTCACAGGCAGTGGCAACAGTTTGGAGTGGTACACATGAGAAACAAATTCCCGTATACTTTCCTCACAACCCCTGGTGAACAATGTTAAGAACCAAAACACTAAACAGTTACAATAACATAAAAATGATAAACATAGAGAAGAAGCAATCATGGTGCAAAAGCATACGTTAGTAGCTCTAGGGGCTCCCAGGTGTCATACTTAGCTTCATATCCTTTCCATTGAACCTACACAGACCAACAAATAAAATCTGGTTTCATTAGTAAAAAAATAACTTGAGCATGTTGACATTTATCGTGATTTTGAAAAGGAAAAAGAATGTACTATCTTTTACATTTACCCCATTACAGTACTTTAAAGAAGATCACTAACAGGCAAATGAACTAATTTCAGCTTCAAAATTGTATAGTAAGAACCACAGTTAACTATGATATTTTAGAGTCTAGTTATTTTTAGTATAAATGAACACAGACAACACACAAACATGCAACATAAAATAGTTCAAATAACATCTGCTGGGTCCTTGTAATTGGTAGCTTGTACCTTAAACAACAATTCATTCTCTTCTCCATTTTTGGCTTTTCCATAACGTATGCCAATAATTTTTTCAACTTCATAAACTTCTCCATCAGCATCATCCTCCTCCTCCGCCTCTGCATCTTCCTCCTCCTCCTCTTCATCCTTGGCATCTTTTGATGTAAATGCACTGAAAGGTGTTTCTGACCCATCAGGTTCAACTACTTTAAAATGAACACATATTCCCTTCCACTTTTTCAGTAACGAGAGAAACTCATCAGCAGATTCTACCCGGACCTAAAATGGGGATGAGTTAGACAAGGAAGCATACAAAACTAAACTAATTGATGTAATATATATAAACAAAAAAATAGCTGGGCTGTGTTAAAACATACCTCAGTTTCTTCATGGTTTATCTTCAGACTTTTCAAAGCATGTTCATTCAAATCCACTGCCCATCTCTGTAAGATTTAAACAAGAAAACATAATAAAGTAATCAATATGGTCTGACCATATTTAATATATATTTAAGCACAACAAAATAGTGTGTTAAAATTAGAAATGGGAACGCTATCTGAAGTTATAGAAGAAACAGGCACTCATATCACCTCAATGACAACTTGATGTGTTCATAAATGATTAGGAATTTCATTTGCAACAAACATTTAACCATGTTTCTTTTCATCCAATTATTTTGTGCCTTGTTCATCAAATATACAAGCTCATAAGAGAAGAAAAAAAGGTACATATATCAAGCATATAAACCCTACCGTAACAAGATTTAAGTCTGCCAGGTTTGCCCCAAGGCATAGGCCAGTGGACATCCCTCCACAACCAGAATACAAGTCAAGTACGGTTGCTTCTGGTTTGACATTAGTAGTGGAAGTTCGTGCAAGTTCCGAGTTAACGACATGAGAACTACTAATGTCAATCTCACTGGAAATTGTAGATGAGTTATCACTTCCAGCTTGAGTATTTTCTGCAAGTTCAAAACCAAAAAATAAATAAACAGTATTTTAAGTAGATACTGGTGGGGATTGACTAAGAGAAACAATTACCAGGTGGGAAATTGACAAAGGTAGTATAAGGCAACAGATATTTTGTGTCACAATAGTAAGTGCAACTCTCAATCAGTTTGCACTTTTCATCGGGGTCAATCTAAGAACAAAAAAAAATTGATTAGCTTCCTCAATAAATATAAAGTCATTTATAGTAAAAAAAGAAAAGGAAGAATGATGAAATATTAAACATACATCTAAACTGCATCTAACAATATTGACTTTTCCAAGAAGACATTCGAGCTCATTGTAGTTTGTAACTTCTGAATAGAAGACACGCTTTGAATCAATATGGTAGCTGTCTTCTATGGCCTGAAACAAGGAACAGTATAACAAATTCAGCCTAAACAAATATCGACTGGGTTTGAAATAACTGAGAACCATACATAGATTTCAATATTTTCTTACCGTATCTTTCGATCTATAGAACCATTGAGCATTAAAATAAAGTAGTCCATCAACGGCCTCAAACATCTCTGTAATTTTGCAAATATATGGCAGTTCGTTTTTCCCAGCCTTAACAAAAATGCAATATGTTGTCAGATATTAACTTGAAAAGAAAAGAAAAAGCCATGAATGATTGGTGAATTAATCTAAACTGCACACATAAAGGTACATAATCAAATATTTTCATGTAATGAAAAGAAAAACAAACAAGAGATACTTCAGACTCACTTTTACATGAGCATCATCATATAGATCATAAACACATCCATCAACCTCTGCCTTTGAGAAATGTCGACAAGCCTCAATAAACTCCTCATCACTACAATAACATATAGCAGAATGTAAACAATCAAAACGAGAAGCTCATGGTTATCGAAACCGAAAATACCAATTGGAGAATAAGAACACTTGTACTTACTCATCTGCGTTGTTGCTTGCCCCATATGGTAGCTTCTTCTGAAATAAACAAACAAACAATTATGAGCCACATGTGAAAGCA
Source organism: Fragaria vesca subsp. vesca (assembly GCF_000184155.1). NCBI lineage: Eukaryota > Viridiplantae > Streptophyta > Magnoliopsida > Rosales > Rosaceae > Fragaria > Fragaria vesca. Next base: position 863,238 of record NC_020491.1, read on the forward strand.
GTAACAAAGTGAAAAGCTCAAGCAGTAAAAAAGTGAAAAGCTCAAGAATCGAGAAAACTAACCGGAATCGGCGGCTTAGTATATCGATGAGGCCATCTCCGGCGAGCCTCCTCCGGGTCCACCGGCTCCCCCAGAAACTTAGCCTCCGACATCGTCTCTTCCTCCTCCGATGACGCCGCACAGTTTTCCTTGCTCTCTTTCACGTACTTCCTCGACTTCGGCTTAATCTCCACCGCCATTGAAGCAATCTCACTACACTCCGAGACCTTCTCGGCCGTCTCGGTACTCTCCATCGCCGACTCTTCGTCCTCCACCTCCACCACCACCACCGGCTGCTTCATCTTTGCGGAGGAAGAAGAAGCAGCCGCCTTAGATTGCTTCGGCTTCACCACCGGCTGCTTCTGCTTTGCGGAGGAAGAAGAAGCCGCCGCTTTAGATTGCTTCGGCTCCACCACCGGCTGCTTCATCTTTGCGGAGGAAGAAGAAGCAGCCGCCTTAGATTGCTTCGGCTTCGGCTTCGGCTTCGTTGCCGTCTCGATTTCAGTGCACGGCTGCAAACCGGCGTCTTCCGGTTTTGGCGGCGGCTTCCGCTTCTTCGCGGCGGAAGAGGAAGCCGGAGGCGGACAGCGAATCGACTTCCGCTTTTTCGGCATTGAGAGAGTTGGAGAGGCGAATGAATGGATTTGGAGGCGAGGAGAGAGAAGGAGACTGATTTATAGAGAGCGGAGATGAATGGATTGGATTTTAATTGAGGGTTTTGCGCGTGAGAGACTGGGGGAGTTAATAGTGGTGGGGCCGTGGGATTTCTAAGGGTTTATCTCGAACGAGGGGCGGAATGGGCGGGAATTATGACTTTTCACTGAAATTTGAATTTTGGTGAATGTGTTTTGAAACGTTAGGCTCATTTCTCGAGATTTTATTTCCCTATTTTCACTTTGGTAATTTTTGTTTCCTTTTTATCTTGTTCCAGAAATATGAGTTACCATAAGTAAAGTTGGAATGTGTGGTGTAAATCCAAACACTCATTCAAGGGATACGGATGAATGTGGCTCATTTTTAAGTTGTATGTCATCTAAATTAATGATAGATAACTCTTCATATTCTTTGATTTGATTATGAGAACACATATTTGTCGTTCACCTTCTCACCTTCTAAATTAATGTAATTTGTTTATTTTCTTGATAATGATGAAGTAGGATTTCGAAGGATATATGTGGCACTAATTTAGGGATTCAAATTTGTCAACCAACTTTTACTTGATCACCCAATTACCACCATCTAGATTTGTGACACATGTCTCTTCAAATTGTTTTACTTTATTGTTGATAAGGTGAGTAACAAATCTGCTTATTTTGATTATTATTATTATTATTATTAAGAAAAAGGCATGTAACATTAACCTAGATAGTGGACATTAGGGTGATCAAAGTAGAAATGACAAACATTGTGATGGGCAAGTTAGAGATGGATGGCGAAATTGCATCTGAGGTGAAAGAAATCATACATTATTTCTTTTTATATTTGTTTGCAATTTCATATAAGTCAAATCATCAAACTTAAATTGGTATCTTGCTAGCATGACAAGTCTTGGCAACATCTCATTTAAGCAAGCAAAACGGTCGCAGCTCGTAAATACCTCATCCATCTTAACAAAATAAAAAATAAAAATAAAAACTAAAAATCTGAAGCCCACTTCAAAAAGCCCATACTCCACAAGCCCGAGAGCTCGAGAGATGCCCTAGCCCACAAAATTAGGCCCAAGTATCGTTTGTTTATACTTGAGGCCCAGACCCAGCACTCCAGCTTGAGACACTAAACCCTAAAGGGGTGTGAAGTCCAGGCCCAACAATCCCAGTCCTAATTTGACCAGGGGCACCTCACTCTTGTTACAATACCTCCTGCGTAACCAGCCAACACATTGCTGCCCCGACCATCACAATCGTGACGTATGTCACACCATCGACACCAAAAACGTCGCATTAGGGTTCACCGACATATGCACTATATTGCTAGCTCACAAGTCATGTTGTTTCCACATGCTTATTCATTTATATTGTACTAGAGTCCTCGGTTCATATTATGCTTTACGTTAGATGGAAGAGCTTGTTTTTTAGTGATGGTATAAGAGTTGCCCAAAAGGCATAGCTTTATGCCCCTATCAAACTTAAATCGAGTCAAGTTCGGGTGAAAAAACACCCTCTTATAAAATTGCATAGTAGCCTATACACATGACTTGACTTGATTAAGCTTAACATACACCCCAAGGCTTGAAGGAAACTAAACCTTATTAAAATGTTAACTCTTGCAAAGCATAACACTATCATTAAAAGTTGTCACCGACCCTCTTGTCTAAGACTTCCAACTACATACCATGAAGAAGAAACTATCGTAATATAATTATCGATATATAACATCTAGCCCCAAACATGTAGTAAACCATCTTGATTCGCAACGGAGAAGAACATCATTCCAAAACAATACAAAGATGAACATCATTTTAAAACCGCCCTCAAAACCATAATATGCAATTCAATCTTTCACCAAAACAATTACGGTGGACTAGAACTCAACGAATCACCTAAACCAATAGTTTAGACTTTTAGTTCACTAAAATACTCTTTCTCGTATCTTTTCTCTTAATTTAGCTAGTGTTTTTTAAACGAACTGACAGAGAATAATACTTTGGTAAATGTCAAGGCTTGATCATTCAGCCTGACTATCGTGTGTTTATATATTGAACAGTACGTACCAGATAAAGATCTCATGTACAAGAGATAAATACAACTATATGAGAAGCTAATCTAAACAGTTACAAGAGATGTATCTGATAAAGGAGATTATTATCTAATCATATCCTCACTTGGAGAGTCCTCATCTGCTGTTGTAGATATCCTCATATTCAGTTCTGTTACTTTTGGTTTATCACTCCCCTGCAAGCTAAGTGATCTTGGAAGAACAGGAAGCTTGGAAACTAGAAAATGAAAACGTGATGAAGACAATCCCTTAGTGAAGATATATGCAATCTGATCAGTAGTAGAGACAAACCGAACTTCCAGCTCTTTGTTAACTACTTTCTCTCTGACATAATGATAATCAACCTCCATATGCTTTGTTCTAGCATGAAAAACCGGATTGGACGCAATGGCAATAGCTGATAGGTTATCACACCAAATCCGTGGACATTGCAAGAATAGGCTGAGATCACAAAACATGGACCTTAACCACGAAATCTCAGCTGCAGTAAAAGCAAGTTGACGGTATTCTGCTTCAGCACTGGAACGAGACACAGTACGATGGGTTTTGGAGCTCCATGAAATCAAGTTAGGCCCGAGATACACACAGTAGCCTCCTGTGGATTGACGATTGTCAAGATCACCTGCATAATCCGCATCGGAATATGCACTTATGAAGAGAGAGCCAGGCTGGTACTTGAGGCCATGATTAAGAGAGAACTTTAAATAGCGCAAAATGCGTTTAACAGCTGTCCAATGTATGGTGGTGGGAGAATGCATAAACTTGCAAACTTGGTTGACAGAATAAGAAATGTTTGGGCGTGTAAGGGTGAGATATTGTAGGGCGGCAACAACACTTCTATACTCAGTTGGATCAGAGAGTTTCTTGCCGGAATGAAGACTGAGTTTTTGACCAGTAGCAGCTGGTGTAGCACATGGATTGGCATCAAGCATTTTTGTCCGAGTTAGAAGATCAACAATGTATTTTTTCTGAGTAAGATAAAGAGATGGACCATCGTAGGTAGCCTCAATGCCAAGAAAGTAATGTATTCATTGAGAACATTTTTCCCAACTCAGAAATAAGCTGAAACAAGTGATGGTTGCTGTTGCCGGTAATTAATATATCATCCACATAAATCAGAAGAATGAGAAAAACACCATTGTTGGCATATGTGAACATCGAATAGTCTGAGAGTGACTCTTGAAACCCAAGACCTTCTAAGTAGTCAGCAAAGCATTGGAACCAAGCTCTTGGCGCTTGTTTGAGACCATAAAGAGATTGTTTCAATCTGCAAACATGATGTGGAAATTCAGAGTTAGCAAAGCCAGTAGGTTGCTTCATGTAGACCTCTTCTGTCAAGTGTCCATGTAAGAAGGCATTATGTACATCAAGTTGTCTAACGTGCCACCCATTAGTAACTACAAGAGCAAGAATTAATCGAATTGTGAAGTGCTTCACTACTGGACTGAAAGTTTCTAAAAAATAAATGCCCTCTTGTTGATGAAATCCGTTTGCAACGAGTTGAGCTTTGTAGCGTTCAATGCTTCCATCTGCCTTCTTTTTTATCTTAAATATCCACTTGTTGGGAAGGACGTTCATGGACGATGTAAGAGGAACCAGGTCTCAAGTATCATTTTTCTCAAGTGCTCGAAATTCATCCTCCATGGCAAGGCGCCAATGTTCACTTTTTGCTGCTTTACTGTAGCAAGTAGGTTCCATTTCTGCAACATCATTGATTAGTGAAACATGTAATGCATACTTGGGATTAGGTTTAATGATCTCATCCTTGAAACGAGTCTGCATAGAATGAGCATTAGTGGTCGAAAGTACCTGACTTGAGTCACCAACATCATTCAAATTAGCATCAGAAGAAGTGATTATGGGAGGAGCAGGCTGCGTGTGTGTATGAAGTGTGTCTGGGTGGTTTGTGGTAGGAGGTGTAGGTGAATTGTTAATGGTATTAAGTGTGCATGAACGTGAAGAGACATAGGAAGGTGATTGTGAATTAGATGAAGTAGAATGAATGGTTTGTGAAGGGGGAACATGAATAGTATGTGAAGGTGAGGGTATATCATGTAATGTAAGGAAATATAAAGAAGAAGAAGAAGAAGAAGAAGAAGAAGAAGAAGAAGAAGACATACCTGTTGGGGAAGTGAGAACAGCCTGTTGGAAAGGAAAAGTGTTTTCATCAAACAAAACGTGTCTAGAGAGATATACTCGTTGCGTTTTTAAATCTAGACACTGATAGCCGAGGTGATTCAGTGAGTAACCTAGAAACACACATTGTTTTGATCTTGGCTGAAGTTTAGAATTATTATAAGGACGAAGGTAAGGATAACAAGCACACCCAAAAGTGCGAAGGAAAGAATAATTCGGTTCTTTGTGAAAGAGATATTTGTATGGAGTTTGGTTTTTAAGAATGGGAGAAGGGTGTATGTTGATGATGTAAACGGCAGTATTGCAGGCCTCGACCCAGTAAGATGGAGGCATATGAGCATGAACAAGTAGTGTGAGAGCAGTGTCAACAATATGTCTATGTTTTCTTTCGGCTAGGCCGTTCTGTTCGGGATGTTTGGGGCTAGAGAAACGATGATGAATACCATTGAGGTTGAGGTAATCCCTAAAGGCATGAGAAGTATATTCACCTCCTTCATCACTTTGAAATTGTTTAATTTAACAAGAGAATTGTTTTTCAACATAGATGCGGAATTGGATAAAAATTTGGAGAACTTCACTTTTTCGTTTCATGGGAAAGATCCAAGAATATCTAGAGTAATCATCCACAAACAAAACATAATACTTATAACCTTGAACAGAAAGAGTTGAGCAAGACCAAACATCTGAATGAATCAAATGCAATGGTTTATTGGAAACAGAATCAGAGAGTACAAAAGGTAACTTCGTACTTTTTCCTAACGGGCAAGAATGACAAAAGAAGACTGAACTACGACCGGCTAATGGCACAGCTTTATTAGACAAAACCTTAGATAAAGTTCGAAAAGCAGTATGTCCTAGTCGAGAATGCCAAATTTGGGCAGATACCCTTGCACCTACAAACGCAAAGTGCTTGTGATCAAGACCATCATGTTGGAATAGACGTAGAGGATAAAGGCCGTTCTCACTTGGTCCTCTAAAGAGGATCTTTCCCGTCTGGATGTCCTTGATAATGAAACAATCAGGATATATTAGAAGATAGCAATTGTTGTCAGAAGTGAAGCGATAGATAGAGAGTAAATTGGTAGAGGCAGAGGGACAATGTAATACATTTTGTAATGTAAAGGTGTGATTTTTAGAAGATAAAGTAGTGGATCCAATGTGTGAAATAGATAAAGGTGTTGAATTACCTATGCCTCCAACATGATCACTTCCCTGATACTCCTTGGAATGTTGCAGATTTGTCAAGTCAGATGTAATATGGGAGTTGGCACCACTGTCGAGCAGCCAAGTTGAAGGGTCTGGAGTGGACACAGAAGCTGCCATAGCACTGAGGTTCTTAGACGGCACTTTTCCTTGATAAGAAAGGTTCATATGATTGTAGCAGTCCAGAGCAGTGTGACCAATCTTGCTGCAAATCTGACAGGTAGGACGAGATTGGTTATTGGACAAGAAGCTTGATGATGGATGAGGTCCAAGAATAGAACCACCTCTCCCTCGAGTTGTAGGTGACCCTTTACCTCCAAGAGTTGAAGCAGGGTTTCGAGCAGAATAAGAGGCTGAGGAGATACGGCCACGTCCTCGTCCTCGATTGGAGAGATGAGTAGCATGAAGTGCTGTGGTTATGGAGGAGACATCTAGGGCAGCTTGCTGCTGATCTTTCGTGCGCCTCTCAGCTGAAAGAATGAGGGCTTCCAGAGACTCATAGGTGACAGGAGTGTCTCGTGCTTGAGCAGAGCTGACTGTATTCTCATAGAGTGGTCCAACATTGTTCATGATGATGGATACGAGATCATTGTCACTTGTGGGGCTTCCTGCAAGTGCCAAGTTATCTGCGATAGAGTTAATTTTATCAAGAAAGTCGGAGATGGACATGTTACCCCTCATGGTCCTGGGTAGCTCTCCGTGAAGTTGCAGGATCCGGTTCTGGGACTGAGAGGCAAAGCGTTTTGCCAAAGAACTCCATGTATAGAAGGAGTTAGTGGACCGAGCGACTGTAGCCAAGACTGGAGGCGTTGAGAGGAGGAGTTTCGGGGTTGGGAGGAGAATTTTTAGAAGAAGAGTCCATTGGTAGGAGGCGAGAAAAAAATTGTCGTTTAGACTATGGCTCTGATATCATAAACGTACTGACAGAGAATAATACTTTGGTAAATGTCAAGGCTTGATCATTCAGTCTGATTATCGTGTGTTTATATATTGAACAGTACGTACCAGATAAAGATCTCATGTACAAGAGAAAAATACAACTCTATGAGAAGCTAATCTAAACAATTACAAGAGATGTATCTGATAAAGGAGATTATTATCTAATCATATCCTCACTTGGAGAGTCCTCATCTGCTGTTGTAGATATCCTCGTATTCAGTTCTGTTATTTTTGGTTTATCATTTTTATGATCTCTTGCCTGAACACAAATATAGAGGCATATGCCATTTTAATTTTAACATATGAAAAAAAAGAAGATGCCCACTTCATAGAATCATAGTATATCTCAGTAATCTCACCAAAAAAAAGAATCATAGTATAAAATACAGAAATCACTTGTATATCCTAAAATATAAAATTAAAGTCAGTAAATCACTAAGAAAAGTACAGAAATGATATCTCGATGTCCGAGTCCAAACGGCAAGCAGTAGGAAACCGTCAAGTCAAGGAAACGAATGGTGATCCAGTCACCTGCTTCGACGGAGATATAAACGGTTACGCTTACACCGTCATTAAAAAAAAAAAGTAACAACCTGAGTCCACGGCAGTCAAAGACACATATATCCCTCTCTCCTTTAAAAAAACAAACATCTTCGCTCTCTCTCTCTCTTTCCGGTTACGCTTGCACAGAATCCAATATATTTCTCGGTCCAATTTTCGGGCTTTTTTGCTTTGGACACTATAAAACCCCCGCACCCAGTAACCAAAAACCGTTTCTGCAAAAAACTTTACTCTTTTAATTTCTCTCTGCTCACTGTTAATTACATGGCTGAGAGCCTCGAAGCTAAAATCGAGAAAGATGAAGAAAAGCAAGGGTTAGAAACCCTAGCGGTGCCTCAGTTAGCTGAGAACGATCAGTATAGAGGTTAGTCTTTTTGTGATTTATAGTTTGCTATTTTGTGGTGTATGGTTGGATTTATTATAATTAATTTTTGATGTTGATGTCACAGGTGTCGGGGTTAAGTCTGCGGCGGAGGGGATTGGTGACGCTTTAATTCAGGTTAGAAAGATTGATCATGTCGACTTTATGAGCTCTTGATCTGTTTGATAATTGAGACTTGGTGCTTTCTGTTGGTGTTGTTTGTGAAATTTTATGTTTGCATGCGGTTTTGAACTGGTAGTATGTTTTAGTTATTGCGGATTCGAGTGGGTTTTATCATCAGGAGAGGAAATTATAGAATTCACGTGTGTAAGGTGCTAGTGGGAAGGGTTAATTCGTCCGTTCGTCAGGAGGGATAGTAGAAAAGATTGTGATTACTGTTATGTTTTATAATTGAGCATCATAAGGTCTTCCAGCAATTCGAATTGTTATTGCCTATGATGTTTGTGGTAGTAGTTTGGGACTAAGGAGGATAAAGTTCTTAATTTTATTTGATGGTGAGTTTATTCGCAACGAAAGAAGGAAATGTAAGAAGAGGGTAAGATATTAAATTACATACTGAAGAGATTCATTTGAGTGATATGACAGAAAATAATAGCTGAGAAACAAGAGGTAGAAAATCTAATATACTGCAACTCTGCAAGATACTTGAGTTTTGACCTATTAAATTGGTCCAGTATGTGGTTCTTTGCATAGTTTTTGTTTTTTAAAAGAGGGATGGAACTGATTCGAGGAAGCTAGGCCCTCTCACGTTTGATCTGTTGTATATTATTTTCTTATATATTTGTTATTTCTGTGAATAATTTTTCTTTATTTCATAGGAGCAAATTGGGATAAGCCACCAGCAAGTTCTGGCAAGTGCATCATACCAGCATTCTCAGGGTCAGACACAAAACCTGCAACAGTCGATTTCTTGTCCAACTTCTTTGTCAGAACTGTCACCAACTTCTGTTACTCAATCCATTTCACCTGCTCCAAGCCCAGTTCTTCCAGAACAAAGACCGTCATTGCAGAAGGTCAATGGTTTATGTACGCTTGAGGAGGACAAACAACTTTCTTCTGACTTTAAGTATATATCGCCTGTTCCTTTTGTGAAAACATCCGCTGCGGATGGTTACAACTGGCGAAAGTATGGCCAGAAGCAAGTGAAGAGTCCTCCAGGTTCTCGAAGTTATTACAGGTGCACCTTTTCCGAATGTTCTGTCAAAAAGATTGAATCCTGCGATATTTCCGGCCATTTAATCGAAATTGTTTACAAAAGCCAACACACTCATGATCCCCCTCGGAGGAGTAACTGCACAAGGGAAATCAAGGTTGCATCTTCTGCTGAGTGTGTAGGCAATAATGCTGTAGAATATCCCTGCACAATAACGAATGATTCAGAGCTGTCCACGACTTCAAAAGAACCTATACAAGAAAACCCAGTTCCTGAAAGAAAACGACAGAGCTCAAGTGACTCTGATGGTAATGGTGATGTTATGATGAATGAGGAGCATATCAATGATCCTGAAGCCAAGAAAAGGCAAGTTTTTTAAAACTCTTACCTTGTCCCCCTCTCTTATAATTATGTAACCAGGTTTAAAGGAGGCGAGGTGATATTTGTTGTAATAGTTTCTCCTTTTCATTTTAGATTGAAGAAAAGCAACTCAGAATATTCAGATTCTCTCTTGAAAGCTGGCAAGAAGCCTAAGTTTGTAGTGCATGCAGCAGGGGATGTGGGAATATCCGGTGATGGATATAGATGGCGCAAGTATGGGCAGAAGATGGTGAAGGGAAACCCTCATCCCAGGTGCATGCCATTTCTTTTATCTGTTTTCTTTTATTCTTTTGGTTTGGCCACATATTTTTGCATACATTTTTTTATACATAAATCTTCTTTACCATCTAGTGCATCTGGGTGATCTGGCTCTTAGATAGTGTTAAACTGGGATAGTGAGATATACTGTTACCTTTGAGGTGCTTGTAGGTTCTCTGAGATAGTCTTTGATAGTCTTTGTAGGTTCACCGGATATTCCCCTGTAAATGTATTTTAGCATTATGTCACTGGGACTCAGTTTCATTATATATGTCAGCTGTTAGGTAGTCCTCAATGATCATATAATGGATTGTCTTACCGGCTGAATAATGATATAGGATAATTTCTTGGGAGCGGTATTATGCAGTTGCCTTTAGACTAGGCAACTCCCTTTGAAAATTGGTGGTCTACTTAAGAAGCCATCAGCTAGCTCAGTTTCCCATGCTTGTGTTTGCATATATTACTATTTCTATATGATCTGCTGAAGCTTCAATATGTAGGATTTAGGTATAAACTTTTACTTTTGTTCTTATCAACTTGCTTATATGTTTTTCTTAGGAACTACTATAGATGCACTTCTGCTGGATGCCCTGTGCGGAAACACATTGAAACAGCCTTGGATAACACAAGTGGTGTCATAATAACATACAAGGGCATACATGATCATGACATGCCTGTTCCAAAGAAGCGGCATGGCGCTCCCAGTGCTCCTCTTGTGGCCGCGGCTGCTCCGGCTTCCATGAACAATTTGCAGATTATGCAAACTGATACAGGAGAACAACAGTCTTCAACCCAGCGGTCAGTGGAGAAGGGATCACACCAAGCTTCGACACAGTGGTCAGTAGACAAGGGAGGAGAATTGACCGGTGAGACCTTAGAACTTGGAGGCGAAAAGGCAATGGAATCAGCTCGAACTCTTTTGAGCATTGGATTTGAAATCAAGCCCTGTTGAATGTTCTTTTGCTGCCCATGGACTGGTCAGAACTCAAGAAGATCAATCAGCCTTTCTTAGAAAAAGAAAACAAGCAGTTGTATTTATGTTAAGATTAAGAATCACATTGGCAGGGTTTTTTAACTTTTTTTTTTTTTTCCCCTTCACCTTTCTGCTGTTGTTTATAGTGCGCAGTTGTGTATATTTAGTATTGTATGTGCTGGAATCTTGTTTTAGTAGGCTAAATGGTAATGAAAAGCTAAAGAGATGAGAGGTATCTTTCCTGCTTTAAAATTTTACAGTTTTGAAAGCTAAAATGGTTGTATATTTCCCGATCGAATCAAACTTCGGAAAAAGAAAATACTGAAGCCCCGGGCTTCATTTAAGTTAGTGCATTAATTTACAGAGTTTGGTACACAATCTGACAATCATATTGAAGAAGAAGCTTTTGGTACAGAAGCCAGAAGAGGGATTCCTTGCCGGTGGGCATCTAGATCCATACTTTATGTCCCACATCTCCCCGATAGTGAAGTTGTTGAGCGAACACTACAAACTTGTCGACTAATTGAGAGTCCGCATCGACTGTCCTAAGGGAACAAGGAGACATTGTGCACAGATCCTTCATTAAAGCCAACAGACCTTTCACTTTTAAGTTGTAGCTGTCCAACACATTATAAGTGAAGTAAGACTGAGGCCTTCATAAGGGGCAGATGCTTCAGCATTTGCATTGCTGCATTGCCCGGTAAATATGCAATTCCCGATATACGGGTTAAACCATTAAAGACTAGTTAGTGAACTTTTTACTGTACAAATGGTTGTGTATTAGTTTCTGAAGGCTAGGAATAGAAGCCACACCGACAGCACAATCACCAGTTTCATTTTAATTCACTTCAGTAATCTACAGTGCGCGAAAATCCATATTTGCTTCAGAATTCATTAATTACACACGAAACTATCTTCAACACTACCCTATACAAGAAGAGTATGAGTAGCTCTGAATCAGTCAATGTGGTAGGTAAACTGATGATTGAACCAGGGTGATCAAGACAGTCTTCATAAGTCTTTTTTTTATCTGGACAGTCTTCATAAGAGGAGAAACTCAACTCATCTAGGGCAACTGACAAGTCTGATTCTATCCCGTTCTCGGTTTTCTTTCCACTCTCTTCCTTGGTGCGATTCTCTTCCTTCCCTTCTGCAGCGTTAAGACAATCCTGGAATCTGAAGCAACTAACCAGATGGTCATTTGTAATTCCGGCGACTTGCATGAAAGAGTAGATGACAGTGGGACCCACACTACGGAATCCCCTTCTCACAAGATCTTTGCTGATCACATCTGCTTTTGGGGTTTTGGCTGGAACCTGCCGAGGGTACCGGAATCTGCTAACTATAGGCTTGTTATTCACAAAGCTCCAAATATACTTGTCGAAGGATCCAAACTCATCTATAACCTGGCATCAGTAAAACCTGCAGAAAGTTAGCTGCATACATAATCATAGCAATTAAAAACAATGCAATCATGGCCGCAGTAAAAATGTTTATGGAGGGTAGTTAATGGTTGGAAAACTATCAAGACAAATAAGTGAATGGATCACTCTAATAAGGCAAGCTGGCTACTGAAGAAAAGGAAAAAAAAGGTTAAATGAGCATTTCTTGATTTGAGCTGTATGAATGGTAGTATCACTTATTGTCCTATATGTATGATACAAAGAACAGGGGAGTCAGGGCCACCATTCAACTACTTTTTTTCACCTAACCTACCTGATAAAATCATCACTAGGCACCCATTATATGGCAATTGATTGCTTATGCAAATAATGTGGTCCACGGGTCTATATGACTAAACTGAGGCAGTGCTTCTTGATGGATGCAGGAAATGAATCCCACTAGAGCTACTATACTAATACAAATACTTGAAGAGTCAATTTCTGCTGAATAAGTTCACAACCTACAGTTTCTTAGTACTCATATGAGTTAGTAGCCGGTCAATCTTATAGAACAGGAGAAGAGGAAGTGAATAAATACCTTGGTCATTTGACGTGCATTTTCGAGGATAGCACGCAACTTTGATTCAGACAATAGGGAGCTTGCAACACTTCCCGGTGCCATTATCTTCTTCTCATTAAACTCTGAGACATCAACAGGATCAAAATCTGCAAACACTTCCCTGCAAAAAGAAGCTTGTTCATTAATAACATAGTGCAGAAAGGTCTTGAAGCAGGAAGGCGCCAACTTTCATAACTAATGTTATTTTCGGGTAAGCCTCTAATGGTAAAAAAGAAAAAGAAGAAAAAAAAGAGAGAGAGAAGAGAACGTCAAGATATATTACCTAAAGATGTGCCTTTTGCTTAGAATGAGAGGCCATGAAAGTTCAGCCAAAGCACCGGATAGGACAAGAAGCTCGAACAGTTTCCTGCATGTGGTCAGAAAGATCAAGCAAATGACTATGAAGTATAGTTCTAACCATGAACTCAATTCAATAAAATTGGTGGACATAATGCTGTTATTACATACTTGTCATCGTGTACCGGAAGCCCCCATTCTTCATCATGAAAAGCAACATAACATGGATCTGCTTCAATATACACAACACTGTTAGAATAAACGTATACGTAGAATCCAAGCAATGAAGAAAAAACTTAGTTGATTCTACTATACAAGTTGCGTCTCTATTAACACAAGTCTAGGTATATTCAAAATTAATACAGTTATAAGCTTATTCATACCAATGAGATCTATCCAAGCCACGCAACCAATCTTACATCAATCAGGTTGGAATTTCAAATAAGGCATGGCACGCTTTTGAAACTACAATATACTAAAAGCTCCAATTTTGTAGACTTCCCCCTTCCTCTTTATTTAATATAGTTCAGACAAATATATATGCCAATGAATTCAGGTTAGCAATGAGATCATAAACAATAACATTGAAGAAAGTAAACTGCATCCAATTGGGACATAAACTCAATTTGATCCCTTCTTCACTTATATTGAAGCCCTTCCTTCTATGGTACAAACTGCTTTGATTAACAAAGGAGGCAATACAAACTGCAATCTTTGTAAGTTTGGTTTTAAAGTGATGCTGAACAACTTAAATCAAGTTAAATTTCCGGTTCTTTACAGACCTACCTTATGCATATAATTAGTTTGCCTACACACTGCTGAATTCTGCTAGTCTAACACTTTCCCCAAGGTGCTTTTTCCATCAGTACATTCCAACATAATTTTCAAAAGCCATGGCCAACATGATGAATAATAATTTGTTCTACAAATCTGTATGTTATATTTTAACAGCGATCAAAAGGCCAAGTATAAGGATAGGTAAATCACTACAACAAACAAAGAATAACTAAGCATAATCCAGAAATGTAATCGAAAAAGAAAACGAAAACATAATCCAGAAGCAAAATTTTTTAACTTCAATTCAAAAAAGTATGACTAACCAGTATTTGGCGTCACCCAAGCACACCGTTTCTTTGACTGAGAACCACCAGGAGGAGAATCCAATCCACCATCAGAAACAACACTTCTTGGTTTAGAAACATACTGCTTCCTCCTACTCCCTACACTATTTGATCGAATAAGTCTACCAGTCGATGCTCTACTATGGAATGAATCTGTAGAGGCGTCAGATGAACATGAAGCATTTAGTGAAAAATTAGACTGCAATAACTGCTCATGCCGACGAAGTACTGAGGGAACACTGAGAGAATGCAGCTGAGGAGAGGTAGAAAGCTTTGAAGATTGCTGGGTTTTCTTGTCTTCAGCTGATGTAAACTCCTCAACCATTTTCTCAGTCTTTCTCAGTGGCTTAGTAGCCGGTTTTCGTGCACTGAATGCCCCTCCCTTATTTCCAGCAGGTCCAAGCACCGACCGTGACTCTGAATTAGCCACATTGATAGACTTTACTCTTGGAGCTCCTGACATTCTATCACCTCTTTTATTCAGCACCAACTTCTACACAGAACTCAGCCTTGATTCCCACCCAGAATCCTCAGAATCCTCAAACAACGAAAAGAACAGCTCGAAAGCTGTAATTCAACCAGCTCCTGGGTTTGTTCTAGTCCACAATACTTCCCAACAACTCCTCAGATCATCTAAAACCCTTCTAGAAAATCCACCAAAACCCTACTTTCACTTGCATTCACACCCACAAGCATATAAGCTATTCATTGACCTAGCTCTTCAAGTTCAAACACAGATCTTAACATTTCAACCACACCACTCCCTAAACTCACACCTCCACAAAACCTTTAGGGTCTGTACATTCACATTCAAATCCTCGAAATTCACCTCACCCCTTCCAAAACCCCCACTTCTCCAAACCCCAGATTCCACCTCACCCCAAAACCCCTAACAAAGTCAAGACTCAAGACCCAGATCACAATTCCACAAAACAACACCAAAGTTTGAAACTTTAGCTCAATCCAAACCTAGGGCTTTACACACCCAACTCACCTAATTCCCCAAACTGAGCTTACAAAAGAGCCTCCAAACTCAAAGCTTCCACATTTCCCACTTTGTGCTAAATCAAGAAACCAAAACTACCTAAAATAAAAAATAAAAAGCAAAGTCCTTTGAGGAAAAGAAAAAAAAATAAAATGAAACCTTGGGAGTGAGAGAGCTCACTGCAGCACCACAGAGCAAAACTGACACAAATGGAATGGTCTCTCTGCAATTCCCATACTTTGTTAACCCAGAAATCAATGCAATAAGAAAATGCGGGAAACTGGGTTTTGTGGGTATTGACGTACAGAAGAAAAGAGAAAAGCTTTCGATCTCAGGAATTGAAGTTTCTTCTCTCAGAGTGAGAAAGAGAGAAAGAAGAAGAGACAGAATGAGCAAAAGACAGAGAGAGAAAAGAGTGAAAGCTTGTCTTTGTTTATTTGTTTATCAAGGGGTGACCTATAAACCCGTTTTGGTGTAACATTTCACCGCCTATAGCCGGTCACCTTCATATGAACAAATTATTCCTATGAACAAATTATTCCTAAGCTTGTTTAGGATTGAATTAGTATTTTTTTCTGTTTGGTGGGAAGAAGAAGAATAAGAATAAGAATATCTGAATATGGGATTACATTGATAGACAATGTTTGGTTGCCGTTTTGGGAATCAAAATGGACTGCAAACACTGCAAATATGGTATAGGACTGTCCTATTGTGCAATACTCTATAATTTTGATTCAACGCGTTTAAGGTGCAAATTATTCCTGAGCTTATTTAGGATTGGTGCATCTGGAAAACTAGTTTTGGTTTAGTATTTTTGGTTTTGTTTGGTAGGAAGAAGAAGAAGAAGAATATGGGTGTTCTAGTACTGACCAATTGATAGACGGTGTTTGGTTTGCCATTTTTGGAATCTAAATGAATTGCAAAACACTCCAAATAGGCATATATGGTAAAGGAATCTGTCTTATTGAACAGTACTATAACTCATATTCAACTCTTTAATCTCCTCTTTAATATAAAAGAAAGATCTGCAGTTTTTATATTGTGATTCTTTTATACTTATTCTCATCGTCCACAAAATGATTAGTAGGTAGCAGCAAGCAAACAAATGATTGAGTTATGGGATGGTTGAAGAAAATAAGCCACTGTCTAACAGAGCTACAATTCTACTGGTAAATGGACCACTGCAACTCTGGAGAACCCTAATGGTTCGTATGAACATGGCAATGGCATATGGCAATCAAACACAAATGGACAATAAGTGGTTTAATTACTCCACTGCTTTGGTCTCTTTGTCTTCAATCTTCTACAAGAATCCTATACACCAATCCTTCATGTGATTAGAAGTCAAATACAGTACACTCTGAAGGATGGCTCTTCACACAGGAAAGCTATATCTAGAAATGTAAATTACTGTAAGTTTCATCATTAACTGTCACAAAGTTAATTTCTCTGTATGGTCACGATTAAAAAGCTGTAAACACATAACTCAGAATCTCAGGCATACATAGAAACATCCACAGAGAAGGCAACTGAGAAAAGTCGACTTTAAGATTGAATTAGAAAGTCATCAAATACTTGCTATAACAGGCAAATAATCTCAGGACTTTTGTATGTTGATACCAAACTACATTACAACAGCCATATATAGATGCTGAAGAAACTGCTGATTGGAACTGGCCTAAATTGGCTACATTTTGGGACTTGACATAGTCACAGAAAAATAACTGTATTCAGTCTTTTGGCTTCAGCAACTGCTTACAAAATCTGGAAATGACACCTGCAAGTACCCCACAGAAACCAACAGTTAGTGATGTAAACTTCTAAAACTGTAGAGGATCTGTCATCTTGTTAACGTAAACAAATCACAATTGTTCGAAATAGCATCCAGCCCCACCACTGGAAATATAGAAGAAACGAGAATCAGAACCTCAGACGACTTCTTACCATCCAAACTTGACATACTACCTTCTACCAAAGTTTTTGTTGTTCTTCTTTCTTCCCAAAATATGAAGAGATAAACGTGCTCAACAATATTTTTTCTAGTTCAGATATTAGATCATCAGAACCACGACTAATTCAATGCCAGTTGATGAACAACGCATTTCAATTGCAAAATATATTATCAGGAAGAAAAGAACATATTTTATCCTCAAAGAAAATATTCAATCAAAGATGGAACATAATAGACAGCTGAACTTTTCCTAAGGAATCTCAAGACCCTCAAAGCAACATCAAGAAACTCCAATACGTAACCAACAAAGACATTTTACTTGCAAAAGATGTCTATTTTCAAGAATAAAACAACGTATTCTCTCCTCAAAAAGTGATATACCCAAAAAAAAAAAAACTAGGACAGTTGCACACTTGCACTTAACCTATGGCATCCCAAGACCATAAAGCATAGTAGGAAACTTTAACAAGTGATCTATCATGATAACAACAAAACAAGAATGTGAACTTGTGAAAGAAGGACCATGAGAAGAGACATACCCAAGTAGACCCCTGCCTTGCCATGTTCTAGGTGTCACCATTAAGTTCACTTGGGCACCTTGCCTTAGGACCATAACAGGTATAGCACAACCCTGATTCGTTTGAGTCTCAGAAGCAAGTTTCTGCAACAAATTGTCGCCATTTTCCACATTGCCAAACTTCACAATCTGATCTCCAAGTTGAAAACCATCCTCTGCCGCTGGCGATGCATCAGCTATCTCATCAACCAATGCAAAGGGTACACTCACATCCACATCCATGGCATTTGAATTAACATTGGTTGCAGAAGCTGATTCTCCAACACTGACAACTGAACCACTCTGACCATCTGCCATTTCATCATTCCCAAGAATATTACACAAAATGCAATTGCCAACATCTACAAAACCGGAAAAAGTTGGCACTGATAAAACCACCTACCTGACGGGTTGAGGGATGATGATTTTGGAGCAAGTTTTGCTGAATGCAAAACTTGTATATTCCGGTCCAATTTCTCCGTAATCTCTTTGTAATCATTTTTCAGCTCTGCAAATTACAAGAATCACCATAAATAACCAAATGAATACTAACGTCCAGTACCACCAAAAGTCACTAACTACAGCTTAAGCAAGATACTAGTCACTTCAACCACAAGCAGTAAACAAACCCACTATCAGATCAAGTCACTATCCAAAGTATCCATTACTAATCGAAAACACATTTCACCAACTACTAGAGTTATACACTCAACTATCAACATTATAGGTAAACATTACCAGCAAGACGACGTCGTTCGGCTCGTACAGCTGGGATGTCAATGTCCTCGCGAGGAAACCCCTGCAGATTAGACCAACACGAGCAATGAAATCCCTATCAATTTATCAAAATTGGAAACAATAAACAAGAAAAATAGAAAAAGAAAGAAAATTTAGGGTGACCTCGAAGTTGAGGAGGTTGCCGGAAAGTCCAGGGCCGCCGGGCTGAGTAAGACGCTCGATGATTGCGTTCATCTCGGCCTCCAAAGCACTCCGTTTGTCCATCAGACCCAAAGTCTCCGCCTTCAGATTCGCCGCCACCATTTTTGTTTTCTCTCTGTAAATTTCTGGAGGCCTTTTCTTCTTCTTCTTCGTGTTCCTCAAGAATATGAACTACGCTTCTTAAATAACTGAGAGAGAGCGGTGGTGCCGATGAGGGCAATTTTGGTAGAACAGAAACTCGGTGCACGTGCGTCGCGCGTGCTGTGTTCCTGGATCTACAAAAGAATCGAGTCGAGGATGAGCCCAGTTATGAACCCAGAACCTAAAACACGGAACGTTCGGCCATTTGGCCATTTGGGTTTAACCTTAACCGTTCATAACATTCATACGTTTAATCATCATTTTTTTATATTATTTTCTCTAATACTGACTATTCATATATGTATGTAAAGATACACGCCGTGTACTGAAGATATTATCTGATATAGGGCGCTAAATTACGTTGAGACCTGTTAAAAAGACTCACTCTGTTGACTTACATCGTTGTGTTAAGATTCAAGTTTATTGGTGAGAAAATGAGGGAATTAGATCAAGTTCATTTTTTCTTCTTATGTTTAATTACCAAATTTAACAACCACATGTTGTGATAAAATAGGTCGAGCTGCCTAGTATGGAACACCTTTGTCTAGAAGCAAGTCTCAATTCCCACTGGTTTGTAGCCAGCATGTTTAAGGAGTTTTTAGGTTCGTGTGTTTGCTGCGGGAGATCAGTATGATTTTACTGAGATACTATTGTGGACCTCAGTCCAAATACTGACTAGATGAGTGTGTTACTAACTTGTTAACTTAACTAAGATATCTTGCTACCTCATGTTATTAGGTCATGACAAAAAAAAGTTACAATCTAATGATTTCGGCTTCATCAATTATCAATTAATGCACGATTTTCAAGCAAAACTATACTATAAAAAGATAAGAAGTAAAATAGAGTTGAACTCATAGTGTATTTGCACATTAACAAATTTGATTTTCAAGCAAAAGTGCAAAACTATACCATGGAAGATAAGATGTAAGATGGAGTTAAACTCGTAGTTGCACATTAACGAACCCGTGTTCGATTGTTCACCAATCGCGCTTAATTACCATCAAATTTAATTTCAGGAGTAGAGAATAGTAAGACCCTTCTCTTCATTTTTGACCGTATTCAAATTTAAATAGAATGATAGCACAATTAAACAGAAAATTGATGCACTCCTTGCTAAATGGTGCTTGTTAGGATATATAGGATTGTTAACTCATGATATTATTTCAGGATGTGTATGCAATACGGGGTATATGCTTTATGTACTCCCTTGTAATATGCGGTTTCGTTAATAGTTAAGACATGAGAGCAGCCGTTTAGCCCCTATTTAAAAAATAAATAAATTGATCAAGCTGGCATGCGAGTTTATGTACTCCCTTAAAATATACGGTTTCGTTAATAGTTAAGACATGAGAGCAGCCGTTTAGACCTTAATTTAAAAAAAAAAAAGTTGATCAAGCTGGCATGCGAGATTGCGAACTAATCCACCAACCAAAACGCCCAAAACTACAAGACTACAAAGCATGCGGGCCGAAGAACAGGCCAAACTCGATAAGCCCAAAATCCGAACGAGAAATAAAATTCAAAAAAACGCCGAGTGAGTGGAATTGTGAAGGTTATCTAGCCGCGGGTTGAGTATAAATACAGAGAAGGAGTAGACTCCAATGGTGGCCAGTGTCGTGTCATTGGCTTCTTCCTTCATCGCAGTCACTTCACCTTCATATTCCTCTTCGTTTTTATCCAAACTAAGGTCCGCGCCGAGTCTGCGTCTCTCTTTTACAGTCTCCCCCTTGTGTTCTCGCAGAGGGAGGCACATGGCTCACACTATCGCCCGCGCCACTCTCGGCCTCACTCAGATTTCTCCGGCCTTTGAAGCCCCTAAGGTTTCGCTTAGTTTATTCACTTGTTTCAAATTTTACAAGGCGAATCGTTTTAATTTGATTAGTTTATTCAATTGTTTCAAATTTACATGATGACTGTGTGTTGATTGATCTTGAGTTTTTGTATACTTGTAAAGGATCGATCTATTTTGATGTGGGGATTCGATTGATGTGGTTGACTAGCGATTTGATTTTGATTGTAACTGATTTGGATGTGTGATGTATTAAATTTTGTGCTGTGGTGATTTTGAAGCTCACTTTCGCGACGAAAGAGATTGATGTGACGGAATGGAAGGGAGACCTGCTCGCTGTGGGCGTTACGGAGAAGGACTTGGCGAAAGATCAGAACTCGAAATTCGAGAATCCGATATTGAAGAAGCTGGATTCGCATTTGGGTGGGGTGTTGGCCGAGGTCTCGACTGAGGAGGACTTCACTGGAAAGTCTGGCCAGTCTACGGTTGTTAGGCTTCCTGGTCTTGGCTCGAAGAGGGTTGGATTGTTTGGGCTCGGACAATCTGCTACGGCTACAGCAGCTTTCAAGGGTCTTGGGGAGGCTGCGGCAGCAGCAGCAAAGACTGCTCAAGCGAGTGATATCGCTATTGTGCTTGCTTCCTCAGAGGGGCTTTCTGCGAAATCTTGCACAGCTTCTGCAATAGCTTCAGGTAGTTTGATCTAGAATTTTGTTTACGAAGTTGGTGTTTGGTTTATGGTAATAGTTTTGATAAACACTGTGGAATTGCTTGACTTGTAGGAGCTGTGTTGGGGATCTATGAAGATAATAGGTATAAATCTGAGTCAAAGAAACCAGCTCTTAAGTCTGTGGACATTCTTGGCCTCGGAACTGGACCTGAACTAGAGAAGAAGCTCAAGTATGCTCAAGATGTTGCTTCTGGAATAATATTTGGGAAAGAGCTCGTGAATTCACCTGCCAATGTTCTCACACCTGGTTCGTTTTAGCTCTACTATCGCCATTTTTCTGGGCCATACTTGTAATATCCATGTTGATCGAGTTATATATAGTATTGACAGTTTGTGATGATCTTTATGTTTTCAGGGAAACTAGCAGAAGAGGCCTCAAATATTGCTTCCTTATACAGTGATGTTCTGTCTGCAAAGATATTGAATGAAGAGCAATGCAAAGATCTGAAAATGGGTTCCTACTTGGCTGTGGCTGCAGCCTCAGCAAATCCTCCACATTTTATTCACTTGACCTACAAACCCCCTGGTGGGCCTGCTAAGCTTAAGCTAGCTTTGGTGGGTAAAGGCTTGACTTTTGACAGGTGATTACATATTACTTAGAATTAGTATTTTTCCCTAGTTCGCACAAGTTGAATTATAGCATTGTCAGTACACAGTAGATGCCTGTAAATGTTGTGAAGTCCTATAATTGGTTTGGTATTTTTGGAAATAAAGTTCATTTCACTCTCTTATTCGTTTATTACTTCACCGGCACTCAGTCTTTTTTGACTCCTTTCTTTTATGTAAACAGTGGTGGCTACAACATCAAGACAGGACCTGGCTGTTCAATTGAGCTTATGAAATTTGATATGGGAGGTTCCGCTGCTGTATTAGGTGCAGCAAAAGCCATTGGTCAAATCAAACCTTCTGGTGTAGAGGTAAATTATCATTGTTATTGTTTTTCTGCTGTGGGGGAAATGCATACTCGACCTATTTGCAATGTATTCTTCCTCAACTTTCAGTTTTCAACGATCAGTGGGCACCGTATGGATTAATAAATTGGTTTTATCGTGCAGGTTCATTTCATTGTTGCAGCTTGTGAGAATATGATAAGTGGAACAGGTATGAGGCCTGGAGACATTGTGACAGCTTCCAATGGAAAGACCATTGAGGTATGGTTGTCAAAAGTGTCCCATCATATTATTGATACAAGGTTAGCAGTGATAGTAGTACAAGCACTAAAATGTTGTGTTTGCTTCAATTTATGCTTGTAGGTCAATAACACTGATGCTGAAGGCAGACTGACTTTGGCAGACGCGTTGGTATATGCATGTAACCAAGGTGTTGACAAGGTATATCTCATAACTATCCCTTTCTATCTGTAATCGCAGTCGATCAGTGTGAGTGTTAAATATTAGATATTACCTGAACAGGAATTTTATTCATAAACCACCCCACATCAACTGGTCTTTCTTTCTCCAGATTTTAGTGCAGAAATATGCTACTTTGTTGAAGGCTTATTTGTTATTGTTTTGATTGTTAAATCTCCATAGCCTTAAACTGCTTAGATGTATAAAACACAGATCTCTAGTAGTGCTAACACCTAATCTATTCTGCAGATTGTTGATCTAGCAACCTTGACCGGTGCCTGCATAGTTGCCCTTGGACCCTCTATAGCAGGTATACACATTCTTAAAACCTTTCTAAATGCAACTCTTGTCTCCTGTTGAGATAGCTGTTCAGTATAGTGAGGTTTTATGTAGTACTACAGTATACTAAACAAGTAGTTTTATTTAAAGTAGGGTGATATATAGCTGTAACGAGATGTATTAGTTTGGTCACTTTGGTGGCATCCTTCCTTTCTTTCTTACCTGTATTTCGTGTTCAATATTTGAACAACTTGCTGATTATTTAAAACTTTCCTTTAGGTGTTTTCACACCCAGTGATGACCTCGCAAAGGAGGTATTTGCAGCTTCAGAAATAAGTGGGGAGAAATTTTGGAGGATGCCGATGGAGGAGAGTTATTGGGAAACAATGAAATCAGGAGTAGCTGATATGGTCAACACCGGTGGTCGTCAAGGTGGTGCTATCAGTGCAGCTCTCTTCTTGAAACAGGTATATGATTATAATGTTCTATTTCTTGGTTTCTTTTGCACTTCTGTGTCTGTTTTACTCGTATATAATTCCTAAGTCGGAATGTGTGTGCCTTACCAGCAAAAGTCACCTATGTTCTTGGTTTTCTATAGAGTTTGACTTCAACTATGGTTTTGCAGTTTGTTGATGAAAAGGTTCAGTGGATGCATATTGACATGGCTGGTCCTGTTTGGAGTGATAAGAAGCGCGCTGCAACAGGGTTTGCTGTTTCTACCCTGGTGGAGTGGGTTTTGAAGAACTCCTCCTAAGTGGTGAAGAAGTGTTGGTGGGAAGGGCACCATTTACATGAGCTTACATAGCGTTGGAAGGAGAGAAAACATATGCCATCAGATGATGGGTTATTAGGCGCAGCGACTTCAATTTATGAATAAAATGTGCAGTAAAAGAAATGGGAAGGTTATGGGTGGCATAGTCTTTATTTATGCTTTTCTGTGATGAACCAAATCTTTGATAGTTTTCTTCGAAAGTGTCCTCTTTTCTTCAGTTGTGTAATTTCCTTTTTTTTTTCCTTTTTTTTTTCGCACAAACACCAAAAGATAAAGAAAGGATGAAAGCCTTGGTGAGCAATTTCATTTTGTATGGCAAGAATCTGCAAAACCAGAGATCATCCTACTGATCTTAATCCTCTCTCACCCCAATCGCTTACCTTTTTCCTAATTGATTCAGGAAACATGTCGAAATATGTGATCATTTTTCAGGAGACACCTCATAACCAAAGCAACAATTAAGTTTGACAAAACTGAGAAATAAAATTGAAAAATCAACAATTAAGTTTGACAAAATGAGAAATAAAATTGAATTATTTAGGATCATCTCTCATAAGAGAAATAAGAGAAAATAAAATGCCCAAGAACAAAAGGACAACACAGCTATGACGTGTCGTGGCTGCCAGAGTCAAAAACCCACTTTAAACATTTGACCATTCCTTCGTTTCTCAGTTCGGACATAATTGAGCTTCTCTCTCTCTCTCTCTCTCTCTCAACTCTCTTTTGCTGCTTCTTTTGCATTTTAATACTTTCACTTCTTTAAATCATTCTCTGTTTGCCGAATCTACAACCTGAGCTGACAAGAATGGAATATACCACCTAATCCTCCTACCACCCCTTGTTATCTTTGGACCAACACACATATATGATCATGTAGAAATCGAGAGATAGGGACAAGATGAGTGTTTTGACTGTGATGACCTTCAATCTACATGAAGATCCGAATGAAGATAGTTCTAATTCTTGGGAAAAGAGAAGAGATTTGTGCATAAGTGTTGTTACTAGTTATTCTCCAATGATTCTCTGTACTCAACAAGGTATGCATATTTGTATTGCTTCTATTGACATATGGATCTTGGTTGCGGTTGTGATTTGGTTGAAATGGTTCATTTGGGTTATTTTTCTTTGTGTTGTGGAGGTGGGTTTTTGTTGTTTTGGGATTTGGGGATTGGAAATGTCTTTGGTGAATGTGTTCTGGGTTAGAAAGGTTGATACTTTACTAAGCTGGGTTTTAGTTTAATTGTTGTCTTGGATTTCATGTCTCTGGATTGATTCTTTTCTGTATATTTGATGATTGAACTCAGGAGCTAAATCACAACTGGATTATCTTCAACAGTGCTTGCCAGGTAATATTCTATCTAATGATTTAGATTTCTTGGTGTAGTATTAGGATGACCAAGATCATTTCACTGCTCCAGTTTGAATGAATGGCTTGCTGGCATCCATTTTTGATTTGTCAGAAAGCAATGATCTTAAGTTCGTGTAATATCAACCTCTCCTCGACTTTAGTCTAAGCTTAAATTTGAGATTGGTCTATTTGTACACGACTTAAGTGAATTCACTAACAGTAAACACGTTTATCTATTATCCGTCAGGTTATGATCAATTTGGGATATCAAGAAAAGGACCTGAAGACACTTCAGATGAACATTGCACCATCTTCTATGAGAAGGAGAAGGTAGAGAATACTTCATCTGTTAACATCTTCCTAGTGTTGTTTTCTTGTTAGAAAACTTACTTATGCCATTCTTTTTTATAATGAAGGTGGAGCTTCTTGAAGGTGGAACATTTTGGCTGTCAGAGTCACCTTCTGTCCCTGGAAGCATGTCGTGGGGTGCTGAAGTTCCATGTATTGCTACATGGGTGATATCCTTACAACTTTACTTTCTCCATAATTTTTCGTTATTGACTGCTTGAATTATTTTATGGAAGAGTGCTGTATCGACTGTTTTCTTGACATGATGTCCACACATTTCAACTGAAAGGAGTTGAGCCCCCTGGCTTTTCATTCCAGATAGTAAATACTAACATGGATGAATTCAGTCCTCGTGCACGGAGGCGGAGTGCTTTGCTTACATGGCAGCACATTGCATCCTTACCACCTAACTTGCCGGTTGTTTATTGTGGAGGGTTCAACACACAAAAGGAATCAACCACTGGTCGATTTCTTCTTGGGAGATCAAGGTAACAAAATCACCAGATTCCTTGTTGCCTTCTAGTGTTTTTTTGTTTGGTGGATAGGACTTCCGATTCTTGTTGTACTCCAAAATCTTCTTCTTTGTAGTAAGTCTTTGTTATTGCCTTGATTCAGAGAGCATGGTGTGGTGGGTGATATGAGGGATGCATGGCCTAATGCCCGTGTGAGGAAAAATGCTTCTCTTATTCGCACTTTTCATGGATTTAAAGGTAAGTACTATATATTGCAACTTGTAATGCTGCTGCTCACTGAGGTGTCTGAGCATGACCTATAATTATATAGTATGTGATGCTGTCAGGTAACAAACAAGGAGCTCTTGAATTCTTCAAGTTGGTTTTCAGAGCCTTGTGCCTTTGCTGGGATCGCCAAACACAGGATCTACACATAGATTGGATTCTTTTCAGAGGGAGATCTCTTGTTCCTGTTTTGTCTGAAGTGGTGAGTGATAACATTGATGGACAATATCCATCCTCCCACTATCCAGTGTTTGCCGAGTTTCTGCTTCCTCGTGCTGTGAGAATGGTTGACCCACCTGCTCAAGTGGAAAATTGATATGCATCTGTTTTTGATCACCACCTCCCTGATTTTCTCCTCGGACCATTGATAAAGTTATGGGATTTAGAAGAGTTTAAGCACTATTTGTTTACTTGACTTGCTGTTGAAAGATCTTCGCATCGATAGAGTAATGGGATTTAGAAGAATTTAAACGCTACTTGTTTACTCTGACTTGGTGTGCGAAGATCTTCATGTCTCTCAGGTGCATCGAAAGAGGTTGTGGTTCTCTTTTCGAGTATTGGTTTATGTAATGTCACTTTGTCCTCGACTCCTTGGGTTTTATTAAATGGAGTTTATTGAATTCTTTATTTTTCCTGAAATTGATGTCTCAAACTAAACTGTGTTTTTTCTCGTGTTATCGTATAAGATCGATTGAGCATCGTTACAATAAGATTGAGACTGGGATATACCGCTCCAACAGATGAACAGTAGTTGATAACAAGCAACACTATGAAGAGCGTAATACTTCTAATTCTTAAGAGAATTGACAAATGACATCTATTTTGTGAGGAATTCAAGTCGGAAATTTAAGTTCTCAAACTCCACGATTACTTTCATGTGGAAATTGCTAATTTCACGGGATAATAATTTAAATGAGGGAAACAGTCTTAAGAAAAGTCTTAAGAAATTGAGAATTTCTTAGTTTTAATTAAATTCCTGAGAATTCATCCTCATCCAAACACAGTGCTAGTGTATTCTACTATGAACTAGGCAAAAACTTTGTTACAAAGGAATTTGCATATCGGAACATTGTAACTCCAGAAATAGTCCAAGAAATCTAGCTGTAAGCAGTTATCCCCATCTTTCTGGATTTGAAAGAAACCACTAAGAACATTGGCATAAAGTTCACACTGGTTTTTCATAACAGATCAACAATCAAAAGTTCTGAAACAAATGCATAGAACGTGCTACAACGTTGGAGCTTCAATTAAGCATGTGAGATCTAGCAAAGTTCTATGCAAATACATTTTTACGTATACTGAGATCGATCAATCTATCTAAATCTTTTCTGGTGAAAAAAGCAAACAATGAAACTCGGTCTGACTCTAATTTTGGGTGAGATTCCAGTTCTGAATTGGTCTTGATCTCCGATGCAGGGCGCATGGGCAGCGCTGGGGTAGGATCCGAAGAAAATCGACAACTTAATCTAGGACAATAAGGCTTTGTATATATATTGCGGCCACAGTTTGGACAATGCCTGTTTGCAGTATACTGTAAATGTGCTGGTGTCACATTTGCCTCTGCTTTCTCTTGTGATGTTGTCACAGTTGCCTCAGCCTTCTCTTCCCCTGCCCAGATTGTTCGGGTCTCCGAATTCCCTTCTTCTTTTATATTGTCACCTGTATGGTTTCAATGTTAAATACAAAAAGTTAAACAAGGGAAATAACAAGCAGTGTACAGATATACCAAAAGTTCAAAACCATGTCTTGAGTATATGTTGTTTAATCTGGTATAGAATGGACCAAGTGTAATGGCAGCAAATATCAAAATCCAAGGATCAGATGACGAAAATACATAAAACAAATACAAGAACGGACGCGAATCCTCATTCACAAACCCTAAAACAAAATCAAACAAAAGCAAGCATACCAGCTAGATCCAAAGGGCGCTCTTCCTGTTGGGGGTGGTTTCGTCTCGTTTCCATGGCTGGCGGTGTCAAAGAGAGAAGGGTTTGGGAATTTAGGTTTAGGATTTCCATCTTTCAAAGATTAGAGGTGATTGCGGGTATTTGTGATTTATGATAAATAATAAGTAAAACTCAGGGGTCTTTAATAGGAATTGTGATTTGCGTTTTGCTTTTGGAATTAATTCCATCCAGATTTACTTAGGAAGATCAAATATTATGTCAGATAGCCAAATTAGGGAAACAAATCTTTTATAATCAGTATTTTTTTGCCGGTTCGTAACTTCGTTTACAATCAACTTCGGAAAGAAACTACGAATTCGTAATTTTATACTTTGTAACAAAATATTCTACTAATGAAATCGGCAAAAGAAATTGTACAATGATTTGGCTCTACAACTTACCTGATCCCTAAATCAAGAAAGAAAGACTTACATGATGCTGTATAAGTACAGTTTGTAGACATGAATCATATAAATATATGGAAGGCTTGAAAACATCTGTACCAACCGTTTATTCAAATACATATATGTGTGTCGTTAATTAAGAGATTACGAAGAAAGATAGTCATAGATTAATGTCGAAGCCTCTTAAAGGTACCACGAATTTGGCTTTTGTGTTCAATGGTGGCATCATGCTTGCTCTAGAATCTAGGACAACATATGGCGACCAAGGCAAACATGTCCTTTGTAAGTTGTAGTTATTTTTCCTCATGTTATAATTTTATCATGTCTACACACAAAGCTTATATTCATCGATATCCTTTGTGTTTTTCAGTCTCGGATGAGGAGAATAAGCTTTTACCATTAAACTCCGAGTCCACTATAGTCTGCACACTCGCGGGGTTTGTTAGTGAGTGGTATACAATGTACAACAGGGTCAATAACTCGGTAACTATACATAACCATACTATATTTGGAAAATATCCTAATGTCCAAATATTTGAAAACTAAAACCCATTCTAATTCAAGTCTTATCCTTGTGCCCATTCCAATGATTATTGAGAAAAAGACGTTATTACCCTGTATTTAATTAAATCCACACAGTTTTTATCTATTTCTTCTTCTTCTTCTTCTTCTTCTTCTTTCTTCTTCTCTCTCTCTTCCCGATCAATCTGTTTTCTCTCTCTCTCTCTCT
>NC_020491.1:892420-894331 GCF_000184155.1 Fragaria vesca subsp. vesca
TTACTTACTTACTTACTTACTCACTTCTCTCTCTCTCTCTCTCTCTCTCTCTCTCTCTCTCTCTCTCTCTCTCTCTCTCTCTCTCTCTCTCTCTCTCTCTCTCTCTCTCTCTCTCTCTCTCTCTCTCTCTCTCTCCTCCGACGCTAGCTGCCCACACAAGCACCGCTACTTCATCTCCTCCGACCACCTTCTCTTCCCGATCCACCTTCTACCGCGCCTAATCACCCGGTCCCCGGCGCCGTCTCCGTCGTCTCTTCTGTCGCAGCCCAACCTCGTCGTCCCACTCGCCGGCGCTGCCACCACCGCCTTCTCCCTCCTCTTCTTCCTCCTTGTCTGCTTCCGCAACTCCGACCACCTTCTCTTCCCGATCCACCTTCTGCAGCGCCTAATCACCCGATCCCCGGCGCCGTCGCCGTCGTCTCTTCTGCCGCAGCCCAACCTCGTCGTCCCACTCGCCGGCGCCGCCACCACCGCCTTCTCCCTCATCTTCCTCCTCGTCTGCTTCAGCAAAATCACCCGCAACCGCACAGCCCCGGAAACCGGCTCTAAGCTGCCTCACCGCTTCTCCTACTCTCCTTGAAGGGCGTTGCTTGCCGGCGTGCGCCGGGGTCGGTGGAGGAGGCCGGTGTGCTCACCGTCGGGGAAGGTGGGTGCCTAGAGAAGAAATGTGGGTGCTTACCGTCGGGCCGGTTCCTCAGTTCTCTCCTCTCCGGTTAGTAATCAAAATTATTAGGGGTCAGTAACTGAAAACTAAGTGATTATTGGGTGTCAGTAACTGAAAACTAAGTGATTACTGGGTGTCAATAACTGAAAACTAAAAG
Organism: Fragaria vesca subsp. vesca; assembly: GCF_000184155.1. NCBI lineage: Eukaryota > Viridiplantae > Streptophyta > Magnoliopsida > Rosales > Rosaceae > Fragaria > Fragaria vesca. Next base: position 893,242 of record NC_020491.1, read on the forward strand.
TTATTGGGGGTCAGTAACTGGTTACTGGGAGTTAGTAACTGGTTACTGGGTGTCAGTAATTAATCAAGAACTGGTTACTGGGGGTTAGTAACTGGTTATTATGGGTCATTAACTGGTCAGTAACTAATTATTGGGGGTCAGTAACTGGTTACAGAGGAAAATCCGGTGACCGGAATCCGACGGTCGGGGAAATTCTGGTGACTGGAATCCAGCGGTCGGTAACAGGAGTCAGGTGTCCGGCGGCCGGTGACCGGAGTCCGAGGTTCCGGCCAAGTTTTTTCATGTTAAAGAGGTGGGGGCAAAATAGTCTTAAAAAAATATGGTTTGTTAAGACTTTAGTAAAGATTTGTACATTTGGGCATAAAAATGGTTACCTTATATTGGAATGGGCTAATGCAAAAGATTATCATTGGAATGAGAAATAAGGGGTTTGAATTACTGTATGTATGCTGGTAACTAATTAACTAACTATTAACGCAATTAATCGACTGTTATATATATAACACATGCAGGCACCTGCATCAGCTGAAGAAGCATCACTAACTGCATATAAGCATATGACGACGGAAATAGACCACGAGTATTTACAAGATTTCAGGGATATGTGGAAACGTGAGTTGATGTTCGGAACCCTAATCGCTGGAAAGGTACGTTAACGAATTTGATTGATTGAATTTATTGTTTCGTTCTATCTCATTGATCAATGGTTCAAGTGCAGGATTTTCAACTTTATAGGGGGAATGTAGACGAAGAAAACAACGTTCGTAAGTTAAAGATAAATTTTGAAGCTATTGGATCCGGTGCTAAATACGCTAAGTTTGTTCTGTGTGACGGGTATGTATGTACCTACTCAGTACTCACATTGCTTGATTTGGTTTCTTCTTTTTATCGACTTGTACGTGGTTTTGTGTACTCTACTCATGGACATGCTAACGCGAGCTGCTTGTGCTAGTCATACCGCTGAATCGTATGGCATAAACAAAAACTTGACCGTCGAACAAGCTATTGAGTTGGCCTTGGAAGCTGCATTCTATGCAACCGTGCCCGATAAATTCAGTGGTGGATATATTAAGGGTACTCTCTCTCTCTC
>NC_020491.1:894374-961100 GCF_000184155.1 Fragaria vesca subsp. vesca
ACTCTCTCTCTCTCTCTCTCTCTCTCTCTCTCTCTCTCTCTCTCTCTCTCTCTCTCTCTCTCTCTCTCGTTAACGGTTAATCTTTGTATTTTAATTTCAGTATACCACATGGATGAAAATGGATGCAAAGAAGTGGTTCGTAGTCAAAAGCCATTGGATGTGTACTATGAATATTACAACCTCTACAACATTGATGAATGCACAATTTTCTTGCTCTATTCCACGAACTTCAAGCCATAGTTTGCAGAGGAAGATCTCAAAGACCTTATAGACGCGATCTGGTACAAATATTCAAACTCTATCCACACATGTATATATGATTAATAGTAATTAACAAACTTTTTTGTTATTATAATTTTGTCAGGCCAACCGGAGAAATTGAACGGAGACATTTCGCAGCATGCCATCTCGTGGCCAAGAAGCGTGACTTGTACTTTCATCGACTTGTGCTCGACCTAGAAGTAGATGTTCCATATGCTTATGACCTCATCAAAAACCAAGCTCCTCCACATGATTCTGGCGTTCTAGGAAGAAAGTTTCTAGCTTGTCAATTAGGGTTAGAAAGAGAGACGGAAACAGGAGGTACCGAGCATGTCACAGTTTATTTGGAGAAAAGTTCAAGGGATTTGTTGCAACTCATATGTAAGCTGGAGGACCCTGACAACTTGGTGTATAACTAGTTCTCCACTGTAATTTCTAAAAGAAAGTTAGCATGCAGAGCAATCTAGATCCCTGCGACGTCTACTGAAGTACGTACTGATGCCGGCCAATTTCTTTTCTTTTATAAAACTAGAGCAATCTAATTGAGCGAATCAGACTTGGCTGACTTCCAAAGTTGTCATGATCTTGCATATATGCTTTTGAAATGGTACGTATGTAGCAGCTGATTCATCTAAATCTGATGATCGAATCATAACTTCACCCACTAGTTGGTCTGATTGTCACTCTGGTTCTCAGTAGTCACAGTGGCTAGGGTTGAGCTAGCAGGTATCATTGATCGAGGCCATGTCAGTGATTTCCTGTGGCTTTGGAAAAGGGTCCCGGGCACCGAGTTCTCGACACCATCGAGGCCACTCCGGCCAGTGATTGCCCCTCTCAGCACAGCGGTACGTACGTACGTAAGAATACTTCAATCTAAGTCGAACATACGCATGTACGTATAAACCCTAGCTAGTTCTTACCTAATTAAAGGACACAAAATTAATAAGTACGAGTGATAGATGGAACATCTCAAGGCGTTTGAGACAGAAGAGAAGGCACACGCATTTGATAACTACGAGGGACAGATGGAACATCTCAAGGCTTTGCATCCAAATTGATTCCAAAACAAAACCGATAATAAATATAGGTATAATTAATTTCCTGATTTAGCTTATCGAAATGCCCAAAAGATAAATACATATCAATTCCCTTTGTTCATCAAAATAATCGTTCTGACAGAGATACACTCGCAGTCACCCAAACTTGAAAGATGGAAATCCAAAAGATAAATTCCTCTTTGATAGTACCGTCGACAGGCATGACCACGAAACTAGGCTCCGACCATCACCAACCGGAAGAAGATCGTCCTTTGGCTCCAACTGGTATGTAAATTTTCTTTTACTGTTTTAGGGTTCATCCTGTTTATCGATCTAGAACAGTCGTTTGATTCCTTTTCTTTTTTTGCTTCCAGATATTTGTATGAAAGTAAGTCGTGTTCATGTTGGAAATATTAAAAATTTGGTTTATGTTTATTTTGTTTGATTTATAATGATGAGTAGAATTCTCTGAGTTTGTATGTTTGTTCTAAATATATCGCAGTAATAGATAGCCTGCTATTGAGTTGGTTTCCGATTGAGAATTTCTGAATTTGTTTTTATTGTTTGTACTTGTTCATACATGGGGCGTTTCTTTTTGATACCTGCAGCAGTAGAGATTGCATGTTCCTTTTAATAGCTAGGTTAGTTGATCATTCATCGGATCTATGAACAATTCTTTTGCTCTTTTTTTTTTTTTTTTTATAATGATAGCCAAGTCCTTCAGTTTTGTGTGTGATGAGTGATGTAAATGTGCCCGGCCGCCTTGTTCATTCTTTTGATGTTTGGTATATAACAATTGAACCACAAACAAACAGGTCGGATCCACAAAGAAGAAGAAGAACCAAAGCCATTAAGAGGTGGAATTAGCAGCAGCAGCAACCCACCAGAAACAGGGGCAAACCAGCCGAAGATGTGTCGGAACTGTGGCAAGTTGTACACCACCCGCTACTGCAACTTAAAGTGCCTCTATTACGACGGCCCTTTGTTGCCCTCAAGGCCCTGTAAACAAAGGGATGTCAAGGACTTAGAATCAAGAAGGGGAGAAACAACTTCAGAGACAAACCCCGAGCCAGAGTCGCTATCGGAACCGGGTTTCTTCTGTGAATGGTTCACTAAAAAAGATCTTGACCGCCACAGAGAGATGATGCGGAAGTATCCGGCATTAAGAGTATGACCATCTTGTACTCTTGCTTGAAGCAAAGACGCTACACCCACTGCTATTAGGAGATTTTCTTTTTTTAATGATGCTCAATCGATCTTATATGATAACACGAGAAAATACACAGTTTAGTTTGAGATGTGTCGATTTCAGAAAATGATAGAATCAAACTCCATTAGAATAAAACTCGAAGATAAAGTGACATTTACATAAACCAAATGCACAAACACATATGTCTTTTGCGTTCTTGCCTCTGATATTTCATTGTGAATGCCTCGTTTCTTATACTTTGAATTATGGTAGTGTGCTTCTCGGAAAATGAAGGAAACTAAGAACTAGGAAAGAGATTGTCGAATTAGGAGATGCAAAGTGCGATAGAGAGGACTAATTATTTTTTACACTTTTCATTAGAACAACTTTTCAAAATCTCTAAAATGCATAAAATATTTGAATAGGTTGCATCAAACTTTTCCCTCATGCATGTATACCAATTGCAAAAAACAAAGATTAGTTAAATATGAAGTTGTTCCACACTATTTATTTGTCGTTAACTCGTTATGATTCATTGATAGCTTACTAGTCAAGTTTGAAACGACAATGCCTCAATACATCCGACGAATCAACAATCATATCATCAAAACATTATCAGCGTTTATTAGTAATTTTGTACAATCCAATGAAACTTTTTCCTTAAAAAACAGACGAAACTTTATGTTAAAAATCGAAGTTGATCTATCGTCTGAATTTCTTCATCTTTTATCACACAAATAATTTCTATTTCTCCACAAGAAAGTAGAAAGTGTATGATTAACACTTAAAAAGTGCATTATTGTAAATCCAATTCATAAACATTACCACAAATATAAGAAATAAAAATGAATAGTTAAGTAGCAGAGAGTGACATTTAGCTTGTAATCCCCGTCAGTCCGTCACTGCAGTCCCAACTCAAATCTCCACCGTCAACGCAAAAGATCCAACGGCCACGACAAAGCTCGCCCATCGTCTTTGTAATTCCCAAACCATTTGGAGCAGAGAGAGAGAAATAGAAGCCAAAAAAACCAACCACTCTCTGTGAAATTCAGATTCAAAGAGAGAGAGAGAGAGAGAGAGAGAGAGGAGGTGGATACGTAAGTACTTCCTTTTACCTTTACGTAGTAAAGTAAACGTAAAGGTACCCGGTCCCTAAGGTACGGCCGGAAGGGTAAACGTAACCTTTCCGGCCGTCCTTACCGTTTACCGTAAAGTTACCTAGTTTGGGAAGTTCCTTCCCTCGTTGGTCGTCCGTTTCCGTCTTCCCGTTTTCCTTCGTTTCGGTTTGGGTCGTTCTTCCGTTCCCGTTACCCTTCGGTTGTCCGGTCCGCCTTCGAAAAGTTGTTTTTAATGCCTACGTCCTTTAGGTTTTTTTTCCTTTTCCGGCCTTCTTCCNCCTTTTCTCCTCTCCTTCTTCCTTCTTCTTCCTTCTTCGGTTTCTTCCGGTTTAATTCGTTTAACGTCGTTTACGTTACGTTTACGTTAGTTTACGTTTACGGTTTACGTTACGGTTACGTTACGTTACGTACGTACGTACGTACGTACGTACGTACGTACGTACGGTACTCGTACTACGTACCTTAAGTCGTTAAACGTATTACGTTAAGTATTAGTAAGTACGTTAAGTACGTTAAGTTAAAGGTAACTTAAAGGTTAACGTAAGTAAGTAAGTAAGTAGTAAGNGTTACGACGTATCGTATACGTACGTACTACTCGTACGCTACGCNCGTACNCACACACACACACACACACACACACACGACGACACGACGACGACGTACGTACGTACGTACGTACGTACGTACGTAACGTAACGTAACGTAACGTAAACGTAAACGGTAAACGGTAAACGGAAACGGAAACGAAAACGTAAAACGTAAAACCGTAAAACCGTAAAACCGTAAAACCGTAAAACCGTAAACCGTAAACCGTAACGTAACGTAACGTAAGTAAGTAAGTAAGAAGAAGAAGAGAGAGAGAGAGAGAGNGAGAGAGAGAGAGAGGTGGATCTAGATCTTTCTCTGAAGAATAAGCCGCCATGGCGAGAAGACCTCTCGCTCTTCAGCTATGGATCTCTCTGTGCCTTTCGCTCCTTCTTCGTGTTCGGTGCTTCTACCTCCCTGGTGTCGCGCCTCAGGATTTTATGCACGTCAGTTTTTCTTCGTCTCTCTCTCTCTCTCTCTCTCTCTCTCTTGATTTTACTGCGTTTGAATCGATATTTGCGTTGCGGAATTGTAATGTGGATGAGTTTGTGTGTGTTTGCATGGCGGTGGATTTTCAGATTTCAGATCCGTGTGAGGTTTCGCGTGTTAACGTGTTTGTGATTTTTGCGCGTTTTGATTTCGCGTTTGAGATCTTAGCTGCATTTCTGTATTGTTTGACTTGGAATTTGGTGAACCTGTGTTGGTTTCTTCATAGATTACGTGAATTATAGCGTGAAATTAATACGTTGATTCACAACAATGCCAGTAATTCAAGCATATTCATAAGTCGCAACAGCATTCTGAATTTGATGAAATTTTAGTTTTCAGATTAATGATTCTATGGGAATAAGAAAACTCTGATGTCGTAACTCGTAATTTTTAAACTATTTTTTTAGTGATTTGAGTAGGCATTTGCCAATATGGAGTCGATTTGATAATAGTTTCAGTCATATCCCGAGGTCAGGGTGCTAAGTTTTAGATTCTCGGAGTTATATCATGTGGTGGTGTGTTCTTTGGTTGTGTGTTTGTAAGATCATATGAGGTTTGCACATCAGAAGTAATTGATAAGTGCGTTAACGTTGTACTGACGAATGTACTTTGGTTAAAGCTAGATTGTTAGTTTTTTTTTGTCTGTTTTGGTTTTCAGTAGAAATAAGGATCATCATGGCATTGGCTTTGATGTTAGGCAGCGATATTGTAAGCATGTAGAGGAAGAATAGCTTTCTTGGATATGAGGTTTAGGGGGTAAATATGTGGTATTGTCATGTAGGTTAAGCAGACCTCGATTCAGATGTTAACAATGTTGGTTATCGGACTATAGCTAAGGGTCTAAGGGGTTGGCTGGGAAATATGATAGGTAATTGGGACTAGGATAGAGGGTTAAGTGGATAATGTACCTGCGCCAAGTTCCAAAATGTACAGCTCAGGAAAACATAGAGGAAGTTCTCTGGTAGTGATCTTTGTGATTTAAGCTGTTTGATGTTAGCAAATACTTGAACTGCTCATATCTAGTGGATAATTTCCTTGTATTCATATTCCACGGATCTTCTTATGTGCAGGGAGTTCCCTTAAATGTGAAGGTGAACAAACTAACCTCTACAAAAACTCAACTTCCTTACTCATTCTATTCCCTCCCATACTGTCGTCCAGAGCATATAATTGACAGTGCAGAGAATCTTGGGGAAGTTCTTCGTGGTGATCGCATTGAAAACTCTCCTTACGAGGTAAACAAAAAAAAAAATTAAGAGTATTACTTTTATGGCTGTGTGTTTTTTTAATCGATTACTAAGAAACTTTGAATTTATTGTTTGTTGCAGTTCAAAATGCGAGAGCCACAAATGTGCAGTGTTGCATGTCGTATCATTCTTAATGCAAAGACTGCAAAGGAATTTAAAGAAAAGATAGATGATGAGTATCGGGTGAACATGTAAGGCTCTTTTTTTTAAGATCATCTTTATAAATTATATGGTTCTTCTGATGAGAAAAAATTTATTGGAACTAATCTTCTATTAATGTGTCAATTGACAGGATTCTGGATAATCTCCCTCTGGTTGTTCCTATACCAAGGCATGATCAGGAAAATTCCTTGGTTTATCAACATGGCTTTCATGTTGGTCTAAGAGGGCAATATGCTGGGGTAAGTTTTAGTTCACTTAGCATGTTTCCCACACCTGATAGTGATGTGCTACTTACAAGCGTGTTCTTTGTTTGTTTTGTTTTTCTTCTCTTCTCTTTTCATTCAAATACAGAACAAGGATGAAAAGCATTTCATTAACAATCACTTAACTTTTATGGTCAAATATCACAAAGATCCAATGACAGAAGCTGCCAGGATAGTTGGGTTTGAGGTCAAACCTTTCAGGTACTTATGTGTTATTCTTTCTCCTTCATAGTTTAGTTGCTGCGTTCTATATTCCTTCTTCATTGATTCTTCATCCCTGCATGATGCTAATGAATTATTTCTGTAAATGCAGTGTTAGGCATGAATATGAAGGTGAGTGGAGTGGAAAGACACGTTTAACAACTTGTGATCCCCATGCAAAGCGAATGGTCACCAGCTCTGAATCTCCTCAAGAGGTTGATGATAAAAAGGAAATTATATTCACATATGATGTTGATTTCCAGGTCAGTGACGCTGCCTATCTGTAACAAACCAAAGCTTCTTTGCTACCTTTAGTTGGCTTTCAACCTTGTTCCTCTGGCTTTCTTATCTATTATTGCTTGACCTCGTAGGAGAGTGATGTGAAGTGGGCATCTCGCTGGGACACATATCTTCTGATGGCTGATGATCAAATCCACTGGTTCTCAATTGTTAATTCTCTAATGATTGTTCTTTTCTTATCGGGCATGGTAGCTATGATCATGTTGCGGACACTTTACCGGGATATCTCCAAGTACAACCAACTGGAGACCCAAGAAGAAGCCCAAGAAGAGACGGGATGGAAACTGGTCCATGGTGACGTGTTCAGACCTCCAGTAAACTCAGATCTACTGTGCGTGTATGTTGGCACAGGTGTTCAGTTCTTCGGGATGATTCTTGTCACTATGCTCTTTGCTGTGCTTGGATTCCTCTCTCCTTCAAATCGTGGTGGGCTGATGACAGCCATGCTCCTCCTCTGGGTCTTTATGGGTCTTTTTGGTGGGTACGCTACAGTTCGTCTCCACAAGTTGTTTAAGGGAACAGAGTGGAAGAAAATCACTCTCAAAACAGCCTTCATGTTCCCTGCAGTAGTGTTTTCCATTTTCTTTGTCTTGAATGCTCTTATCTGGGGTGAAAAGTCATCTGGGGCAGTGCCATTTGGAACCATGTTTGCTCTGGTATTTTTATGGTTCGGCATTTCAGTTCCGCTTATATTTGTTGGTGCCTATGTGGGCTATAGGAAGCCAGCGATTGAGGATCCTGTAAAAACCAACAAGATCCCTAGGCAAGTGCCAGAACAGGCTTGGTACATGCATCCAGTTTTCTCTATCCTAATTGGAGGCATACTGCCATTTGGTGCTGTCTTTATTGAGCTGTTCTTCATCCTTACCTCAATATGGTTGCATCAGTTCTATTATATATTTGGATTCCTTTTCATCGTCTTCATTATCCTCGTCATCACTTGTGCGGAGATCACCATTGTACTGTGCTACTTCCAGCTGTGCAGTGAAGACTACAATTGGTGGTGGAGATCGTATTTGACTTCAGGCTCATCAGCATTGTATCTTTTCCTATATGCTGCCTTTTACTTCTTCACTAAGCTTGACATCAAGAAGCCAGTGTCTGGAGCTTTGTACTTCGGGTATATGCTCATTGCTTCATATTCCTTCTTCGTGCTGACTGGTACAATTGGGTTCTATGCATGCTTCTGGTTTACTAGGCTCATATATTCATCTGTGAAGATCGACTGATTAACATACCTGATACAAAGGAATTGGTTCATTTGTTTCTACACGACGAAGCACAAACTTTACTTCGATGGCATTTCTAGAACGCCCTTATGAGTTACCAATTGGGTTCATTTTGAATCGCAGTCATAGAAATTCATATTCTTAGCCTCTCTATATACAGGTTCTTTGTCAGTTCTAGTTCGTTTACTTATTCTTGTTATGTCTTTATTCTGTTCCACACGAGAGCACACATGGTGCGAGTTGTTAATGCAAATTCTGTTGTTGAGGCTCAAACGCCTGTTCTAGAAATGAAAATGGATTCTTGTATCTACACTGCTGCTGTTGCGTTTTGCTCATTTCTGTTAAAACATTGTATCGGACATTTACCAAATTGTATACATGTTCTGTGATGGAATGGATGAGGAAAACATCATTTAGATCTTCGCAATATTTGTTTGTGTAGCAAACAGCAGAAAAGGTTAAAGCATAATGCGAAGCGATGAGTTGGTTATTAGTTCTATAGTTATTAGTTCATACTACGGGTTGTTCCATTTTTTTGTATCTTAATCCTACAAAAATCAACAAGTCACACACTAAGCATAGCAATTATACCAAATGATTAATTGGATTTTTATTTAACCTTATAGAAATGTGCATTTTTTTTTATCACTAAATAGAACTAAATACAAGTCGAGTAAATGTTTGTTATTCTTCGTCTACAAATATCCGTGTAGGAACAGTAATCTATTTTGGCTCCTAACATGATGAATGAGATGTGTTTGCTTATAAGCACAATCAATGCACTCTTTCAACAATGGACAAAGAAGAAGATAACAATAAGTTAGGCATTTGTTCTGGTCGTAAGACAAATATGAACATTTAAATTTAACTGAAATGGTGTAGTATTTATGAGATTTTTTTACTATATATATGTATAATATTCATTAAATCGTGAATCATCCGGTCGTCTTAAATTTTAAATTATTAAACAATCGTCTTGATGTTGATGCATGACATAGAAATGTATAACAGTATTTATGGTCCAAAGTCGAAGCTCTTTAAGAGCAAGAATCAAAGGAGGCAGAGGTGAAGGGCTTTGGTGATAGGCTGATAGCACAATCTCCGATATCTTCAATACACAGAAAGACAAGAACACCCAATAAACAAATCCAAAACATTAAAAAAAGAAGCATATGCCTTCTTCCTCCAATCTCATCTCACCCAAACTATAAACCCTAATCCCCCATTCTTTCCCAAATTCTATTCTTCCCATGGAAGTCGCTTCTCACTCCCCGCATTCTATACTCTGTATGTCTCTTTCTCGTCTTTCTAAGCCTCTTTTCTTTCGAAATTAAAGTTTAAAATCTTGGGCTAACTTTTTCAGGTTACAAACAATCGAGGTTGACATCGACGTCGTCTTTGTTGCCGGTGAGTTCTATTCGAATTTCCAAACTAGTTGTTTGATCAGAATTTGTAGCTGAACTTATTATTTGAGCTCATGAAACTTGAAATTTTGAAACACTCTTCTATGTGTTTGTGTGGAAATTGCTGTGACAGTTTATTTATAATGCAGCTCTTCACTCACAAGGGACTAACTGTCGGGTGCTCCCCGTGCAGACGTCCCGTTGTTTTCGGAAAGCTAACTAGTTGTAAGTCAAGGCTGTTTCTCTGCATATAATCTTATGTTTGTTCAATTACATGCCGAATCGTGTGCCGTGTATCTCTTGCCTTTGCATGTTAGCCAGGATTATGATAGAAAACAACTATTCGCGTTGAATCTTGTAGATAGCATGGTAAACTCTTACACATGTATTTGAAGGGACATGTTCGAGAATGTCTGTATGGACTGTATCAGCTCCTTCTTTTCACTAGCTCTTATATTCTCTGTTTTCTTTTAGATCATGTTATGATGCCTCTCTTTATCTCTTTTTTCTTACACAGCTGCTCGTCGTAGCATTTTATGCATTGCAAAGAAGCCAGTTGGGATATCATGGTGTGATGTTGATGCGAAAGAGGAGTTTGCTAGATCTTATAATGTCAAATTGCATAACCAGCGTAAATTGTCCAGGCATACAGTTGTACAATGTGGACTTGTTGGAACTGGAAGCCCTGATGCTGCCTTACCAGGTTTCTATGTTGAAACTTTTCTGTCGATACCCCTTTCTAATAGCAGTCTTAAAAATCTAACTAACTTATTTGTTGTTAAATTTTGACTTGCAGAAGTAAATATCGTCTCAAAAGTTAGGGGGCTGTGCTTTTATGCCATTGCTGCCTTTAATGCTATTTATCTTTTTGCACTGATGGTAGTAGCCCATCCTTTCGTTCTGTTGTTCGATCGATATAGAAGGCGAGCTCATGCTTTTATTGCCAAAATTTGGGCTACATTTGCTGTTACTCCATTTCTCAATATCAAGTTTGAGGGACTGGAGAATTTGCCTCCTCCAGATGTTCCTGCTGTATATGTTTCCAACCACCAGAGCTTTTTAGACATATATGTTCTTCTCACTATTGGGAGACCCTATAAGTTTATTAGCAAGACTAGCATATTCCTCATTCCCATTATTGGGTGGGCTATGTTTCTAATTGGCGTCATTCCTTTAAGGCGCATGGACAGAAAAAGCCAATTGGTATTCCATACCTCTGTTCCACCTTCACTTGTGTTAGTTTATTTATTTATTTATTTTTTTTCTGGTTAGATGACAGTGCTGTAACTATAATCAATATTGAAAACCATAATGCTGTTGGCTTTCTGCATACAGGAATGTGTTAAACGTTGCATATATCTTCTCCAGAAGGGGTCCTCTGTCTTTTTCTTCCCTGAGGGAACACGCAGTAAAGATGGAAAATTAGGGGATTTCAAGGTGAGATCTTTTGGGACTTGTTTTCCTTGGTGGCTATATGAACATGAATGGAAAGGAATGATTTTGGTTTTCTATTTTGTTTCTTAGGAAAACTCATTTTAAAGTACTTAACTTCTTATTGCCACAACTACTTCAAGATGCTATTTATCATCAGTGGTTAGCTTCACTACATTTGGAAATTTCTTTTCATAGATAATTATGAAGATTCTGAAATGTATATTTTTCTCTTCTTGTTGAAATGCAGAAAGGTGCCTTCAGTCTTGCAGCAAAAACAAAGGTGCCAGTGGTGCCTATTACTCTTATAGGAACTGGGAACATAATGCCTGTGGGAAAGGAGGGTATCTTGAACACTGGACCTGTTAAAGTTGTTATACATAAGCCTATAGAAGGAAATGATACAGAAACACTGCGCAGAGAAAGTAGAAACGTAATTGCAGAAGCACTCGATTTTCAAGGCTGACATTTCTTCTGCCACTTGTCTGCTTGGTTCATATGGTTCTAGACCCAATCGTTTGCTGTGAATGGAAGAAACATAATCCGATAGGTATGAATCATTTGTCAAATTTCCTCGTTTCTTTCTAATGGTCGTAGTGTGTGCTCATGCTATAGTTACAGTTTCATTTCAATCATGACTCCACTTTCATCGTTCATCTGTTTGACTGTCACCTGTTTACACTTTTAGGTCTGTGACACAGATTTCCTTCTTTGAAACAAATGAATTGCAGTCAAGTAATTAAATCTAATCTACTTAGGAACCTTATTCTTGCTCAAGCACATAATAGGAGGGTAACCTTAATAGTTGCTTTTGTGAATAATCTTGATCAGAATATTGCAAGGGATAGTAGTTCCTATTGCCACACAAGGATGATCACTCGTTCTATGTTTGAAACCTAATCCCTTAGGTTCCCATGTGCTCTATGGTCCTAATTCAGTGCAGTCTCAGCTTTCGTCTCTTACTGAGAACATGCATGGTCTCTTCTACATATGTAGTGCATTAATTGGGAATGAAAATCATGCTTGTGAACTGTTTTGTTTCTCTAGACAAATTATCTGCTAGTAGTCTTTTCTCTTCCATTGTTTGGTTGTGAAAGCTTAACTGATATTAGGCGGTGAATGATGTCTGAAGCAAATTATGGCTTTTGACGTCTTCTTTTACTTGCGCTGTGTTTTGGCAGTGGAAACAAATAAAATTTGCAGGCAAGAGTTATAAATCAGTGGGTTGCAGCTGTTCAATATCCCATATTTACAAACAAAGGCCAGCTCCCAGCTAGAAGAAGCTGTCTTCACCCGAAGGGCCACAGAGAAGCCAACAGTGGAACGGGGCCAGGTCCAGTCGTGGTGGCTTCAACCGTCAGTTTGTTTGATAATGAATAAAATGTATTAATGATTTTTTGTCGACGTTTTTATTCTTGTTGTCATTTTCTTGTTTCCAACGCATGTTTTCAGTGCCCAATTGATCAAGTAGGAGAAAAAAAAGGATGGAAAATACAATGGTGGGATATAATGTGTCCTAGTGTCTTACCATATTTATAATGTCTGTGAATAACAGTAGCCTATGAGACTTGGCAATCAAATTTTCGACGGAGGAAGCCTGGTTCAGTTGTTTGACTCTCCAATTCTATGTTATAAAATGGTGATCTACAACGTATCTTACCTTATCTTATTCGGGTAGAACTATAGCAATTAGCATCGAAAGGATAATGCATCTTACCTTATCTTATTCGGAATAACATCAAAATGATATTAGTGTTTTTCTCCATCACTGCAACTGATTTTTGAAGTAGAGAATGCATTAGATGAACAACCAAATTTAGCTAGAAACATCGGGTAAATTTGGCATGCAACACTCAATTCTGTCACGTTAATTTTGGCTTATAGTTTCATCCGGAACAAGTGGTTACGTTTTTGAGCGTATCAACGACGGTATCAGCGAGAATAAATTGGGATTTAACTCCAATTAACATTGGTTAGGTTCTCACCAATTCGATCATCTGTGGTGGTTATTCTATCCGGTTACTTATACCGGTGTTATTTTCAAAAGTACGAGAAATTTTTAAGTGCTACGGGAGGACCACGTGGCAGTCTGACGTGGTCCTACATTCCAATCAAATTTAGACATGTGGATTTTTTACAACTAAAATATTAACTAATATTTTCTATTTTTTGTGAAATGACATTCATGGGTATTTAGCAAGTTCAACCTAGGGTTTAGGGTATAGGGTTTAAGGGTTTAGGGATTAGGGTTTAATATTTAAAAAAAACAACATAAAACCTAAAATAGTCTTTGACAAAATAGTTGAAATGATTTTTCATAAAGAAAATCCACATGTCTAAATTTAATTGGAATATAGGACCACGTTAGACTGTCACATGGTCCCGTAACACTGTGAAAAATTTCTCCAAAAGTACATACGTAATTTCCGATACTTGTCCTGATTACTTGAATAAGACCCTCCATAGTGGAAATTATAATATCACGAATCAAATATATAGATACGATTGTGACGTATATTTCCTCCTAGATTACGGAATAAGTTCGACCACGAAATGTATGGCGTTAGAGACGATGGCGGTTAAAATTTGTAAACCCGAGTGTCAGTTAACTAGTGAACTTTTCACTCATTGACTTAAATTTCTATCCTTTTTCAATTCTCTCCTTCGTGACTCCCTCCTTCCTTTTCTCTGTGCTCTCCACCCAGTTCTTCCTCTCTCTCTCTCTCTCNNNCNNCNTNCTNNNTCNTNTCTNCTCTCTCTCTCTCTCTCTCTCTCTCTCTCTCTCTCTCTCTGTATCTATCTGTCTCGCCAATTGACGCCGATTCTGTTCTCCGTAAGTTTTCTTTCTCATATTCTTTGATTCTTTGTGTGCAAAGATTGATGCTTTTGTTTGGGTGTTCAGTTTGATTGTTGTTTTGGGTAGAATTTGTATTGGATTATGGAGATTAGGTTGAACTCTATTTGCATGTGTATTGGGCTTTTCGGATTGATTTGAATCACTTTGGTAACTTCTCCTAATTTGGTTTAGTTTGTTTCTGTGGAGAGAGAGAGCGAGGGTTCTTAAGCAAGTGGTCAACTTTAGGGCACAATGGCTTTTTCGGTAATTTCTGGTTAGATTATGCTTGAAATTGAGGAAATTTTGGTTTATTTGGAGATCTCCGATTGGTGGAGGAAGAATGACACAAGTAGAGAGAACTGGTTATGTTGTTTGATCTGATGTTATAAGTATAAGACACAGTCGAAAACATGCAGTGAATTAGGGCTTTACTTTTTAAGTTGTAGATACATTTCTTGGAGATGTGAGATAACTCAATTCCCTAGATTTGACTTGGTTGGTTTGATCCTTGTTGGCTTGCACTTGATGCTTGTGTGTGTGTGTGTTTTGGTTTGGCAGGTCGATTTATGTGTTTGAGTGCCAAAGATGTTTGACTGTGGCTACACGTCACAGTACGGTGGAGGGCAGAGAGACAAGTTTGTGAGGTACCAAATGCATCTTTTTTGCTTTTGGTATACAGCACGAATATGAAGTGGAACTAGTTTGTACCTGTAGATTAATATGGGTGGTATTGATTACTGGACATTTCCTGGTCATTGTCTTAACGGAATCTAATGTTGTGCTTGTTGGCACTCTTTATTTTAGGCTGGATGACTTGGACTCTCGATTATCGTCATCTTCTGATACAGGAGTGAGAAGGTGTGGACTTAATATTGAAGGACTGACCCGGAGTGCTCCGACAAGGGATACGTCCTTTAAAAAAGGAATGAGAAAGGGGTCTGAAGGACTCAAGTCCATTGGTCGATCACTTGGATTTGGTGTTTCTCGTGCAGTGTTCCCTGAAGATCTTAATGCTTCTGACAAGAAGATATTTGACCCTCAGGACAAATTCCTCCTTTTTTGGAACAAACTTTTCGTCATATCATGTATTCTGGCGGTTTCTGTGGATCCTCTTTTTTTCTACCTTCCAGTTATCAATAATGCATCAAACTGTCTTGGTATAGACCGAAAGTTGGCTGTCATAGCAACCACATTACGAATGATTGTTGATGCTTTCTTCCTTCTTCACATGGCTCTCCAGTTTCGGACAGCCTACATTGCTCCATCATCTCGGGTTTTTGGACGAGGTGAACTGGTGATTGACCCAGCAAGAATAGCCAAGCGATACTTACGGGGTTATTTCATCATTGATTTTCTTTCTGTACTACCTCTACCACAGGTAAGATTGAGTTACCAGGAATCAATTTTTTTTTCTTTTTTTCATAGTTCTTTATGCCGGTCTTTCTTGTGATTCTAAAGGAACCCAAGGAATTTCACTGAGTTTTCTTAATTATTGTAAATGATTGGTGTGATAGTGTGTTCACATTGATAACTATTGTTGATGCTTTCTTTCTTATTTGTTTCAATGGGGGCAGATTGTAGTTTGGAGGTTTCTGCAGCGTTCTGGAGGTTCAGATGTGCTTGCTACAAAACAGGCTTTGCTTTTCATTGTCTTACTTCAGTACATTCCAAGACTTCTTCGAGTCTTGCCTTTAACCTCCGAGCTGAAAAGAACAGCTGGTACTTTTGCTGAAACTGCTTGGGCCGGTGCTGCGTACTATTTGCTATTGTACTTGCTTGCTAGTCATGTAAGTACTTATTTGGAATATACTCTCGATTTTTTGTTTTTTTGTTTTTTCTGCCTTGTTGACAAGCTCAATCTAACTAAATTTGATTCAGCCTGATCTGGTCTGTTAAGTTTTCAGTTCTATGTATTTACTCAACTAGCTGGAGGCACTTTTTCTAGGTCAAAGAAAATTACAAGAAAAAAGAGACTAGCATTGTTATTAACAATGGATATTTTTTTTTCTCTTCCTAGTATAAGTATTCATGTCTGTTGGACTCATTTCCAAATGTGCTAGGCACTTGGTATTCTTGTAATCCAAATTCATTGAGCTAAATCAACTTTAAATGGTGCAATAATTATTTAGCTGTAGTTAATATATCTTTTGAATTACTGTTTACAGATTGTTGGGGCATTTTGGTATTTATTGGCTGTAGAACGCAATGATACATGCTGGCAGAAGGCTTGTACTGACATTGGCAGTGCATGCGATAAAAGATTATTATACTGTGCGGATGAGAATCTGCCAACAGCTGAGAACTGGTCCAACATCAGTGGTATAATCCAGTCAAATTGCTCATCGGCTGATGATAATAAGTATTTTGATTTCGGAATCTACCAACAGGCTTTATCATCTAGAATTGTTTCATCTAAGAAGTTCATCTCTAAGTACTGTTACTGTTTATGGTGGGGGTTACAAAATTTAAGGTAATGATGTTTTCTTTGAAATAAGATCATTATTTAGATTGGATCATGTTTGGCTAAGTCTCTTACTGCATTCAGTGAAAGTTCCTGCATCTTATTGTCTAATAGTTCAAGCCCTTGCTTGTTCTCCGTCCACTTTGACAAATGTGAGCTTGAAGCTGATTCTTAAATGACATTCTCTTTTTCTTTGTACAGTACACTTGGCCAGGGGCTCTCAACTAGCACCTATCCCGGAGAGGTTATATTTTCCATAGCGCTAGCTATATTTGGATTGATCCTCTTTGCACTTCTGATAGGAAATATGCAGGTAAACATTTAATTGATAGCTGATGTTTGTAATTTTAATCAAGTACTTTTGTATAGATTAAATTGTCTGCTTGATATCACTGGCTGGTAATAAATATAGAAAACCAGAAGGTATAAGTTACTTTTTGAGACTTCCTAAGCTATAAGCATAATATTTACCAAGGTTAGATGAGTACCGGTAGTAACATGTCCTTAGCATAGGCACAGAAGTGGCATACTTCTTAGAAGTGCAGAAAGTTCTCTATAATGTTCCTTTAGTTCTATGTTTCCTTAAGTTAGATGGGAAGTTTTAGTTTATTGCATTAAAAAGTACACATATGAATAAGAAATATTGTTACTAAGGAGCAAATGGCCTGCAGTAAAAGTTCACTAATGGTTTTAAACATGAAGTTGGGAGAGTCAAACTCTTGATAACTAGGTTTGGATCGGTAGTAAATACTTGTTGGTTGTTTAAATGTGAACCAGTGTAGAAAGAAATTTTGTAGCATGCAAATCAGAATTTCATGTTATAGTGCTAATATGCTGGGTATGTGCTTCTTTGACAGACCTACCTCCAGTCTCTTACCATTCGACTTGAGGAGATGAGAGTTAAAAGGCGTGATTCAGAGCAGTGGATGCACCATCGCTTACTTCCACAAGACCTCCGGGAGCGAGTTAGGAGATATGATCAATATAAATGGTTGGAAACACGTGGAGTGGATGAGGAGAATTTGGTTCAGAGTCTACCAAAGGATCTCAGGAGAGATATCAAGCGGCACCTCTGTTTGGCGTTAGTGAGGAGGGTATGATTATTATTAATTCATTTGTACTTTGTCTACCTTTGTAGTGAGCAATTGCAGATTAATAGGTTATTCTCACCATGATCATTTGACATACACCTGTAAAACAACTCATAAAAGCAGAAACATGTTTTCACGCCTTCCCCCTCCCTTTTCCCCTTATGTAGTTTGTTATGCATTTTTGTCATGTGCATCAGTGCATCATCTGGTTTGTAATCACTTTGCTTGTTATTGTAGGTTCCTCTGTTTGAGAATATGGATGAGAGGTTGCTTGATGCCATCTGCGAGCGACTGAAACCAAGTTTGTTCACACAGAGTACCTACATAGTTCGAGAAGGAGATCCAGTTGACGAAATGCTTTTCATCATACGTGGACGCCTTGAGAGTGTGACCACAGATGGTGGCAGGAGTGGTTTTTTCAACCGCAGTCTGCTAAAAGAAGGGGATTTCTGTGGGGAGGAGCTTCTAACCTGGGCACTGGATCCCAAATCTGGTTCAAACCTTCCTTCATCTACAAGGACTGTGAAGGCATTAGGAGAGGTCGAGGCTTTTGCCCTTATAGCTGAAGAGCTGAAATTTGTTGCCAGTCAGTTTAGGCGCCTTCATAGCAGGCAGGTTCAACACACCTTCCGTTTCTACTCGCAACAGTGGCGTACATGGGCTGCTTGCTTCATCCAAGCGGCATGGCGTCGCTATTCCAAGAGGAAAATCATGGAGCTTCGCCGGAAGGAAGAGGAAGAAGCAGAAACAGAAGCACTGGCAGGTGCCCGCCACAATGTTAGTATTGGTGCCACCTTTTTAGCTACTAGGTTTGCTGCAAATGCACTTCGCGGTGTTCATCGAAATAGGAATGCAAAGATTGCTCAGAGCGCTCGAGATTTGGTCAAATTACAAAAGCCTCCAGAGCCCGATTTTAGTGCTGAAGATGCAGATTGATGTATGATGTATTTATGACTCATTGAAGATGCTGATTACTGTGTATTTCATAGGTGGTCACTGTAAACATATACAAATTCTAGCTTGGAATGACAAATTGTAAGTTATCACTAGTGTGTTAATTATTTATTCAGGTTTAACCTATAATGTGTTATAAAGGAAAGCTGATAATGGTGTTTGGGTGATGGATTAAATAGTATAAAAGCTTGGTTTTTGTCCAATTTCCTAAGCTATAGAATAGGTATGATGGTTAACTGAATGGCTGGAATTTCATATTTGCTATTATTCAAAGCTAACTACTATGATTCCCCTCACTTTTCGTTTTTCAATCCCAAAACTACCTCTGATAATGTTGCAACATTGAATTGAAAATCCTGAAACATTACCTATGACCCCAAACTACCTTATCAAATCTCTAAAATCGAAACCCCCAAATGCCAAGAATATGTGAGAGTGAGACGCGAAAACCATACATCTAGTAGAGCTGATTAGGTCATTTTATGAAGACAAATCGGATATCTGTGCCCTTTCTATTATTTTTGCAGAGGACAAACATCACTTTACGTTCGAGTGTTTGACAAAGTTTTTGATCATGAGGTATAACAGCAGGATGTTTATGTAGTAATATCGCAACTTGTACAAAGTGCATTTGTGATGCATTTTTCTCATGTGCATCATCTGGTTTGTAATTATTTGCTTGTTATTGTAGGTTCCTCTGAGAATATTGATGAGAGGTTGCTTGATACCATCTGCGAGCGACTGAAACCAAGTTTTTCACAGAGTACCTACATAGTTCGAGAAGGAGATCCGGTTGACGAAATGCTTTAACAACGAAGAATAAAATCAAGACCAACGAAGTAGGTTACAGTTTACAAGTCCAATAACAAAAACATTCAAAAAGGATGAAAATTGATGTAAAAGCTACAAACGGCATCTAGATAAATTTAACCTGACAAGTTTTGGAACCCTTACAAAAGAGTGCACAATCCCTTGAAAACTCCTCTTTTGAGTAGATAAACTTACCTGTATAAATCGTCATCTTCTTCAAAACTTTACCATTCTTCAATAAATACTTTGCCACTTCCTTCTCACCCCTGCGTCCCCTGAAACCCTTTAAGACGATAGTCTTGAGATGTGACAACAAACAAACAGGTGCAGACTTTTCACGCTGCCACCAAGGATGCTCCCAGTATTCTTCAGAGTATTTCCTCATCCTCTGAATAAGGATGATCCGAGTATTCTTCATCCTCTGAAGTTTCTTCACTCTCAGAGTTTTCTGTGTCCTCTGAGTCTGCTTTGTCCGCTAAATATCTTTCCTCGTCTGAGACTTCGCAGTCTGAGTTACAATACACGTCCTGATATTCATTTAAAAAATGAAGAAAATGAGGTCATTAAAAGACCTGTTGTTGGTAAAACTCAGCATAAGTGGAAAGTATATCTTACTTCATTATGTTTCACGACATCCTTTGAAAAATGCTCCGAATATAATTCATCCTCTGAAGTTTCTTCATTCTCAGAGTTTTCTTTGTCCTCTGAGTTTGCTTTGTCCGCTAAATATCTTTCCTTGTCTGAGTCTACTTCGCGGTCCGACTTACAGTACATGTCCTGATAATCATTTAAAAAAATGAAGAAAATGAGGACATTACAAGACCTGCTGTTGGTAAAACTCAGCATAAGTGGAAAGTATATCTTACTTCATTATGTTTCACGACATCCTTTGAAAAATGCTCCGAGTTTAATTCATCCTCTGAAGTTTCTTCATTCTCAGAGTTTTCTTTGTCCTCTGAGTTTGCTTTGTCCGCTAAATATCTTTCCTTGTCTGAGTCTACTTCACGGTCCGGCTTACAGTACATGTCCTGATAATCATTTAAACTCGGAGTAATCTCAGAGTAATCTTCATCATCTTAAGTTTCTTCATTCTCAGAGTTTGCATTGTTCGCTAAATATCTTTCATCGTCTGAGTTTCCTTCATGCTCTGAGTCACAGTACACGTCCTGATAATCATTTCAAAAAAAAAAATGAAGAAAATGAGGACATTACTAGACCAGCTGTTGGTAAAACTCAGCATAAGTGGAAAGTATATCTCACTTCATTATGTTCCAAGACAAGACGTTCTAGATTAGGTGTTCTATGGAGTAGCTCTGCCAGCACTTCCCAGTGATGGCAGTCATGAAGAACCAGCTTCAAATGGATCAGATTATCAAAATCAGGTATACAAGAAGCCTACAGGAAAGATCGATATAAATCAAACACAAATTCATGTAAAAATTAAACAATATGCATCACATTTAATTTCATATCAGAAATTGCCAAACAGAATTTCAGTTACAAACACTATCTTGGTAAAAGAGAAATGTAAAAAAATAAAAAATAAAAAAATAAAAAAAAATAAAAAACCATATATAGGAGTTGAATGAATGAAAAAAGGCGGAGTGCAAGAGATGTGTCTTTCCGCGATGGAACGAAATGTGCAGAAACCTGTACTCAATTATTCAGTACATAAAATGGAATTAAGATCATATCTTCCCCTCTCTTATTCACCCCTTCTTTCCTTCATATAAATTCTATCCATCAGACATAGTGGAAAAGGAACAAGTTAAGCATACTTACATCGAAAGTATGTACTGAAAGAGATAGATGTTGAACATTGGAAATTGCTGCCAGTATTGTGGTTGCACTGTCCCAATAGTGCTCATGTTCAATTGAATCATGGTGATCGAAATTCACAACAGCTTTCACCGGGGACGTTGCATTGTCAAATATAATACTCGGCAATAAATACACTTTGAGGTTGAGGAATTCAAGCTTTGGGGCATTGATAGAGAAGTAGTACTCATAAGGGTCCTCGTAACTCATATTAGAGTCAACTTCTATGCTTAACCTCTTTAATTCAGGCACAAAAAGCTTAAACGTACCACTTATAGCACTTGACAAATATCCATCTATAGTCAAGTCTTCAAGTAAAGGGAAGAATGTAAAAAGTTTTTCCATAAACTCCTTATCAGGACAATCGACTCCGATATGGAGGACCTTGAGATTGGGGAAACACCCCGACTCAGGAGGAGCATAGATAAAGCAATTTGATTTCAGATTCAATTTCAATACCACCAGTGTTTTGCACAGAAAGATAGTTTTAGGCAACTCAATCTTTTCTACGTTGTCCCCCTGTAACCTAACACAAAGGTCAAGTTCAACAACATTACGGCGAATAGCAGTGCGGATCCAACCATCAATACGAGATAAATCCTCAGAAAAGCAGTGATAATGGAGACGAAATCTTTGAATGTCTGATGATCCACAGTAAAGCACACGATCAATAGATGACACAAACCAGCATGACGAGACCTACGTTCATCACAGTAGTAGTGTTCCAAGTCTAGACAGTGAACAGAAGCCCATATGTTCTTCCACCTTGTAGAGAGAATGCTGGTCCTCACAGCATGTTTGGTTGGCAAGAAGGAGAGCACGTGAAACAGAACTCCATCTGGTAATTGACTAATCTTGTCTTCACCATCTCCTCCTACTTTGAGCTTTGAATGTGAACCCATTTGTACCTGATCTCTTTTATACAATTCCAATCGTTACAACTTTCACACAGACCCTCATATCACCCAAAATGAACTAAACAAAATTCAACTAGTTCATCTATAACTAGCAACCAAGAACACAATATTCGACTTTCTATTACGTACTAGTCGGTTTTCAGGGCAAGAAAGCAGATGGTAAAGGAAGTGGAAAAAATACCTGAAAAAGTGCAAGAGAATTTTCACGACGGCGGCATTTCACCCTCGTAGGGCTTCTGCAACTGTCAAGTGTCGAGTATGAGAGGGAAGAAGCACACTTATTCGTTGAAATTGGATCTTTCGGGTCGGTAGGCCCAAGTACTAGTCCTTTTGGAATCCTTACCTTGTTTTTAATTTTTTTTTATATATATTTTTTTCAATTTGTAACTCGTATGATTGCTTGAAGAAATGTTGTGTCTATCTTAAACACAAGCTACATGCCCCCTTAAAATAAAAGAGAGTCGACATATGAATTTGATTACTTTTAAGCTTCTTTCACAATGAAATTATTATTTAGTTCCTGATGATTGTTATAGATTTGATAATATTATCTTCATTCAGACATCCGTACGTACAGAGACGGAGCAAAAACAATAACTGGTAGGGCTCAAGCCCAACCAAGATTTTTGGAGTTTAAAAAAAATAAAAAATGAGGTATATTATGTTTTATTTTTTGATATATGATTTTTGTTTAGTGAAACCTACTCGACTTCTCGACTAGTTCTGCATCTCCTCTTTATTTATACATGATTACGCCTTTATTCTTCAGTTTCTCAGTTCATCTTCCGCTCTTCTTTCTAGTTTTCTAGTCTTCTCTTCCTTAAATCTCAGAAAATCCAAATTTTTAGGAAAAATCTTGTTGGGTTTTCAATTTTGTCTCTGATTTTCTTAATTTTCTTCTACTTTCATTGATGCCTATTTTGTTTTGAAGACTTATTAACATCTACTTGAGCTCTTACATTTTGCATGGTTGTATCTGAAATCTTTTTTAGCCTTCGGCTAAATTTAAAGTCCACCCCATGTCGAGATCTTAGATAGATCCGCCACTATACATGCATGTTAATTTCATTTCTCATGTGTTCGACTTAGATTGAAGTATTCTTACGTACGTATCGCAGTGCTAATAGGGGTAATCACTGATTAGCGGTGAAGTATGACTCGATCATCAGATATAGATTAGTTTAGTTGCTACGTACGTACCATTTCACATATATGCAAGATCATGACAACTTTGGAAGTCAGCCAAGTCTGATTCCCTTAGATATATTAAAAAAAAGTGGCATCAGTAGACGCAGGGAGCTAGATTGTTCTGCGAACCAGTCTTAAATTTGGTTATAAACCAAGTTCTTGCATATGAGTTGCAACAGATCCTTGGAACTTCTCTCCAAATAAACTGTGACAAGCTCGGTGCCTCCTGTTTCCATCTCTCTTCTCTTTCTAACCCTAATTGACAAGCTAGAAATTTTCCTCCTAGAACGCAAGAATCATGTGGAGGAGCTTGGTTTTTGATAAGGTCATGCATATGGAACATCTTCTTCTAGGTCGAGCACAACTCGATGAAAGTACAAGTCACGCTTCTTTGCCACCAGATGACATGCCACAAAATGTTTCCGTTCAATTTCACCGGCATGGCCTGTTAACATCAGTATAAGAAACAATGAATTGTATGAATGGACCGTTACAAGACTGTATGGCACTAGCTCTTTACCCAGAAACCAGAATTTCATATTGCTATTGTTCAAAAACAAAAGAATAAAATCAAGACCAGCGAAGTAGGATACTTATAGTTTACAAGTCCAATAACAAAATCATTCGAAGACGATGAAAATTGAAGTAAAAGCTACAAACGGCATCTAGATAAATTTAACCCGACAAGTCTTCGAACCCTTTCGAAAGAGTGCACAAGCATTGTGAAACTTCTCTTTCGAGTAGAAAAAATCACCCGTATAAATCGTCATCTTCTTCAAAACTTTACCATTCTTCAATAAATACTTTGCCACTTCCTTCTCACCATTGCTTCCCCCGAAACCCCTTAAGACGATAATCTTGAGATGTGACAACAAACAAACAGGTGCAGTCTTTTCACACTCCCACCAAGGATGCTCCAAGTATCCTTTGTAGTTTTCTTCATCCTCTGAAGTTTCTTCATTCTCAGAGTTTGGATTGTTTGCGAAATATCTTTCCTCGTGTGAGTCGAATTCGCGCTCTGAGTCACAGTCCACGTCCTGATAATCATTTTTTAAAATGAAGAAAATGAGGAAATCACAAGACCTGCTGTTGGTAAAATTCAGCATAAGTGTAAAGTATATCTTACTCCATTATGTTCCAAGACAAGACGTTCTAGATTAGGTGTTCTATGGAGAAGCTCTGCCAGCACTTCCCAGTGATGGCAGTCATGAAGAACCAGCTTCAAATGGATCAGATTATCAAAAGCAGGTATACAAGAAGCCTACAGGAAAGATCGATATAAATCAAACACAAATTCATGTAAAAATTAAACACTATGCATCATATTTAATTTCATATCAGAAATTGCCAAACAGAATTTCAGTTACAAACACTATCTTGGTAAAAGATAAATGTAAAAAAAAAAGAAAAAAAATAAGAACCATATATAGGAGTTGAAGGAATGAAAAAAGGCGGAGTGCAAGAGATGTGTCTTTCCGCGATGGAACATAATGTGCAGAAGCCTGTACTCAATTATTCAGTACATAAAATGGAATAAGATCATATAGTTCTATCTATCAGACATAGTGGAAAAGGAACAAGTTAAATATACTTACATCCAAAGAATGAACTGAAAGAGATAGATGTTGAACATTTGAAATTGCTGCCAGCAATGTGGTTGCACGGTCATCATAGTGCTCGTGTTCAATGGCATCATGGTGAGAGAAACTCAAAACGGCTTTCACCAGGGACTTTGCATTGTCAAGTACAATGCTCGGCAAAAAATCCATTTTGAGGTTAACGAATTCAAGCTTTGGGGCATTGATAGAGAAGTAGTACTCATAAGGGTCCTCAAAAGTCAGATCAGAGTCAATGTCTATTCTTAACCTCTTTAGTTCAGGCACAAAAAGCTTGAAAGTACCACTTATATCACTTGACAATCTTCCATCTATAGACAAGTCTTCAAGTAAAGGGAAGAATGTAAAAAGCTTTTCCATAAACTCCTTATCAGGACAATCGACTCCGATATGGAGGACCTTGAGATTGGGGAAACACCCCGACTCAGGAGGAGCATAGATGAAACAATTTGATTCCAGATTCAATTTCAATGTTTTGCACAGAAAGATAGTTGTAGGCAACTCAATCTTTTCTACCTTGTCCCCCCGTACCCAAACACAAAGGTCAAGTTCAACAACATTACGGCGAATAGCGGTGCGGATCCAACCATCAATACGAGATAAATCCTCAGAAAGGCAGTAATAATGGAGACGAAATCTTTGAATGTCTGATGATTCACAGTAAAGCACACGATCAATAGATGACACAAACCCCGCATGAAGAGACCTACGTTCATCACAGTAGTAGTGTTCCAAGTCTAGAGTGGGAACAGAAGCCCATATGTTCTTCCACCTTGTAGAGAGAATGCTGGTCCTCACAGCATGTTTGGTTGGCAAGAAGGAGAGCATGTGAGACAGAACTGCATCTGGTAATTGACTAATCTTGTCTTCACCATCTCCTCCTACTTTGAGCTTTGAATGTGAACCCATTTGTACCTGATCTCTTTTATACAATTGCAATCATTACAACTTTCACACAGACCCTCATATCACCCAAAATGAACTAAACAAAATTCAACTAGTTCATCTATAGTTAGCAACAAAGACTATTCTTCTCCATAAACCAACAACACAATCACACAATGGACTATTGTTCTATTACGTACTTGTCGATTTTCATAGAAAGAAAGCAAATGGTGAAGGATGTGGAAAAAAAAAAAATACCTGAAAAAAGTGCAAGAGAATTTTCACGGCGGCGGCATTTCACTCTCGTAGGGGGCTAGTGCAACTGTCAAGTGTGAGAGGGAAGAGGCACCCCAAATTCGTTGAAGATGGATCTTTCGGGTCGCCAGGCCCAAGGACTGGTCGTTTTGTTTTTGTATTGGGCTAACCGGCCTTTTTTGCTAGATTATCAGGTCGCTCTCGAATTTGTTAGTTGTTATTGACAGTGTCACGTGGTGTTTTGGGACTAAAGAATAACTATTTTTTAGAGAAATCATTTTTTTGTTTTTTTTTTCCGATTTGTAACTCGTATGATTGCTTGAAGAAATGTTGAAAGTGTGGATTTGTTTTACACTCTTAATGAAAAGATACATGTCATCTCAAGAGAGCCAACATATGTATGAATTTGATTATGTTTACCTTTTTTCGTAATGAAATTATTATTGGGAGTTTGGCTCCGGATGATTGCTATCGATGGTCGAATATCAATAGTACTAGCTTCATGCAGACATAGACATCCGGCAATCCCTATTTATAACTTAAACCCTGCCCCGTCTTATTTCTTCTTAGCTAGTCATATAAAGAGAATCGAACAATTTGTTTGTATGAAAAAAAAAAAAAATTACAAAGAAATAGAAGGTGACATATATGAAGTGCGGTAAGATCTATTTGCCGGGGTGAGTGTTGTCTTGATGAGAGACTCCTGTGGCAACTTTGGCCATATCAAGAGCAGATGCCTCCGGCTTCTTCTTGGAGTACAAGGTCAAGTATCCGAGGGTGACGACGATAGCAAACCCACCAACAGCCATTCTCATGGGGCAGAAGGGCGCTTTCGACCTTTGTTGAAGTACCTCCGTCGTATGCATCCCTTGAGCTGCACCCTTCATCGCCTCCGATGAGCCTCCCGCCTTTGATTGTTCCGGTCCTGCCATTGCTGCTTTCAATTTTTATGTCTCTAGGCTCTCTCGCTTTGTTTCCTAACTTCAAAGTATGGAACTAGTATGTTTCTTTCTTAATTTGTGTATCTTCAACTATGTCCACATTTAGTTTTGTGGGTATATACAATCGTAGTTTGATATATGGTAGATCACATTTTGCGGTAGTGTAAGGAGTCCTGGATATCAGGCAATGTGTAATGAAACAATGGTGTTAACTCTCCCTAAGACTTTTTCTATCAAGCAGCATCCGCCTGTGGCATCAATTAACCCATAACCTGATTTTCAGGGTCAAGATCCTTTCATGCAATAGTACCATTCTTAACAAGGGCAATAATGTATCTCATTTTTAGAAATCAAATCCAACAGGTATTTCATTTTAAGAAACTGTGATGTAAAAAAATTAGAGATATATAAACATACCAGAGAACCATTTCATATTCAGAATACAACCGAAATAAAACTAATAATTTAACCCAAGTTCACATAGCTTTCTCTTCCTCACAATTTCCAGATCAAACACTCAAACCATCCCTACTACACCTACAACCCCAATCACAACAAAAGCCATAAACCCAACACCAATAAATACATGAGGTGCAGCACTGGTTGGCGCTGCTGCTGGCGCTGATGCTAGATTATTCATCTCTGGAGCAAGAGCGGGTGCCGGAGCAGGAGCTCCATGATCTTTATTACGATGAGCATGAACCTTCACAGTTATCTTCAATCCCTTGTCACAATTCTCCTTAACACCGCTAATGAAGTAGAACATACCAGCAGGGTTCAGAGTGACCTCCGTTACGTTAGCCTTGAGTGGGTTTGATATGTCACAGCTCTCAAACGCCTCCTTTGTCACTTGCAGGACTGGAGGGTCAAAACTCTTGGATGTGCTCGTGTTCCATTCTGTGAAACGTCACAAAATGTTAACAACAACTCTAGAGATGAAGCAAGAAGAGTAAATAAGAAATGTAAAAAGGATAGAAATTACTAAGAACATCGCCAGCGGTGAAATGGTGCCTGTGAGTCCACTTGGTCAAGTGATCGGAATTTTGGACTGTCCAACCATCGACCGTGACTTCTCTCGCTTCGGAGAGAGCAAACAGCAGGAAGAGTAGGGAGAGAGCTGGAAGACAGATTGTCTTGGAAGCCATTGATGATGTTGATTCAAGTTTGAAGTTTCTAGTTTCAAAAGCAGAAGAAGGATGATGAGTAGGGTTTCCGTTACTATGTGGAGTATTGGTTTTATAGTAGTCAGGGGTCTAGGTTTGGAGGACCCGAAGCTGCTAATGACGGCCACGTACACGTATCGAAATGAAACGTCAGGGTTGGATGATTCTCCTGGGCTGTAAATGTGAATTCAAACATTGTGCATTGAAGGAAAATGTTAAACGGCTATTCATTTTTCCAAGGAGTAGAACAGTCTTGGCTCATAAATTTATGAAAATATCGTTGTAGAAAATGTGATTGATATTCTACCTTTTCAATTGTGACTTTGACCTAAATGTGCATGAAACCCCAAGTTCTTTGATTAATTTTTCCCTTATTTTGCAGCTAAATATGGGATGAAATATGACTGATCTGTGCAAATTTGCAAACAAATTGAAGCCAGTCCTGCTTGTGTCTAATAGCCAGGGTCCCCTTGCTTGATTGATTTGAGAGTCTGATTAGCATTAGATTGGTGAAATTAAAATCATTTATCTTAAGGGATTATGTTATATTGGATTATTGGTTCATGAACGAAATTTGTCCTCTTAAATGCCAATCCTTTTTCACTGATTCTATCATTATGGTAAATACTGTTCCTTTTTAGAGAAAGAAGATAAAAGGCTAGGAATGCACTGGAATGATAGAAATCAGTGAAAAAAGGAGGAGAAAAGGAGATAAGGTTTCAGTTGCAGATAATTGAACAACGGGTACAAGCATTTTTAAGTGTGAAAGGGCGTTCCTGAAGCGGGACGTTGACGCGGCGGTAGATCAAGCTGTCGGAAACCCGGACGGAAAGTACATCCGGGAAGTACCAGGGTTTATAGTACTCTTCCAAGAAGAAAATGCAAACTACTTGCTCAGTGGTCTATAGTGATTTTCATAGGAAATTATGACTTGTCATATGTAGGACAACATCACTAGAATACTGAAAGAAGACAGTAGTTTGATTCACCAAGTTTTTAAGGACACGAGTCAACTAATACAATACAGATAAACGGAAGAGCAGCAAACACGGGTTCATAACAGTATGTGATATTTAAGCCAATCCACACAAAAGACGCATCATGAACAATGAACTTATGCAGACAAATCTCTCATTTCAGGAGAGTCTTGACAATTGACTTCACATTCAGCTTTTTCAGGTCTGTGTAGGACTGCCCGCACCCAACAAACATGACCGGGGCTCCAGATATATAGACCATGGACAATGCAGCTCCAACCTACATTATGCATGTGTTCAGTTATTCACCATTTCAACTATTATCTAAGCAGCAAAAGAAATACAGGCACAACATGTTTGAATATCCAAAATCGTTTGAAATTTAGCAGTTTGCTTACCTTATCATCAATAGTATCAAACTTGGTGAGCAATATTCCATCTATCAATCTGGGGTTGGGTGAAGGTGATAGATCAGCCAGTTTCTGCAAGAACAGTGTAGGCGGTTTAAGTGAGAAAACAATGATACAGCAAAACAGCATAAACTGGGATAGATAATACTAAAACAAATAACAAAATGAGAATGAATATAAAAATCAAACCTGATTAAACTTGGAAAGCTGATCAACAGCATCATTCCCAACCAGGGCCTCTCCAACAAACAAGACAAGATCTGGACTGTTAATGTATATAAGCTTTGACAGGGCCCTCATTAATGGTTCATTATCCTGAAAGGAACAATAGTAGATAACTTTAGAAAAATACAGCAATGGACTCGATAACAAAAGCAATTAAAAGGACTAGAAACAAACAGCTATTATAGCACCATATATTTGCTCAACCATTGTAATAAGAACCAAATAACACGGTACCTGCATTCGACCAGCTGTATCAACTAGAACCACTTCAGAGCCATTGATTTTGGCTTCCTGAATTGCTTCCTTTGCAACAACAGCAGGATCTTTCTCATATCCCTTCTCAAAAATAGGGATCTGAAACAGAAAAGTTGGATACATGTTAGTTACTTCAACCAAGACAGTAATATAGTTAATTTTATCATCTCAAACTAAAATCCACCCAAGTGAATTTGAATGCCTCAATGTCATACCTGGAGTCTACGTGCATGAGTACGCAGCTGCTCAACAGCCCCTGATCGGAATGTATCACAGGCAGCCATCATAACACTGACCTGATGCTGCTGGAGCCAATAGGCAACCTGGGAAGAGAAATTTGTCAATAAAACCATTTGGATGAAAAGGGATTCACTTATGACACTACAAGGATTCAGCTCAACCTTGGCCAAATTAGTAGATTTCCCCACTCCGTTGACACCAACAAAAACAACTACATAAGGCTTCCTCTGCTCCTTGGCAGCATGCACATCCCTCAGTATATCAATAGAGCGCCTAGGAGTTAGAATGCGAACAAGAGCTTCTTCCATTGCAGCCTGCAGTAATGTTTACGCCCCTGATGTTAGTCTTCCAAGTTCCAAGTCACAAAAATTAGAAGAACCAAGCTAGTAGATGAAAAGGACTGAGTTGACTAACCTGGACTGTAGAAGATACTCTTGTAAATGAACCCAACTTTTTACCCTCAAGACTAGCTGCCACTGATTCACAGAGCTTCTCAGCTATCTCCTCAGCCTAAGTATGAAAAAGCACAGAAAACAAATTAGATGCTCCATAAACAAACTTCAGCATAAGGGCAGGAATAATGCTAAAAGTCTAGAAGAACATACCACATTCTTGGTCATGAGCCTATCCTTGAGAGCTTTCAAAGCTGGTTCCAGATCCGACTTCTCCAAGTTTGCCTTGCCTGCAATACTGAATACAAACAAGCAAAATATGCATAAAAATGATGTAACAACGTAATAGTTCCACTACATATTCATCAGGAAATAAGAAGTTCGAAATGTTAAGACATCTCAACCACAAGCATTCTCAGTTCTCACCCAGTAAACTATTGATTTTTCACATAACAGGTATCACAATTTCAAAAGCTCAGCTCGCTAACTTCAGACACATGACGGAACCGAGGCATACTTCCTCTCAGACTCATTATCTTATTCAATCACATTCTTAAAAACAATTTGCAGCACTATTAGGCAACACAATACTAAGTACTAACAATAGTAAAGTATATAAATGTACCTCTGGAACATAGATGAAAACCACCCTTTCTTCTTTGAATCAGGCTTGCTTTCCTTTCCAACTTCCTCTTCCTCTTCAGCCTCACTTTCACTACTGTAATCCTCTTCCCGATCCATCATACTTTCACCGTGATCTGCTGCTACAGCCTCATAATTGTTATCTACATTCTCACCCGCAGTATCTGTAAAATCCAATTTTGACTCAGGCGACTCTTGAGGTGAATCATCCCAAACTCTATTTTTCTTGGTCATCTTCTTTTTTGGCTCAGCCTTCGAGCCCTTGCTATCAAGGGTAGCAGTTTTTTCTGTCTTCTTTCCAACCTTAGATCTAGACTTAAGCTTATTTACATCAAAAGCCCCAAGATTGGAACTAGTGTTCTCTTTTCCGTTAGCAGTACCAACTACATTAGATTCTTTGCTAACAACATGATTACCATTGGAGATTCCATTCTCCAGTTTACGGCCTTTCACAGCATTGCCATCCCCACCATCATTAGCCAAACCACCTTCAATACTTTTCTTGTCTCCTCCGAATCCAGCCTTCTGCACCTGCCCTTGCTTCCTACTATTACTCACAGGCTTCCCCACCTGCTTGGACTTCTTCAATTCCTCAGCGCGAGCCTCAGCCTCCTTCCTCAGTTGTCGAAAAGTTTCATCAAAATCATCATACACTGTCCTCTTTGGATCATAAATCTCCGCGAAACTCTGCTTCACCATCGCAAGCAGATCATCCACATACAGGAGATGGAGGATCTTCTGGTAAACAGCAACAAACACGAGGCCAAGCTCATTATGGAAGGTCCATTTGAGCGTGTAAGCTGCCCCGGAAGCCGTATAATCAAACGATGCTGCACCTGATCGTTCCTCCAAAAGACAGGACCGGATCAAGGTATCGATCGGCGATCCTTTAAGAGCATTTCCAAGCTCTCTACAGGTCCAGAGGATTAATCCTCCTCTAGTAAATATCAGTAATTGTTCTAACATCTTCAATCAACTTCTGCAATCAAATAAATCAAAATTTCAATACAGATTTGCATGATAACGTTATTTTCAATTAAATTACAAAATCATATCATTTCAACATCATCATGCTTATTACAACCACACATCAACCAGATCAAATCAAATATCTTTCAATTATATGAACATTAACGCAATATTAAGATTCAAAATTTCCATTAACGCATGTTGTAATTCCATTTGCAAAAGATCATATCCAAAAAGGGATAAATGTTCAAGAAATTTGTAATCTAAATTCCAAATACCCAGAAATTCACACAAATCCTTACATCAAAATTATCGCCTCTGAAATCATCCATCTATGAATCAGAAAATAAGAAAAAAAATCATATAAGAAAACACAAACCTGTATCAGATTGGAACTCTGAGAACGTTGTGAGTGGACTTCAGAAAAACTAAAGAAAAGGAAGAAAAAAAATGATCTGGAAGAGAATAAAATGGAATTAAATTGGGGATTTTTGTGAAGATTTGGTCATTATATATACGGGGGTTCTTGAATAAGGGTAGTTTCGGGAATTCAGGTGTTTTGAGTCTTCAATTTTGACTTGTTTCTTGGCTTTTGACTTCGGACACGCTTTTTGGAGGCTAAAGGAGTAAACGGTTAACGGCAAGGATCAATCTTGGAACGGAGATTGTGTTTCCGAGAAAGGGTCGAGGAGTCTCTCTAGTTATATATGTTTGTGGTTTGGAATAACGGATTCCATATGTTCGTGTTGGTTCATGTAATTGTGTCGATGTTGATCGGCGATCGAGTACGTTTATTTTAACTTTTGAAACCTTTATTTTTAAATAATGTGAGTGTCTCAAACAAAAATTGTGTTCATATCTTTAAAGAGCACAAATAAATATTTTTATTGTAAAAAAAAAAAACTACGAACATTAGATATGACAAGCTTTTGTGAAATCCCTATGATGGTTAGTGTTTGTTTTGTTTGAAAGGGATTATGGTTAGTTTATGTGGTAAATGGTAAACAAAATTATATTTCTAAACTAGGATTGTGACTTACATATGATACCATATTTGATGGATTTATTTCCTCACAAGAAAAATTCATAATCTTTAAACATCATGAGGTTCTGATATGCCACATTACTCACGTATTAAAGCAAAAGGAGCATCATGAGAGTCACTCATTATGGAATTGATGTTGTATATGGTGCATGCTTTGCTGGCAATCAGGTTAGACATTGCAGCATTTGCCACTCTACTGAGAGCAACGCTAATATTGCTCTCCCATTCAGATAAACAATCACGATGTCTGTGTACCATTGCAAAAAGATAAATAAATAAAGAGAAGGCTAAATCAAGGCCCAATAGAACTAGTGGACTCCGCACTTTTGCAATTGAGAATCGTGCTTACCGAACAAGCCCAGTTACGTTTCCCTTTGGGCCAAAACAAATATATCTCTCTCCTCCGTTGCACCACTTTCAAGTCACCGTACGTGTCATTCAGTGTTTGCCACAAGTGGTGTTTCCCTCTTTGCTGCAGCAGTGTGTGCCATTCGGCTAGGGTTGTGCCGTTGTGATGGATTTACTTCTTCTTTTAAAAAGGGTAATGTAGGTTGGCTTGCTGGGATGACATTTGATAGCAATCGTGTTATCCAATGTGAAACACCTAGTGACCTAGAGCATTGCAATTCGGTGCGTCTCTCCCTCATTTTCTTAAACACCAAGCTACTAAAGTCAAACATATAGTTGATCTACGAATTGGGTTTCCAGATTCCAAACTTGTGCTGCAGTATTAATTTAAGGGATTGTCTATTGTACAGTGTTGAATGTCATACGTCCTCTAATAGGACTTGTGTCCACGTGCCTTGCAGGTGGGAGTGGGTGTTTTGTTTTGAAATTTTTGACCTTGAAAGCAGGCTGCATATATTATGCAGCGCTGCAGAATAGAATTTGTATCCTAGATGGGTGCCCGACTGCTCTCACATCATCCAAGATTCCAAGTCATGGTTTTAGATAGATATGCTTAATATATTGATCGGATACGAACAACAAGAAGCTATGCTTCATATACAGTAATAAGATAAGGAAAATTCTGCTGGTGCCGTAGTGAAAGGCATGCTCGGTATAGCAGCCAAACTCATAAGATAATAGTAATTAATATTACGTATATGTGGGTCAAAGCTAACCGGTGCCGTAGCCGTCGGGACCTGACCGATCAATA
The DNA here is from genome assembly GCF_000184155.1 of Fragaria vesca subsp. vesca. NCBI lineage: Eukaryota > Viridiplantae > Streptophyta > Magnoliopsida > Rosales > Rosaceae > Fragaria > Fragaria vesca. The sequence continues at coordinate 928,539 of NC_020491.1, forward strand.
TTAAATATTGCCTGATCCTAGCTTAGGATCTTTCTTGTCAGCTGTGATTATTGCCTAATCATGGTAATATTTGTCTCCGCTCACTCGGGTCAATTACCTAGTTTATGTTAAATAATTAAATGAATGATAAAGGATAAAGTGTAGAGACAAAGAGATAATAAGAGAGTCATCATCTTATTCATTGATAGGAGCCCTTTATATAGGAAATTACACAATACCAATATGGTAAGGATATGAATACATAGATCTAGTCTAACTACATATCCTATTGGCATAAAGCTAATGCACACATAGAGAATATCCTAGAACAATAAACTAATTGATTCTCAGATTGAATGATTCGAACATCTTAACAACTTTGAGTGACTTAATCGAGATCGGCCATATATGAACATTCAATGATATTTCTTTCCAGCAGCTAGCCGGAACTGTTGGTCCGGTGACGGAAATTTATAATCACAGATCCAGTCCAGTCCATGCACATCCACCTGAATTATTATAATACAAAAACAATAGCATCCAGCTACAGTTTCATTTTGAAATGAAAAAACTACTGCTATTAATTATAACAGTAAGTAGCAACAGCAGCAAACCAATAATTGAAGCAACGCATACAGTAGTATGTATAGCAAATAGCACATCTCGGAAATCATGGGCATCGATCTTGAATTCTTGATCATGATGAATGCATGCATCTGAGCTAGACTTTATAGATCGAAGAACAACTATATACATATATTAAAGATGGATGCATGGGATAAGTCTGACAGTCTGACTCGATCTGTCGACTCCATACTCGATCAATTGTCTGACCGACCGATCGATTCTGGTGATCAACTTTCGCACATAGCAGAACACCCTGTAGTCGGTGAAAATCAAGCTCTCTAGTATTAGGATATAATGGTATTGTTCACGTCTAAATTTTGATTCGTTGATGAACACCTTTACCTAAAAACTTTGGGATCCTTCATTACTTCAAGCCCTTATTGGCAACAATTAGTGTTCGTTGTTAATGATCATTGTGTATATATCAATACACGGTTCCCAGCATTTCTCCTATCAATTGACTGGGTCGAGGTCTGAGTTAATCCTATCAATCATGCTCACACATGCACACGATTACAAATTTACGATCGACATGAAAAGGTTCAAGACTTGAAGAATTGGACCAGATCGATTTTGCATGGCCAATGCCACTGTGTGCCTGTCTTGACTGTCGACACTTTAAGAAGTGGTACCAAAAGCAATTTCATGTTTGATATGGCGGCATGCCTAGATGCCAAAGCAAAATTTATATGAATCCATCTTGAACTAAAAGCCAAAAGGAACGAGCTAGCTAGCTTGGACCAGTAGTAAGGGGTTGATCAAGTACAAATGTACAAGGAAAGATGAGACTACCGAGTACCGACTACATTTCCGGCCGGCCTTGAAATACTCCATATATCGATTGAATGGTCAGACTCAGTACTTCTAGCATTCCATATGATCCAAAATTATATTGAAATTCTGTGATAATTGAAACAAACATATTATCAGATATTATTTGTTACAAATTTTTAATATCCAATAATATATTTTCAGATATATGAAAACGAGCTAATTTATTTAAGAAAAAAACAGCTTAAGCAAACTCATGGTCCGGTAAGTTTTGTCAATCATATATGTATCCTGTGCAGAAAGATAGATTTGTTTCTATTAGCTAGCCAGCAATCGGGCTAGTGATTAGTTAATTGATCTATCTTAGTGGGTTAACTTAAAGAAGTATATAACTATAGATTTGTTGAACAAATTAACCAATTATGTCTGACCATTGACGTACAAGAAGTCCAATATTGATGGAAGGAACTCGAAAAATCAAAACTTTCCAAAACTTTGCTGACGAGCAAAGCCTGAAACAAACCCATTAACCACCACATAGCTAGAATATTGCAAACTCGATCAATTACATATAACATAGGGGTTGAAATTCATGAATAATGATGAAGATGAGAGTTGATATATACTGGATAGAGACTTGGTGTTGGTTTGTGCACTATTAAGGGTCTTTTTTTGTCAGCTACATACATATTCGTGGAGTAGTAGTACTTGTCGTATACGATAATCAACGAATCAAACGACGCATACAGCAGGCCAGTTTTGGAGCATATAATAGAGAAAGACATGAAAGAAAGAACTTATATCTTCTAGGGGAACACCATGCATCTTCATCTATATGGTTTGGATTTGGACCACAACCTCACACGCTACTCGATCTGTTGAGTACATAGTCAAATTAAGCAGCAGCTGCAGTCGCTTATTAGCTTCAAAGAAACAGCTGCAAGTTTATAATATAAGCTATAACATTGGCTCGAGGATTATAATACAGATTCAAAGAGATGTTGTTCCTCATCTCTTGTAATCTATCAGATGATGCCAAGCTTTTATTTTTATATGTAGGCTCCGATTATGAAGGCGTTATGGAATGGTTGACATAGGTAGATGGGTTGTTTGAACGATATTTTATATCATACAGAACAGAATGCAATACAACCATGCCCATATACAGGTAGTCGATAGGAAAGTGCTAGTAGCTAGCTAGCGAGACAGAAAGAGTCTTGTGAGGCATTTATGATGCAAGCGAGGCCATAAACCAAAACCAACTAAAGCCTTCTATTGCATGTATAGATTGCTTTAATTTTAATCAGGATCTGCGAGCTAGGCAATACATGACCCAGCTCACCTCTCATGACTCTCTCTCTCTCTCTCTCTCAAAATCTGGACATATGCGCAGAGATAGAGATCGGAGAGAGATAGTGAGAGGAAGCTAGCTGGTCCACCACCAAAGCAGCTACCTGCAACTTGCAGTTGTGTAGTATTGCAGTAACATATATCATAGTAGAGATCCCTACCGGTATATATAATTGAAGCTCCAGCTAGTTAACTTTCAGTATACCTCTATATATCTTTCTCCTTATTCTCAGGTATTCGATATCTCTCTGTGTCTGCTGAGTCTGACAGAGAGATACATAAATCTCTCTAACCTTCAAAGAGCGAGAGAGATCAGAGAGAAGCCACGCCTGAGAATAGTCGCAATGTCGTTAGTGCACAGCAACAGTAGCACTGCCATTATGATCTTCTTTTACTCCATATTAGTGTTCATGTTGTCTCTAACAACCACCACCATCAATGTGGCAGCGACGGCGAAAGAGCAAGAGCTAGATCGAATTACAGCGCTGCCGGGACAACCGCCAGTTTCGTTCTCACAGTATTCTGGTTACGTCACCGTCAACAAGAAACATGGCCGTGCTCTCTTCTACTGGTTCACTGAAGCCACTGCTTCTCCTCATAACAAACCTCTCGTTCTTTGGTTCAATGGAGGTTAGTATATACTCAAAACTTGCTAGCTAACTGGTAATTACCATGCATGATTCCATGTCCTGTTTGATTACATTATCTATATATCCAGCTCAAGTTTCAAGTAAATATAATCTTTTCCTTATCACTAGGTTATTTTTAGATCTTCTTGAGTTCTGGTGTCTGGAAAATTGTAGGGACATGAAATATACTAACCGTAAAACTTGCACTCATTAAATCCGGCCTTGAATAATCGACCACTATGTTTTCTCTATTACTTTGTTCATGCTATATATTCAACTACTGTTTACTTATGATTCTAGCTGGTAGGTGAGTCTTTTATTATGTGTGAGTCAGTGAGTGTGATATAAGGGGGTTTCCATTATTGATGCCCAAATGATGAACAAACTATTTTCTGGTCCTCCAAATTGAATGGTCCATCAATTTGCAACCCACCTATTCCGTTGATCCTTAGTTGGTGCTCAATGCATGTTCGTTCATTATCTGTCTCACGTGTTGCCACGATCCCCCACGTGCCGCCCCCCTAGCTAGCTTTACCTCATCTCCATATATTAAGGCGTACTTCAGTGGAAACTGAAAAGGTGAGCAGCGCCCAGAAACTGCCTAGTTTGCTCTTACGTACTGATAGAGAGAACGCACCAAAAGATAGATGCATCAGAAACTTACAGGCATATATGGACTAAGTCTTTGTGGGTTCTCTTCCTCTTGAACTCTCTCCATCTCTCTGCGTCTCTATGTCTTTTTAGGGTTTTATTCCTTTTGCTTCTTCAGAACTGTGCCCAGTTTAAAAGTCTGTGGCTGCAGAAAACACAGTCGAATATTTCTCGTCATCTTTTTTGGTTAATTCTTTTGTCGTTGGTTCGTGGCCCGTATGGTATGGTTGTTGCTTGTTGGGTGTGATCGATACACCAAATTCCAACCACAACAAAAGTGAACCAACTCTTCCATTCCCACTACTACTTTGAGTCTTTGAATCTATGCATGCTACGCAAAATTCCATTTCATATTGTCCAAGCTTGTAAGAAAGGTTTTATCTCTCTGACGTCGTCTCTGTGTTCTTTCTTTCTTTCAAGCACGCTTTCTCAGAAGAGATGATGGTGATAAAGACGTCGCGTTTGTGGAGTTTTGCTTCCAATGGAACTAGTGGAAGATACAAATTAATCCATTATACATGTTTCAAACTTGGAATCTCAAGCCTATATATTAGCACTTGCTAGCTAGATGACCATATATAGTTTAAATAGAGTGGATTAGGTGGTTCTCTTTTCAAAATTTGTACGTTCAAAATGTTTGATTTATAGCCTCTTAATTTTACTGATATATAGACATGCAGTATGTGTTCTCGTACAAACTCACTTCAACTCATTTTCACTATAGTGAGTTCATGTTGAATGACTTTGAAATAAAGAGTTTATTACATGTTACGTAATCAAATGAGTAAAGATTTCTTGCACACCCAATGACCAAATAAACTTTCCTCTAGGCCTTTTGATCAAAACTAACGAGTCACAAGTGTAGTTAACTATAATCTACGAATGTAAATGTTGCAGGACCAGGTTGTTCATCAGTGGCTTATGGAGCATCAGAAGAAATTGGCCCATTTCGGATTAATAGAACCGGTTCATCTCTTTATCTCAACAAATATTCATGGAACAGAGGTAAAATATATGACATGAAAACCAAACCTATCGAAAGTTTCACTGGATTAGTACACAATACTATTACATACATGACATATAGATTCATTTTACTGAATTACATAAAAGTTTCACTGTTGTTACTACTTCACTTGCAGAAGCGAATATTCTCTTTCTTGAATCGCCTGCTGGTGTCGGTTTCTCATATACAAACACAAGCGCTGACCTTATTGATTCTGGGGACAAAAGGACAGGTAAAGAGATTGAAAACGACTTCTACATTTCTAAATATTACAACTATAAATATTTTCAAGCTTCAAATAATCCTCACCTTATGTTATGTGGTTGTCACACACAGCTCAGGATGCTCTAACCTTTTTGCTCCAGTGGTTATCAAGATTTCCTCAATACAAATACAGAGAATTCTACATTTCCGGGGAGAGCTATGCAGGTACATCAGAGTTAGTTAGATTTATAATCATCGTAAAGGAACTGTAGTACTTACACAATACTATTGCATATATATGCAGGGCATTATGTTCCTCAGTTGGCCAAGGAAATCGTCAATTACAATAAAGCACATTCCCATCCCATTATCAATCTGAAGGGATTTATTGTAAGTTGACATCGATCATCGACTCGAATAGTAAATCCCAAAAAGAAATGTATGGTTTGGAGTTCATGCATGAACTTGATGATGACTTCAAAATACAAATGCAGGTGGGCAATGCTGTAACAGACAATTATTATGATAGCATTGGAACCGTGGCATATTGGTGGACACATTCTATGATATCTGATCACACCTACAGATCAATCCTCGACCACTGCAATTTCACAGCCGATAAATCAACAACACAATGCGATGACGCTGTAAATTATGCCATGAACTATGAGTTTGGAGATATTGACCAGTACAGTATTTACACACCATTTTGTTTGACACAGATTACTAACTCCGCAAGGAATCTAAGGCTGAAAAACACTCTTCTGTGCCGACGTGGGTATGATCCGTGCTCTGAGAATTATGCAGAGAAGTACTATAATCGGCCAGATGTACAGAAGGCAATGCATGCAAATATTACTAAAATCCCATACAAGTGGACTGCTTGCAGGTTTATAATTTCCTACAAACTATTTTGAAAATAGAGACATAGAAATTCGATCTGGTATTCTTAAAAATCCAATTTGAGGAAACTTGTTACTAAGTTTTGTATTGGCATGCAGCGATACTCTTATCAAGAATTGGAATGATTCAGAAGATTCCATGCTGCCTACATACAAGGAGCTGATGGCAGCTGGTCTAAAAATCTGGGTTTTCAGGTAACGTACTCACATTTCATCTATTGTAAGTCATTTGGTGTTCTAGTATATATATGTATTTAAACCTGGATGACCCTTAGAGTGCAACATTGTATATATTGATAGCAAGGAAACCAACAACTTCTAATGGTAGCAATTGTCAGTTTGCCACAGCATGCATTGATCTAAAACTGAACTTGCCAGCAAAATTTTAAAAGACAAAATCACAAGAAGCAGAAATAACATTTATATACCTTTCTGCTGATCTTATATGCAGCGGGGACACAGATTCAGTAGTACCAGTGACGGCTACTAGATTTTCTCTTAGTCATCTCAACCTTACTATCAAAACCCCTTGGTATCCATGGTACACAGGAGGCCAGGTATTACTGAAAAACGCAGACTTAATTATGAGATCAATTTCATTTGTTTACCTTAATATATTGTGAAATAGTCAGAGGTGAAGAAACTAATTAGTTTACACTTCTTTCATTCTAAGGTGGGAGGATGGACAGAAGTCTACCATGGCTTAACCTTTGCAACTATACGAGGTGCCGGCCACGAGGTTCCACTGTTTCAGCCAAAGAGAGCCTTCGTGCTTTTCCAATCATTTTTAGCAGGAAAACAATTGCCAAGACCTAATTGACATAGATGTTAGTCATGTTACTCAGAAATACAATTTGGGTGATGCTATAGGCGCCAATTAGTTTAGGAACCATTTATTCAAAATATTTCTTACATATATGTATTCAATTTTAATTAATCTATATAGATCAAAGTGAATCGTGAATTTGAATTTGTTTTGTTATTACTATATTACTATCAAATTCTACAATGCAAAGCACAATAAAATGTACGTATCTCTTCTGAAGGTCTCTTCTGAAGTTCTGATCAACAATATGCTTATTTTTTACAATCAAACAAATTTCGCATGCATGAAGATAATCTGTTTAAGATCTATTTCGCTGTATGAACGTATATAACAAATTAACAATACACAAATCAATACCATAGTAATAAAGAAGACAAGAAATTAAACCACTAGTAGAAAATTAACACGTACCTTGTGCTCAATGTGGCCAATAGTACCTCTCCCAATAAGAAGAAACTAAGAAAGCAACGTCAGAGACAAACAAGAACATACACACATCCTCTCAATGTATAGGAAACTAATTAGAACTTCCTCAAAACTAATGTTTCAACCAAATTCCCAGAATCTTTAAGGGAAATTAAGCAACCTTTCATACTAAAGACTCGCATCCAGTGCTGAAACCCAGTTCCAGTACTTGCGCGTGTAACACGTCTCAAATAAAAAAAGAATGATGCGTCGCCCGATTCTTGTGTAAAAAATATGCCATGCTCCCATTCACAAACAACATAGTGAACAAACGGAAGACCTGATTCAAGTGTATTGATTGTGTAATCTAGTGTCCACTGCTTTCTGTTGTAATCTTTCATTACCCATATATCAATTTTCTTACTTGATGAAGTATCCACAAGAGCAATAGATCCCCGCAAAGTAATCAAGTGTAAGCACATATCCGAGCTGTGTAATATGGGAAGGGGAGTCAAGTTGAACTCTTCTTTTGTGAAGTCAAATGAAACTAGGATGCATATTCCTTCTTTGGGATTTATATCGCATATTTCTTCAACCCCCTTTCCCTTGAAACCACTGCACAACCAATGCATGTCTCCATGGGCGCACACATTGTTCATGCAATGAAGGTTCCAATACGGAAGCACATATGGTACCTCTCGCCACAAGCTTGTCCCTAATACCAGCACCTCAGCTACCATGCGTACTTTATCATCATCATCATGATTCTTGTCATCATCGTCCTTATAATCATAATCATAATCGTAATCATAATCATAATCATAATAATCATAATCATAATCATAATCATAATCATCGTCGTCGTCATCATGATCATCAATAATTCTTGAAACGCGAATAATCTTGTGAATGCCAGTTATCTTATTAAATCCCATGCCATAGACTACTTTGGAAATCTTTCCACCTTTTATACCTTCGGCTTCGAGGGTAGTCATCATTGGGAGCCTTAGAACTTCTCCCCTAAGGGGGTTGATCAAGAAGCAAGGTTTATCATCATGTACGTGCTTGAAGCAAAACAAGTTGTTGAAAACAAAATGAACATTGTAATGATACTCGTCTGACATGGACAAAATCTCCGAGGCCTTAATTGTACCTGATCTGCCGTCGCATCTCAGTAATTCCAAGGCTGTTATTGTAATCGGTAAATCCTCGTTCATTCTTGGTATGGTACGTCGAACAAGACGCATAAGTAGAGGTGTTTCCGCAACAGCTTGTGTGGCAACATTTGACAGTGTCTTGGACGCGAGGCTGATTGACTTGGTAGAACAGTCGATTTTTTGAAACCAATACTTGGAGTCACATTCGAGGTGACAAAGTGGCCTGAGATGCAGTCTTTTAAGGATGTTGACGAGGATTTCCCGGGGGAGGTCAGTCAACTCTGTCCTTCTACTCTGCTTGTACTTGTGGGTTCTCTTGGTTTTCACCATCATCATGCATCCAGTTTAGTTTTCGAGTACAATGAAGGCCAGGGCTCCCCCTTCATATAGCACTGTCTTCTCTTGTTGGATCCCGTTCACTATCCCGTTTTGATTGGGCTTGTAAAACCAAATATGTTAATAAAAGCTATAGTAAGTACCCGATTAGGAATCGTGACCTTGCTATTGCATGTCATGGTAACTTGGTAAGTACCTGAATAGGTCAATGCTATTGCATGTCATGGTTAACGGAAGACTCTTCAGCTCCACCCAATCTGTATAACCTTTCAGAGACATCAAACTCCATGAACACTCAAGATTCGCCTACAGACCCAGAACCCAGAACCCATACTCACTTCCAGTAGCTGGACATATTACACGATTGGCGGAAATACTTCTTGTGCCTTCTTGGTTTTTGAAAAAAAAAAAAAAAATCCATGTTCCACCATTCACCACAAACAACAAATAAACATTTAAACTCAAAACCTAAATCAAGGTCTCGTTTGATTCGCGGAAAATAACTATTAGGAAAAGAAAGTTGTTCATTTCCTAAACTAATTGCCTAGCAGGATTTGAGAACGATGCTTGGAATAAGCTGGATCCTGGTAAAAGTAAAATGTTGCAAGAACTGATAATGGGTTTAACGTTGGAGAGAGTCCATTGTGGTAAACAAGAATGAGGTCAATGCCCTTGAAAAAAGAGAAGAAAAAAAAAATTATGATCATGTCCTATGTTTAATATTTTTGAGGTTTGGTGGAGAAATGCAGTTCGGACACTGATGGCCTTCTTTAATGGGCTCAGACCCAAAGTAGAATAAAATCATGTAATGTTTGAACGAAAATTTTCTCATATGAAGGAAAGGGCATGACAATCACTCAATCACTCTCATCTAGTCATCTCTATGCTTTGCAATTTTGCATGATCAAGGAGACTGAAATATTTTCATTTTATGGGGTTATTTTTCTTCTGTGTGACTCTGTCATCAGGCTGCCTATATATTCTACACAACACTCCAGTATCAGAAATCTTCCAATATATCATGGCTGGTAATGGAGTTTGGACTGTTTCTAATCTCTTCCCCTCTGTTTACGTCAAACTGTCAAAGGGAAGCCATTCCACTCTGTTGTCTTTTTATGATAAAGAATTAAAGATTGATGTTAACCACCAAAAACATCAACCTATATAAACCCATCCAATACAATGGAGACAATTGACGAGAAATCAAATGATGCCAGACCTTGACCTCTCTTGCTAAACCACCCCCAGTCTAATTACTCAAAAACCCTCACATTATACAGGACTAACGGGAAACATGGGTTTACCTGAAAACTTCTTCTCTTTCTCTCTTGTCTGTGAAAGATCAAATCTTTAAACAAATGGGGGTGGGGCCCACAAAAGTTGGTTTCATGGTCTTCTTCACCCCTGAGAATGTGTTTTAAGAGCAGTTCCCAGCAAAGGAGGGTATTTTGCAGTGGACTTGGCTCCAACCTCTGGTGTGTTTGCATTTTACCAGAATGGTCCCAGCCTTCCATGGAAATGAATGAGCTTTCTGAGGGGCAAAAAAGGGAAATTGGGCATCTGGTATTGGATCTCATTAACTTCTGTGGTGCCTCCAACATCACTAAACAGAGGAAAAGGCTATGGAAGCATGCCATCATCAAGTGTTACTGGCTAGGAAGGTAGGCAGGCGCTGAGAGAGAGAGACAGAGAGAGCTGGTGTCACACAAAAAGTCCAGATTGTAGGTGGTGGATGGCATCTTCATCCATTGATTGAGAGCATATGAATAGAATTACCAGCCTACCCTCCCCAAACATAGAAAAGCCATTGATGAATTGATTTGTGGCAACTTTTGTGACTGGCATGAAGCCAAAATTGGGACTTGTTCTTCTTTACTTATGCCAAGACCTTTGAAAGCTGCGTGGGGTTAAAAACAGGAAAGAGGATTGAGTGGGGGAGAGGCAGAGCAGCCTTGGAATCAAAGGAAAACCAGATGGAGGAGGGGGCACTATGGTAAATAGGCACCAAATTGACCTGCCGGTATAATATATCACACCAGCACCACCACCATCATCCAAAGCCTAAAAATAAGGTAAGAGATTGTAGCTATAGCAACAACAACTGCAACAAACTGAACAGCAACATCCCCATATTCATTTTTATCTCTTTCTTTGCCTGCCTTTATTTTTTATCATCATCAGCCAAGGCAGAGACCCATCTTCAATGCCTACTCTCATTTTCTCTGTCTAGAAACCTCTCTGTCTTTCTCCCACATCATCACAGAGAGAAGTTGCACATCCAAAGAAACCCTTCCCCATCAAAAACAAAGGAGTCCACACCACACCACACCCAACTCCTTCTCTCTCCCTCTCTAACTTCAATGGCCCAGCTGGACCAAAATTTATGTAGAAGAAAGAAAAACAAAAAAGAAGGAGAGAAAGAAAGAGAGGAAAAGAAAGAGATGATAGATGTCTTCAAATGTCCTCCAACCAAACCCACCACACCAGCCAGCTCTCCCCATAAAACTAACAACAACAACAACACCAACATCATGTCTGCCAGAAATGCCCTTCTGCAACCCCCCCAAAAAATCCCATCTTCTTCATCACTGTCTTTCCAAACCAAGGATTTATATATTTTTCACCGAGTTATGTGGGCTCTTTTGGGTTTTTTCTTGTTGTCCTGGTCAGAGTTTCACAGAGAAAACAGGAAAGCAAGAAATTTCTCCTCCCTTACTTCTTCTCATCTCCCCTTTATTATTTTCTTCCTTCCTTGTCCTTGTTGCTTCTCTCTTTCCTCTCCTTTTATTATTTCCTTCCTCTCCTTTTCATCACCCATTTCCTTGTGTCTCCCACCCTTTCTCTCTCTCTCTCTCTCCCTTTAATTCTTCGTTTCTGGGTTTTCTGTGAAACTCTCTCTCTGATCTGATGAAGAAGATGAAAGGGGTTGTGCCTGTGGAGCCTTCTTCCTATGCTCTGTATCAGGATTCCAGGGCCAAGTTTAAGCATCAGAGTCTTATGCAAGACTATGAGGAGCTCCAGAAGGTATACACTTTTTCTGGGTTTCATCAGATCTGTGTATGTTATTGTTTGTTTACCTGGGTTTTTGTAGATTCAGATGTTTATGTGATTGTTTTTGCTGTTGAGAAATTTGAGCTTATGCAGCTGGAATTCAGCTAATGAGTAATCAGTGTTTTGGATCTTATTTGATTATTACGATCTATATTTGCTTTAGCTATGCAACTCTGTAAATTATGTTACTTCTGTTTGTATATTAGTGAAGACCCTTAAAACTCAGCTAATTAAGTAGTAGTATTAGGCTTATTTGGAAGAGATTTGTACTAACCCAATTGTTTGTTTGGATTTATACGGGATTATGAGTAAAGTTGGCTCTCTACTCCTCCTATGGGTGGTATTTAGTCTATTATTTTAGGTCTGAATTTATATCAAGATATTTCCAAATTTCTGATTATTTTCTTGTCATTCTACGAAGTACAAACATTTGGTGGCTATTTATAATAATGTTATATGTAAACCTCTTGCTGATTGTCATCATTTTAAGAAATGAATTTTTCATCAGATGCTAATAAGGATTGCAATTTGAACTATTGAGCTAATTGAGCTTGATTATCCAACTAAGGCCTCGGGTTCTTTCTTTGCAGGACGCAGAGGCCATGAAGAACAGATTGGAGATGATGAAGCAGAAAAAGTCTATCCTTACGGCCGAAGTCAGGTATAGCATATATGTTCCACACGTTTCTACACTTCTTGATGTAGCTTAGATTTGGAATGAAAAGAAAGTATAGAAAGATATTGACTTGGTTGATGTGTATTTTATTGACTTTGCAGATTTCTAAGGAGAAGATACAAGTACTTGATTGGGAAGCAGTCCATGAACCCTAAACCGAAGCAGGACCTTGTGCAAACACACAATTTGAAAGTCCAGCGTAACAATGTTTCAAAGGGAAAGAATTACAGTAAGAAGGAATCTGCTTTGAGATATCCTGCTCCTGCAATGGATTTGAACCAAAGGGTACGAATTAAAAGTGCAATCGATGTCACCTTGCAAAAATCTACTCCAAATTCTGACTTGAACCATAAGGCAAGGAATGTCAACTGGAAGGACACTACTCTGCATAACTCAAATCCAGTTATTGGTTTGAATCAGAAGGAAAGGATTCAGAGTGGGAAGGAATCAGTCAAGCGAAAAAATACTCCAGTTTTTGACTTGAACCAAGTTTCGGTAAACACATTGTAATCCTTCTAAATATTGTGCTTTTAAGTCCTGGTTTGATTTGTCAGTACAAGGAATGATGCTCTCCTTTGTTCTGTTCTGTCACAGCTAGAGGACGAGGAGGAAATTCAAGCTAATTGTGAGCCATTGAGGACTGACGAGCCAAACAAAAGTATCCTTAGAGGGGGAATTGATGAGCAGCACAATGATATGAAGTTGCTGGTTTGCAGGACTATCGGAAATGGGTCGAACCGATCAGGAAAGAGGAAGATTACTTGGCAAGATCAGGTGGCCTTGAGGGTTTGATTACTTTCTTCTTGGAGAATTAGTACACATTAAGAGGATGATATAGGGTTGAAACGTTTGCCTAGCCTTGGCAGGCTATAGTTTAACTACTATTCCTGTTTGATTTCTAGTTTCTTGCCCTTTTTAGTTTTACGTTTCTTCGTTGTAAATTAAACATAGTTAACACATAATGAGTATATATATATATATATATAGATGAAATGGTGAAATTGTTTCTCAGGATTCAGAGCTTTGTACACTCTGCATTGTCGCTCGTCCAAGTTTTGTTCGATTCTTTGTCCAGTTCTGAATCCTTGGCCTCTGGCTTTAGATGAATTGTACGAGTCAACCACACAAAATTTAGGTTAATTGGCCTCCAGTATGTTCGATGAGGACATGAGGTCAAGAAGAGGATGGGGTCAAGTTACAACCTTGATCAAGAATGTCACTGGGAACTTATTGTCCATATGCATTCTACAAGAGCATCGAACCAACCGACTAAGCATGGAATAGAACAAGTCAGATCTACAAAAGAATGTAGGAAAGGAATCTACAACTAGAATGTTGCTTGCTTATCAAAATTAACAAGGAATAACAAGCAGTCAGCAATGCCTTGGCCCCTGATATTTTCATCATCGACACGCCCTATTCGGTTAACTTTACTTTGATCAACTTTTCATAAGCCTCCAATTTCCTCGAAATTTCTGCCGCCTGAGTAGCCCAGAATGATTCCACGGCAACTGAGGTTGTGGTTGGCATGTTGGCAATTGCTTCTTTGGTCACATTAGTGGTTGGAACATTATTCTTTATAACTTCCTCAAGCAGCCTACCAGCTTTTGTCTCTTCACTAGGTCCCCGTGATGTCACGGCAACTGCGTTTGGAATGCTCACATCTGCTTCTTTGGTGACATGAGTAGATTCCTGAAGCTCCACAGTTTCTGCCTTCTCAGTCGCCGCCAATGATGCCACAGGAATTGTGGTTGAAATGCTCGCATTTGCTTCTTTGATCACATTAGCCGCTGCAACACTAATCTCTATATCTTGCTGAAGCCCTTTTACTGCTTCCTGCATAGCCCCGGATGATGACACAGAATTTGTGGTGGGAGTGTTCACATTTGCTTCATTGGTGGTTTGAAATTTGTTCTTTCTTAGTTCCTTAAGCTTATCCATATGCTTCTTCCCGCTCCTATGTTTCTCCATCACCTTTGGATTGTTGCTACCAACTTTACAAATTTCACATAGGACCTCAAATCTTTTTGTTTTTGTTGGTTCTTCCTTTCTCTGCATCATGTGCACTGTTTTTACTTCAACATTGTTCCTTGAATCCTCTCCGCATTGGTCTTTCTGCACTGGCAGTCGCAGTTCCACCTTTTTCTCTTCTGAAGTTTTCTCTTTTGAAATACCTGTATCCTTCTTGTCTGAACCATCACCGGCTTCATTATGGTCAAGCAAACCTTCTTCCTTGGCCCCTAATTGTGAGCTTGCAGCAGCAGTGGTCTCTAAACCTTTAGGCTCAGAAAGTTTTGCATTACTCTTTGAAATTGGTGCATTGCTGGAACTCTTTCCTAGAATTTCAGCTCCAAGTCTCTTTTCGCTGGCCTTATGCCTCTTACCATTAAGGTGACCTTCAAATGTTTTCTCATCTGTTACAGTAACTTGACACAGAGCACAACTCCATTCCTCCTTGGGTATCTTCTTCTTCTTCTTCATAGTATATTGATAAATCTCATTAGCACCCTCTGATGGTAGCTTTTTCCGCTTCAGTCCAGAAAGGTCTGGGTTGGGTTTAGCCTGCAGCAAAGCACTTAAACACATAAGAGAACCATTTGATACTAAAGACCTGGTTAATGTACAACTGAAATAGAACCACAGCTTTAAAAGGAAGGGTTTCATCCCCAAGCAAGATAGACCAAAAGAGTTTCTAGAATGTTTGAGAAGAGAAGAGAGTATTTTCTTAGTTGGGTAGGTTAATCATTTGCCACAAGTGCATTCAAAAGAGTCTCTTATTCATGTTTCAAAATCTACAAGCTGAAGATATTTTGCAAGGCTAAAAGAACTCAGAGATGAGTATAAAAGATAATAGAAAGCAGTAATATCTGACTACAGCATAAGGAAAATAAGATTTATCAGAATGAAACGGCATGAAACCACTGACAATGTGATGCCTGTAGAAGCTAATCATAGAACTTCAGTAAAGAATGTTACACAGCTAATAAATAAATTCTGCTCAAGTACACAATTCTTAAATTCAATTCCTATATCAGAAGATTTCAAAAATTCATGATCAAAACTCCACAATATTTGATAATTTCGCAAACTAGCTTTGCTCTCAAGACTATGATTTCGGCAAACTACATTACTTCTCATTTGATTACAAATATAAAACCAGTGGATGGGAACAATTCAAAACTAATGCTGGGATGCAATTGACTATTAGCCTCATCTTTAACCCTTGTTTATCATTGTCCAATCATGATTTCAAGTTACCACTAACCACAAAGTAAAATCGTCATAAGTTAATCACTATTTAACTAAGTAAAAATGCAAGTGACTGACCAATAAAATCAATTTCTCATTGTTAAGCTCAAGAGGACCAGCCGGCGTGGTCAACTCCTCGTTGACCACCAAATTATCAGGCACAGGTTCCGGCAGCCGCGGCACCATCGCCAACGGCGAGCTACTCCGAGAGCTAAACCCGACGCGATGGTCGAAAGACTGGGCCTGCTGCATTGGGCCGAACGGGCCCTCAAACCCGAGCCCATCGCCGACGGCTTTCTTCATCGCGATCTCTCGCTCCATCATCAGCTCTCTCCTGACCTCAGCTTCAAGAACCCGCCGCCGCGCCATCTCCGCCGCAAGAATCTCCTCCCTGATCCTGTCCTTCTCCATCTGCCGTTGCAGTGCGTCGCGGGCGTTGGTCGGGTGCAGGATCGGGTCATGGACCGTGAAATAATCCGGATTCGGAAAACCGGTCGGGTCAGGACCCGAGCTCGGCGGCGGTGGAGGCGGAGGCGAGACGGCCCAGGATGGAAGAACCGATTGGCCTGAAAGAAAGATTCTTGTGAAGTGGGAATGTGATGAAAGAAATTGAAAAGAGTGAGTGGAGAATGTGGACCTCGGATTGTTCGCTCGGAGGAGAAGTAGCGGACGGTGGAGGAGGAAGAGGCAGGGCGGTCGTCTCCGGCTCGGAATTTGAATTCCATGGCGGCTGGTTAATTAAACGGAGCAAAGAATTCAGATTAGGAGGAAACCCTAAGTTGTGAAGAATTCGAGAGGAAAATGAAACGTTTGGGACGAATAAGGAGAGGTTGGGATGGTTTCCTAAATTTGAGAGGGGAAATGGTGACGAAACGGCGGGTTCATATGCCGAAAGAAGAATAGTGGCCTGTGGGCCATATTTGAAATGCAGGCCCAAATTGTAGCGAGAAAAACGCGGTTTGGTTAGATAGCTCAATTTTTAGGTGTGTGTCCACATTGAACTCATTTGGAATTTCAATTTTTTTGGGAGAACTAAAAGATAGTCTTAAAAAAACAATCTCATTATTCAGCCCCCAAAGAAAAATGAATTGCATTTGGTGTTCGAATAATTTCTGTACTTTCTTCTTCACATAAATACAATGATGTGATTGCATTTCGAGAATAATGAGCTCATTTCATAACCTTTTTTTCTCTAGTCTTACAAAAGAATCTTTCTTTTTACTAGAAACTGCTGCATCCCATCACAATGAGGCCATCGCCTTTGCCATTTTCTATACAAGTCTCTCCTATCCAAAAGCATATTTTTAGAACGATGAAAATCCCTCTGCTCCATGCCATTGCCGGCCAATTTGCCAAATAAGAATGGGACGCAGCTGCATTTCCCACGAATCATTCGAATATTCAACTCGGTTATAACTTGTACAATATGAGTGTTCATGGAAATGAACATTGACGTGAGAACATCGTTGAATAGGCTTATAGGGGAAGATGAATGAAACATTTGAGTGGTTTTATACTCTGAAATTTCCATTGATAGCTAGCTAGCATAAGCGAAATCTTTCAAGAAATTTGATAATTAACGAAAACCATTTCATTTCTTTTATACCGATAAAATTTAAATTTCCAAATTGCTTCCTTACATTTCTTTTCTTTGAGCCACCGACGGCCCACTAACCTGTATAGAGACGCCACAGTGAAGGCCCAGCCCAATAATCGAAAAGACCCGCCCCAAAAAGACACACATAAAGCAAACGCGAGTCTCACACTCATAAACCCGAAAGTTTTGGGAATCGCAGAGATGAGAGAATAGGGGCTAGGTCAACTTTTCCGATTCAAATTCGCGGGAATCGGTGGCGCTGGATCTGATGGCGGTAGAGATCGAATCGGTAGAGGTCGGTTGTTTCAGTGGTTCGGCGCGGCGGACAAGTCGGTGGCTCGATTTGTCGGTCGCCGTCGAGTTTCTAGGGTTTCTCGAAGACGGAACAGGTACAATTTCTGTTAGTCTCTCTTAGCAAATCGCTAGTTTCATCGCCTCGTTTAATATTTGGATTTCAACAGCAAAGAAGCTACTCTGATTGCGCTGATGCTCTATCATAAACTGTGGTTATTTGATGAATACGAGTCTCTACTTGTTTTAGATGCTCTGATTTTGATTATGATGCATTTGATGTTGCCCATTCGTATGCATTTTTTGCTTAATACGACATTTTGGACACTAAAATGATCACTAGAACAGGAAATCTGGACTAAGTTTTGCGAAAGGAGGATATTGTTGATAATATTTTAGGGTTAAGACTCCATGTTTGGCTGTGCGACATTAATTACAGAGTACAGATTCCTTAGGACTCGATAAGGAGTTTCGCATTGCCATCGGTGCTAAAGCCAGAAAAAAAATATCAGTGAGGAACCCTAAGACATGGTGTGAGGTCAGAAACAGAAGATGGAGAGGTGAGGGTGAGGTTGAGGTCTGAAATTTAGGGAAAAACCTCCAACCAAACGAATGGGGGAGAGACTATTAGGCGAATTTATAGGGTGACTGCAAACTCCACACTGTTCGCTTTTATCCCTCAGAAGTCGAGCTGGGGCAGGGGGACACATAGGCTCCCACGTATGTAGCTAAATATAGTTTTATCTAGAAACACTGTGAAGTAGTATAAATTGATCAGTTTTTTTTTTTATAATTAGAATAATCTTGTTTTGTAGAAAGAGACCAATGGAATGTAAATTTACATTTACTTCTCTACATGTTTAAGTATGGAGATGTGATCTCTGAATATATTTATTGATTAGTGCTGCATTATCCGATATATTATTAAGCAAATACGTTGGCAATATCGAAAATTTTGACTATACCACTCGCTTTGAATGAGCCAGAAACTAGGTAGGAATAAATGAGTTTTTTTTTTGTTGTTGATCAAGTTGGCTTATTATCACTTTGGTTGCTCTGTGGTCTGAAAACTAAATTTCCAAAGTTTTTCGTGTTCTTCACGCTTGTGGATAAGGCCTATTCCTCAAAAAATATGTCCATTATCAACTCTAACGATAATGGGTCAGACAAGAATTGTTTTGTCTTTATTCCTTTTCCTTTCGTGTATTAGTTTATGACCAATCAATTGGATCTGGCACAACTTTCCATCAACACTGTTTTGATATCCAAGACTCGCTGTTTTTTTTTTCTTCTCTTTTCTGTAGACCGTAGTGTTATCTGCTCTCTTCTATCTCCCTATTCCTTTCTGGCTTTCCCTTCTGGATAGGGCTGGGTTATGAAAAGAGTTATAAATGTGTGTTGTGTTATATGGTTGGGATTGCCTGAGTGCCTGACTACTTTCTACATTTTGACCTTTGTGCTAGGAAACCATTACTCTGCTGTCCAGCAGTGGGGGTTCCACGTTCTCATTTGAAATATGCACTTGTTGGATCTGATGGTATTTCAAAGGTGGCGGTCAAACTAGTACTCAGCGGTTGGTTCAATTTGTCCATGACAGTTGACCGGATATATTCTTTGGTTCTCCATGATGGAGCAGGTAACAATTTCTTTACGTCTCAGTTACCAATAAAAAAGTTTCTCGTTTGTTTCAATATATGATTGCAGCAGCAAAAAGAAAGGAGTCCGACCAGTCTTGTTTTTTCCTTTTTCCCCTTCAATGATACCTGTGAGACTGTTGGGTTTAATTTTAAGGTGAATAGGTTGAATAACTCAAATACATGAAATTCCAAGTTGGGGCATGGGGTCATGTTGCATGTATGCCCTTAAGTGTAGTATATATTGAAACATTTCTTTTAGAATTAAATTCAGTTTACCCCCATGAGGTTTGGGAGTAACTTCATGTTAATTCCTATACTTTCAATTTCATCAGTTTACCCCTCAAACTTTTGAATTTTCCTCAAGCGTGACCAATGTCCTATATTCTATCCAAATCGGACGTTAACTGCTGATAATTTTAACCTTAACTGTGAGGCCCGTATCTAGAATTTGGGCAAATTGGACCTTATCTGTCCAAATCGAACCTTAACTGCTGATAATTAACGGTCAATTCAAACGGAATATGAGAATTTAGGCACGGCATATAGAAATTGAAGAGTTCAAGGGGTAAACTGATGAAAATAAAACTGTAGGGACTAACATGAAGTCACCCCCAAACCACAAGGGGGTAAACTGAATTTAATTCTTTCTTTTATATAAGAGTGCTTGTTTCGTGGACATGGACTAAAACAATTTAAATTTACCTTACTTTTCTACCTTTTTTACTTATATATACATATATTCTTTGGCAAGACACTTTTTTTGTTGATTGGTGATAATTGGAATTTAGTGTAGTCTTGTGTTGAAATAATACAAAATTCATGTGAACTGTTCTGAATTTGGCAGTTCATGCTGTCGATCAACAAGGCTAGTTGGATGTCGGTGAAAGATCAATTTGCGGACGAAGGTCAAAAACAGTAGGAAGGGACCTTCAAGAGGGTGAGATAAGGACTAAACAATGGGACTGCCGACTTCTTTGCCGTGCTGAACTACTGGTTTTGTTAATTAGTTATGTGAATGTTCAATCTGCCCAAGAATAGCATAAGTGAAAAGAAAATGGAACAAAACAAAATTAAAGTATATGCGGGCCCTCATTACAAGCATTTATGTGGGGCCAAATTGTTTTTTTTATAAGAAAACAGTCATACTTAATCATTAGCCGCCACCTGGTCGGGAGTCATTTAATGTGCCGCGCTAATCATTTAATGCGCCTCCAAACAAGATATGGGCCTTGGATTTTGGGCCTCCTTACAATATGTTGGGCTTTTATTGGGCCTTACTGGCATGCATTTAATGTGCCGCCACCTGAGCAATCATCTGCCACCACCTGGTCGGATCAATCATTACGCATGAAATGCGCAGACACCTGGTCGGTTAATCATTATCATTTAATGAGCCGCCACAACATGATTTGGGCCTTGCACAGGCATTCTTACGACATCTTGGGCCTTTATTGGGCCGCAGGTTATAGTTATTGGGCCTCATAATGCGTTCGTGGCATTTAATGCGCCGCCAGCTGGGCAATCATAGCCAATCATTAGCCGCCACATGGTCCGGTCAATCATTATACCTTTCATTTAATGCGCCGACAGAAATGATTTGGGCCTTGTATTGGGCCTTCATACAACACATTAGGGCTTTATTGGGCCACACGTCACAATTATTGGGCCTCATTGGGCCTTCGTGGCAAGCATTAAATGCGCCGCCACCTGGGAAATCATTGCCAATCATTAGCCGCCATATGCTCTGGTCAATCATTATGCTTTAAATGCACCGTCACCTGGTCGGATAAATCATTATCATTTAATGCGCCGCCCCAAATGATTTGGGCCTTGTATTGGGCCTTCTTATCACATATTGGGTTTTTATGGGGCCGCATGTTACAGTTATTGGGCCTTCACTGTATGCATTTAATGCGCCGCCACCTAGGCTGCCAATCATTAGCAGCCAGCTGGTTGGATCAATCATTATGCATTAAATGCGCCGTCACCTGGTCGGTCAATCATTATCATTCAATGCGCCGCCATAACATGCTTTGGGCTTTTACTGGGCTTTCTTACCACATATATGGGGCCTTTATTGGGTCGTAGGTTACAATTTAATGGGCTTATTCTTACCACATATCTGGGCATTTATTCCGCAGGTTACAATGCTCAGGTCAATTATGCTTTCGATGGGCCGACACCTGGTCGGATCAATTACTACCCGGTCAATATGTTAATAAAAGCGCCGCCATTACATGGACCTTTATTTGGGCCTCTCAAGATTATTTGGGCTTTTTATTGAGCCGTAAGGTATAATAAATGGCCAAGAAGGCAATCATAATCCATTAGTGAGACTTCTAGTTTCAATTCTTCCGGGCCACTTTATACAAGTTAAGCCAGATTCTTATTGGAGCAATATGGGAATTATACATACCAGCTTCCCTGGGACAAATAATCAGCCAATTTCAAAAGTTGATTTGCCTACCAAATAATTCACAACGGATGAACTGAATCCCACATAAGCTGATACTATTAGATATTTTCTCAAATGCACATTACAAGCATGTTTCCAAATTCCAGTTTGTATTTAACTAGATTACAGAGACTGCAAGTTCAATTAAATATGTTGTTTTTTCTCGATACAAGGAAGGAAAACCCTCTAACACAACCCAAACTATGAGAATAAAAATTGAAGGTAGAAGAAACTGAATCCAAATAAAAAAGTTGATGATAAATAATAAAATTAATACATCCAGACTTGGAATACATAATAGTTGATAATTCATGTAGAGTACGAATACCAGTTGGCCAACCCATTTCAAAAACAGAAACACGCAGGCAGAGCAAATCAGAGAGAGAGAGACAGAAAGCAACAAGATTCGGAGTCAGGTCTTGAAGGCAAAAACCCATAAGGATTTCTCGTGGTGCATTTTCTCTTCTGAGCTGCTGGTCTACACCACCGAGCACTTGATTTTGAGGAGGGGGCTTGATTAAGTTCTATTGTTTGTTTTTGGTACATGTTCGAGTGATTCTGTTATCCTCATCATGTTTGTTTGTAGAACTTATATAATTCATCAACATACTCAACAACTTCTCATCGTTGACATCAGCTGTTGAGTATGTTGTTGAACATGTACCGAATATAAAAAAAAAAAAAAAAAACAATAGAACGTCCCTAGATGCATAAAATACTGACAGACGACAATCAAATACTATCAATAGGAAAAGAAACTTTGTGGAATTGATCATGAGCACATTACTAAGAGTTTAACAGCCAAAAGGAAATTTACAGACAAGAAAAAGCAATCAGTAAAACATTATACACAACACCCCTAGAGGCATAAAATACTGAGACACGACAATCAAATACTATTAATAGGAAAAGAGACTTTTTACAATTGATCATGATTGCGGTACTAAGAGGTTAACAGCCGAAAGGAAATTTACGGACAATAAAATGCACTCAGTAAACCATTATACATGACAAACATACCCAAAAATCAAAGTTCAAAGTTCACAGCCTTGATATTTCTTTAATGCGCCTGTGTGTGTGAAATAGAAGATAACGGTTCATATTAGTCAACTTAAGTGAATTGCTAACCCAAACCAATACCAATGAGATATGGTTAGTCATAACCTTTATTAATAACCAAAATGTACCTTTGGGGTAGATTATGGTAGCTGTGTTTTGCTCTTCTTTTCAACAACTTGTCAAGTTCCTGATCACCTATAGCAAACATAAGAAGAAAAACATTGAGAAATGATAATTCACATCTATATCTCTTAGCAATACAAAATTATCCACACCTCTTACAATTTCTATGGCTCACTAATAACATAGCTTTCATAACAACTGCACCGTTTAGAGAGAAAAATAAGGAATTCATTACTGCATCTACCGATTCGCTATGAGACGGTACTATTTACATAATTGAGTAATGCACATTAAGCATCACAGATGATGAATCATCACAAACAAAACCATAAGTTTCCAGCTGCCTAGAGCAAATAAGACAAATCTACTTTCGCAACTGCTTATACAAAATTGCTACTTAGATTTTCCACTTCAGTAACACACAGATAACATTAAACATCAGACTCAATGATCATCACCAAACACGCTCACAATCAGTGACCGTAAATATAAACATAATTTACACAACCATACACTGATCATCATTGTTAATTACGTTAAACACATGAAGGCAGGAAGCATTCAACAAACCTCAATTAAATATCTTCGTTGTTTTGCTGCGACAAATCCCCAATTTTGGAGCCAATTATACGAAACCCGAACCTGCAATCATAGATCAAAATTGAATCAAAACACCGAATAATTACTAAATACAAAGGTAAAACCAGAAACCTCGCTAAACGATTACTAAATACAAAGGTAAACTCATATCGAACGAATTGGAAACCAGAGCGGTACCTCGAACCTGAAACGGCACGCCGTATTGGAGCTCCGAGAGGCGAATCTCCGTCTTCTCGAACCGATAACACGACGAGGCAACGGGCCTAGTCATGTGAGAACCAGACGAGATCGCTTCCATCGTTGACGGTGATGTTGGCGAAACCCTAGAAATGAGATCTGTGAGGGATGAGAGAGAGAACACTGAACACTGAAGCGAATCGACTGAGAGATCTGATGTATAGTAAGGCTCTCCAAATTGTACAATTACTGATTTACCCCCCACACACTTGATTGGGCTTCTTTTACTTTTTCAATGTGTGGCCCAAGTCACTAGTTCAAAGTCAAACTCAGGCTCCCAAACACACACAGAGACATAGTTTGGTTGAGATCTACACAGCACCAAAATATCTCATAAAAATGCCGAGCCGATGTGCGATCTGCTGCGAGATTTTGATCGCCATCCTGCTACCGCCGTTGGGGGTTTGCCTCAGACACGGCTGCTGCACCGTAAGTTTTCCGATCGCGTTCTGGTTTCTTACACTGTAAGTTTGTGAGAAGCTTGAAGCTAAGTTTTTTGGTGGGTACTGTTTGAATTTGCAGGTTGAGTTTCTGATATGCTTGTTGTTGACTTGTCTGGGTTACATTCCGGGAATCATCTACGCGCTCTACGCAATCGTGTTCGTTGATCGTGATGAGTACTTTGACGAATACCGCCGTCCCCTCTATGCTCCTGCACCTCCTGCTTATAATTAGCTGGGAGAAATTGTTGTTCAGTAATTTAACTGTGTTTTATGTACTCGTATTATGGGATGATGCGTTTGCTTTTGTTTAGTGTTTCTTAATAAAACTAATGTGAGTGTTTGTATTATGATTTGTTGGATTAGTTTTGTTGACGACTTGCATTTGAATATTGATGATTGAGTTTAGCTGTTTAGGTGGGTAATATTATATGTTAAGGTGAGGAAGTAGACATATCTAACTAATCTAAGCTTTTAGCCTTTCTGTTCATTCTCAATTGTTTGCTGCTAAGAGGAATAGTTACCCAGTTTGATATCATGTGCTATACATGAGACTTGGGGCTTTATTGAATTGGTATTTGGCTGCAAGATGAAGTATAGTGATGCAATGTGTTAGGGCCAAGACATGTAATGCCACAAGCAACCATGTCATGCCACAAGCAACCTTGCCCAGGGTCATGAGTCAAGCCCATGGTTGGTTGCTTGTGTGCAAGTGACATTATTGTAATTTCTATTTTCTTTGTATTTTATTTTATTTAGCTTGGCCCTCCTTGGCTTTTTGATGTTTCCCACAGCCAAGTGAGAATTTGGCCGATATGCTCTTTGTAGGGGAGTTCTTAGTCGGCGACGGTTGGACTAAGGAACTAGTATAGGTAAGCACATGTACTTTAGCCCCTATTAACGTCTTACCATCAATAAAGAGAGGAATTATTCAATCGTCTGTGTCCCGTGAGATCATTTCAACTTTTTATTCGAGTGCCCGCTCGCTCTTTGAGCTCGCTCCACAATTATATAAAACTGTGTTCTTGCTTGTTGCTAGCATCATATTAATATCGTGTGGTTTCCATTGTTCCTTGCAAGGTGCGCACAAGGCTGACTTGCTACCTTTCAAAGGCTAGCGAGTGCCGCACGGTCCTCTTTGCACCCTCGCAAAGTCGGCCCGTGACACAATGCATAGTGGTTAGCTAAAGATCAGTTTTTGGTTTCAAGTTATCCAGGAAGGAAGTGCAGGTTTGTTTAAGTGATGGGGTATAAGAGTCTTCATAAGTATGCTGCCAAGAAGCACTTTTAGAATTTTAGACATGAACATTTACCTCTTGGCTCCAAGCTAGAGTGTCATTAAACAGCATAGAGCAGCCTTTGTGCAGAGTAGGCCTGGAATGTGATCAATGGATCTAAGCGGTTGGCTGTGGCTGTATGAAGCGAGGCTAACCATGTCAATGTATATGTTGACGGTGCAATGCATGCATATTCATGCCTTGCAAACTTGCCAAGTGAGGCTAAACGGTGCATACATACTCATGCCTTGCTAATATAAGCACATAGAAAGATCAAATGCTACCCTAAATTGTTGCCCCAAGCTCATATAAACTGTCCTCATGACTCTTTAATTATAAGAAGAAAAACGCCAAAATCTTCGTTTTTGATCAAAATCCGTGGACTATAGCACACGTTTTTGGGTTAAAAATGCATGTACTTATTTTTTCACAATTTTTTCTCACGTTTAGGTTTAGATTTGTAAGCACTTCTTGAATTGACAGAACTAAAAAATCTCTAGCCGATTTTTTTATAGGATTTTTCAAAGTCAATATGAGTAGGTGAAAAAAACGTGAATGCGAGTTAAATATTGGGTATATGTAATGGAAAATTGGAGATTTTTGTCAAAAATTAGTGAGATTATGAAGATCAAACCTCATAGAAGCTTACTGCTAAATTTTCTCCAACTTCAATTTTCTTTTTTTTGTCGAAAACTCATTTTCATCAAAAGGGCTATAGCACACGTCTTTTTTCCTTTTTTGCTAAAATTTCATGTTTTTATATCATCACCAAAATCTCCTTAGCTTTTTAAATTATAATTTTTCTTTAATTCGTGTACAGACGGTACTGAAAAATCTCTATTTTCTTATACGATTTTTTAAAGATAAAAATAAAAAAGAAGAGAAAAAACAGCGGGAAGACACGTGGCAGAGCGCGCAGATTAAGTGTAACTGTATAAGGCTCTTCCCCCTACCAAACAAACCGCCAAAAATGGACCAAACCAGAAACGAAGACACCGACGAGTCACCGCCGGAGTCCGAGTCCGGCTGGGCCGAGTTGACCCACGAGTGTCTCAGCAACATCATCGCCCGCCTCTCCTTGGAGCACCGATGGCGTGCGATGCTCGTCTGCAAGTCATGGCTGCTCGCCTGCAAGGACCCGCATCTCAACTCTGGCTTCGTCCTCGAGCCCGAGTCAGTGCCCGAGTCGGCTCGGTGGTGGGCCCCCGATTTAGGGAGGAAGGTCGATTCCATTCTCCGATCTGTTGCTGAATGGAGCCAGGGGTCGCTTAGGGAGATTCGCACCCGGAACTGCTCTAATGCGTCTCTCTCTTTCGTCGCCCAAAGGTATTGGAGACCAAAATTTCGTCACTTATTTATATTCGTTGCTTGATATATTTTCATTCGGGTTTGGAATTTCTTTCAAAGTTTGGGTTTTTATGGAATGGGATGAGGAATTGAAAAGTGGGAAGCTTCTGGTTTTTGGGTTTTGTTATTGATTGCAGTATGAGGTGTGAAAGTGAGTGCTTTATGTGTTTCTCATTTGTACATTTCAAATGTTGTTTGTTAAGTGCAGCTTTTCATGGACTGTTGTGGGTAATTAGAGTTGGATCTGCCAATGTGATATGTGCTTGTAATTGTATTTTTCTAGGTGCCCAAACCTTGAGGTTCTTTCGATCAAGAGCTGCCCGAATGTGACTGATGCGTCTATGGCTGATATAGCGTTTCGGTGTCCCATGATTAAGGAACTTGACATCAGCTATTGCCATGAAATATCTCACGCGGCTCTGCTGTTGATTGGGAGGAATTGCCCTAATCTCACAATTGTTAAACGGAATGCGTTGAATTTGCTAGATCCCTCTGAACATGCTGGGATTGTTCCTGATGAGTACTTAAAAACTTGCCCTCAAGATGGCAATTCAGAAGCTAATGCAATTGGCAAATCTATGCCGAATCTGAAGCACCTTGAACTGAGGTTCTCCAAGGTAACGGCTAAAGGCCTTGGTTTGATATCTGCAGGGTGTCTGAAACTGGAGTACTTGGATGTGTTTGGGTGTACAAACTTGACTAATCGTGATATCAACAATGCAACATCCGAGCTGAAGAACTTGAAGGAGATAAAAAAGCCAAATTTCTACATCCCTAGGTCGGTTTTCCATACGGAGAGGTATGGACATTGGAGGCTGTATGATGAGAGATTTCAAACAGATGTTTTCAGAATCTGATCAGCTATCTAAGCTTGGAATAGAACACATCTATAGGGCTTTAGCATCTATCAGTATTGCCTAGTAGCTTCTTTTGCTAATATTTGCTTGATACTACCAATAATTCTGCTTGTGTTGTATTTATATATGCTGTGTATCAATACTGGTGTACAACCATCACGCTTCCATGTTATATATAAGATGAAGAAATGCTAAACCACGTATCTGCTTTTGTTGCACCCCATCTTTTGTATTACATTCTTCGTTGAACTTGTTTGTGCTTTGCTTCCACCTCCTACTTGGAATCTAGGAGAATCATTTTCTTTGATTTTACACCATTATACACAATACAGTTGAATTTAAGTAGGCGAATTTGATAAGTACCCTTGCTAAAGCAACGGATTGAAAAGAGGCAGTAATTAACATTGGAAACTTTGTTGAAAACAAAGTTCCTGAATTACAGGATGAGTCCTAAATCATCTTCAGCAGAATCAGTACAGGCAATCAATATAGAGCAAATATGAACCATCCGATAGTAACACGCCTGAATACCGCTGAGAATAATGAAGTGGGTGGTTTACCCAGGAAAGAGGATGCTGCACTATAACTGGTTTTTGGACGGTTAAGGTCCGAGGCACCACCCTGTGTTCCCTTTGTTTTCT
Organism: Fragaria vesca subsp. vesca; assembly: GCF_000184155.1. NCBI lineage: Eukaryota > Viridiplantae > Streptophyta > Magnoliopsida > Rosales > Rosaceae > Fragaria > Fragaria vesca. Next base: position 956,919 of record NC_020491.1, read on the forward strand.
GGGAAACCTTCAAGTGATGAACTGCATGCATTTTCCCATATGTTCTTTGATTGCCTTCTTTTCGACTTGATTTGGTCATTATATTATACGCATCTGCACAACTTACAATAGCATAATGAGAATACAATTTAGGGATCAACCGATCAACTAAGCTCTGGTCATTAAGGAGAAATATGTATGCTAGTGCTTACCCTTAAGTTGCTTCTCTTTCTTCTGAGGTCCATGATCAACAGCTTTAGGTACTACAGAAGTGCTTTCGCATGCAGATAGAGCAAGCAGGCACAGAAAGACGAGGGTCGAAAACCATGGTAGTATTTCTCTTCTCATTTCCTCAGTTGGGTTCTAACTTCTGATCAGGACACTTAAAAAGAGATTTCAGAGTTACTGTTCATAAGCACTGTGTAACAAAAAGTAAGAAAAAGCATCTATCTGGGTTTTCATGGCCTGTGAAGTAAAGTAGGATTCTCACCAAAGTAGAATTTATTCACAAAATACAATGTCAGTCGCTTTTTTTTCCTTAGTTTATGTATACTATTTTATGATAATTCACTACAGAGTAGGGGTGGCAATTTGGACCCTGACGATACCAACCAATCATGTACCAACTGTACCAAATAAATTGGTATGCCAAGTAGTTGGTAACCGAGTTTTCGGTACAGTAGTACCGTACCAAGTTTGAGAAGTCGGTTGGTACGTGGTACAAATTTTTTCAAAATACGGTATACCATGTACCAACCGAGTTATATTAAAAATAATAAAAAATAATTAAAACTAACCCTAATCCTTACAGAATACACTCATTCACTCACTCTCGCCTCACTCATCTCTCGACTTCACACTTTTGCAGCACCTCAGCCACCTCGACTTTGCTTCACCTCCGCACCTCCGCCTCTCTCGCTGTCGACTGGGCAGCACCTCGCCTCTCTCGCCGTCGACTCAGCAGCACCTTGCCACCTCGACTCGGTAGCGCTAAGGGTAACGCCTCGACTCTCCGACGAAGGGCAACATAGCACTTTCGCAACACCTCCGCCACCTCGACTTCGCCGCACCTCCGCCTCTCTCGCCATCGCTGGGCAGCACCTTGCCTCTCTCACCGTCGACTCAGCAGCACCTCGCCACCTCGACTCGGCAGCGCTAAGGGTAGCACCTCAACTCTCTGACGAAGAGCAGCGCCGGGCAACGCCTCGACTCTCCGACGAAGGGCAGCGCTGGGCAGCGCCTCGACTCTCCGACGAAGGGTAGCGCCTTGACTCGCCATTGACTTCGCAGCACCAAGCCTTGAATCTCCGTATGTATCTATCAATCTATGTGTTATCTATCAATCTATTATCTATGCTCTGTGTTATGTGTTCTGCTATCTATAATGAGTATAATTTGTGTTGAGCTATGTATAATTTGTGTTCTGTGTTCGACCTCTATGAAACTCCAACAGAAGAAGAATCACAAACTTACCTTGATTTGGAGGAGCTTGAGAGAGGTACATGTCATTAACTTGATTTATATCAAACTACTGATTATATCAAAATTTATACCATGTCATTATGATTTACATGGTGTTGTTGTATTGATTTACTATATCAAAATGTATTACTGATTATATGGTGTTGTTAGGCCTAGTTGTTATACTGATTTGCTACTGATTAGATGGTGTTGCTATACTGATTTACTATATCAAAATGTATTACTGATTATATGGTGTTGTTAGGCCTAGTTGATATACTGATTTACTACTGATTATATGGTGTTGTTATACTGATTTAGATGGTGTTGTTATACTGATTTACTATATCAAAATGTACTACTGATTATATGGTGTTGTTAGGCCTAGTTGTTATACTGATTTACTACTGATTATATGGTGTTGTTATATAATCATAATTCCTGTGTATATGTATTTTATTTTGTTGTTGTGTTTGCAAAGAATGCTTTTGTCCAAGGCTTTGAGGCAGCAAGAAACACACCAAATAACACCTTTGTCCAGACTGGTGTTTAGCAGTCTAGCACTCTCCCGGCCTCGCAACATCACTCTTTCCCTGCTAATCTGGACTTTTGTGTTTTCATTGGACATGTGTTGTTTAATTTTCTGTATAAGACTTTGGACGTTGTTGGCTTGTTGCATTTGAACTTTTGAAGTTTTGATCTTGCTTGTTTATGTATTTGAAATTATATAATGTGTGAAACTTTGAATGTGTTTGAATAGTTTGATAATTGATAGAAGTTTGGTAGAGACCCAAAAAAAGGATTCAAATGAGCTGGGCCTTTTAGTTTGTTGGGCCTCAATCTAAACTTGGTAGAGGCCCACTACCAACCGTACCAACCGAGTACCAACTGTACCAACTAAGTTGGTATACCAACTTTGACGGTTGGTTTTGGTACAAGATTTTGCCTACCAATCTTAAGTTTGTTGGTACATGGTATTAAAAAATAGAGTTGGTATACCTACCAATACCAACCCTACTGCAGAAGATAGATGTAGTCAAGTTTTGTCGGGGAATTGCTATATAGTAAGAACAGGGCTGGCAGAAGAATCAAGAGCGGAAAACTTTGATTAAGGATTAACCGACTTTGAAAAGAATGCAAGGGAATCGTGATGCCTTGCTTTTTCTTAGACAAGATAACTTACTTCTGATATAAGCATGTCCAGGACTGGGTGCATGTTCCTACCATTAGTAGAGTGTAACTGATTCAATTCTAATATAGACCACATGATCGAGAGCAAAGTGCTTCTCTCACTTAGCTCAGATATATGCCCTGCCTGCCAACACCAATCTTATTACATGCACCTAAATCCATTCATTGCAGTCTAATCCTGATTAAAACTCTCTCACCAGAATTAATCTCACCATTATTATCCGGATAATATATGATAATCTCGCATGCATACATCTCTAGGGTACTACTGATCTTCTTCTTTTTTGCTGTTTTTTTTTTCCTTTTGGATAGACTACTTGGAGTAAGTTGAGTTGCTTGAGCAGCAAAACAGAACACAATAATTTGTAAAAATAGAGCAAGGATCTTTCAGCTCTGCAATTTACTAGAGTTACTTGAATCTTTCAACTGTTACAATACAGGTGCAATATATTACAATTCCATAATTGATGGCTTGTATGTCCTCGATCATTAGAAAACGAACGAAGGTCGCACAACTGATAACAGTAGTTTGTAGTTTCAAGAGAGCTAACACCAGTAATATATAAACATACGAATCCTGACCTAAAACAGAAAGAGGAACAGGGATAAACACCAAAAATAACCGAGATTAATATAAGGTATCCGAGTAGGAATGGCTGCTGATGGTAGTGATTTGGGTATTTTGGGAAGCTTGGGAAGCTTGGGAATAGAGACTTTACCAACCTTCCTACTCAAGTGAAACACACCAGGATTGTTATTTACAGGGTGTAGCATTTTCTGACCAAGAACTGCACAAAGTGGATTAAAAGAACTTTCATGAGCTGAACTTGGAAGAGATTCAGAGAATAAAAGAAGAAGAACCAGTGCGAAAGAAAGCACAAATTTCATCCCAGCCATGTCTGCTCTAGCAAAATCTAGTTTTTTTTTTGGTCGAAAGCAAGCAAAGTTTGCTAAATTAATATGAAACACATACAATATGTGGATTCTTAATTCTTTCATGGATAGAGAGGATTACATATATAAGGAAAAAAATTAGCCACAAACGATATTGTCATTCAAATTGTTTAGTCGTACGCGTAGTCGCGTATCCAAGAGTAAATTGCTTGGACACTCCCGACACGCCTTCGTGTCGGAAAATGTTGACCTTTTCGACACGCCCCGACACTTTGGCCGACACGCCACGTCACCCTCTGACATGTCATGTCATCAATTGTTACTTAAAAAAAAATTAAAAATTAAAAATAAATAAAGAAAATAAAACCCAAAAAAAAGAACTTATTCTCTCATTTCTGTTGTTTCTCTTTGGCCATTGATAAATCATAAATGTGTGTATTACTGGGAGGGAGGACTGGAGAAGAAAAAGAAGAGGTGAAGCAAAGATAAATGAGATTTTGAGAAGAGGTAAATTAAGCAGAGAGAAAAGAGATTATGGTTAATGGGGGTTTCTGTTTTTGTAGTTTTATATATGTTTAATGGAAAAGAATTATGGGGTGTTACATATCATAAGTAGCTAGTTTACATCATTAGTTGGACATGTTGGACCTGGAACGC